>NC_140002.1:29874477-30426977 GCF_964263955.1 Coregonus lavaretus
TGATGGTGCTACTAAGTACTCCCTTGTACTCTGGGCACTTCTGAGGAATTCCTTTGTGTGTGTGTGTGTTGTGTTGTGTGTGTGTGTGTGTGTAGTGTATGCTGCTCATGTTACTTTCTTTATCTGTTGCTCAGGTATGTGATCAATATCACACCTCTTGTGCTGCTCCCATCAACCCCTTGGAGTTCTTGAACCAACAATTCCCTTTTTACTTTTATGTCCTGTAGATCGATCAAGGTGTAGCCAACCAAACTCGAATAGGATATTGTTCCCAAAAACGTACCTATAGTAACTTAGAGAAAGTTACGTGAGTCATCATCATGTCAGTCACACAGAGATGACCCCACACGTTCAATCAGACCCACGTAAAGTACACACCTGACCTACAAATATTGCAGTGAGATGTTGTGGTTCTGTCTGTTGTTTTTAGTGTTCACTCTTTCTCTTGATATAGTAATGAATGTAGTGTGTAGTGAGGCAAACACACACACACACACACACACACACACACACACACACACACACCACACGGTCTTCCTTTCTGATCATGAAATACGAACACACACACAGCGAGAGCAGCTAAACGGTTGACTGTGTGAAGTCACCCTTTTCTTTAGGGAGTCCCCTGCCAGTTTGAAGCCTTTGAGGAGACTCATCCATATTACATCAGCTTTACTATAGGCTGTGATCTATCTTCATAGAGATATAAATGAATGAGAGAAGGAAAGAGAGAGAGGAAGGTAGCGACATACTGTAAAAACATATTGTGTCTATGGTAAACGAGCAAGGGAGATAAAAACTAGAACTACATGTAGACATTTAGTGACACACCCCTCTCTTTCTAACTCATCCGGCCTCCCCCCCACCTCTCCATCTCACTGCTCTCCTCCTCGTCCTCCTCTTCCCCTGTCCCTCTGCAATAAGAGCAGCCTGGGGGCATGCGAGGCAGAGAGGGGTGTGTGTGTGCCTGTGTGTGTGTGTGTGTGTGTGTGTGAGAGAGACAGCGTAAAAGGAGGGGATCCAATAAGAGTTGTTATTTAAATAAGAGTTTGTGGATCGAGAGAATGGGGGCAGGCTAGGAGGAAGGGGGAGGGGTGGGGGGTGGGGGGGTGGGGGGTTAGAAAAGAAGAGAGAGAGAGAGAGAGAGAGGGAGAGGGAGGGGAGAGGGGCTCTTTAGTGGCTCTGTGATCCGAGGCACCAGTCCACAGCTGGTGCAGCAGCAGGCTGCCCTGCTCAGCCATATGTTGCCTGGGCTGCTCCAATTATCCTCCCTGGATCAGGGCCCCCTCTCCCACTTTCTCCCCCAGCCCTCCCCTAGCCTAACCCCTGTCCCTGCTCTGCCGTGCAGCCTGTGTGGGTCCACCACCGGGGTCGGCTACTGTTTCACTGCCCAGGCTCTCACTGCTGTCACTTACTTACTTAGCAAGCTACCACCCTCCCCCGACCTGGCTCTCTCCCTTTTTCTCACTGTATTTCTCTGTTTCTGTCCTCTCTTTTTCTCACACACACACACACACACACACACACACACACACACACACACACACACACACACACACACACACACACACACACACACACACACACACACACACACACACACACACACACACACACACACACACACACACACACACACACACACACACACATTCTCTCTTTCTCTATCTCTCTCTATCCCCTCTTTACTTATCCCACACTCTTTCTCTTTCTACCCCCTCCTTTTCTGTCTTTCTCTCCTTCCCCCCTCTCTTTCTCTCTCCCCTAACCCAACTCCCCCCTCTCTTTCTCTCTCCCCTAACCCAACTCCCCCCTCGTCCCCCTCAGTGTCCTGTCTGACCCCCTAACTGCCCCCTATTGATTTTCTTTGTTTGTATTTGTATAATGCCATAAGTTAAGTCCTTCAGTCAGCACTCTACATAGTCTGAACGCCAAATTAATACACTGGATGACAATGATTGTCACCCCAGAGCCCTGGCCACAGGGAATACGATAAATGGCTACCAGTTAGTCCTCATCATCTATTAATAGAAGAGTTAAATGTATAATACAGAGTAACCGGAACCCTTCCTTCTCACCCAATTAAAAGCTGTTATTTTAAATCACTTTTAACACATTTTATTTACTGTAGAAACCACTGCTATTATACGTAATTTCTTCCTTAGGGTGAATGGATGGTTTGTGTGTAAGGATATAGCAGTGGTAAGGATATAGGGTGACAGTATGTTATACACACTCATAGGTCCCATAGGCAGTCAGACAGACAGAGGGTGGAGTAGCTGGGTACTGCAGCTGATGCTCAGGTTGTGGTTTGTGGGTCCAGTGTCTCACATTTACTCCTCAGATCAGCTCAGGATACAGTGGCCACTGTTTGTTTGTTTTGGATCTAAGTGATGGATAGGTCTAATTTCATATGTGAGAGGAGAGGAAGAGTAGAGTAAAGTAAAGGAGAAGCGAGAAGAAGAGAACAAAGAGAGAGAAGAGAGGAGAGGAGAGGTAAATCTGACACCAAATGCATGCATGCACATTCACACACACACGCACACACGCACAAGCACACACACAAACACAAACATACACACACACCACCTTATGACCAGTCTCTCAGGCAACAGCACCCTCTTCACGACTATGTTTACTAAACTCAGGAAAGGGAGGTGTGTGTTTTTGTTTGTGTGTGTGTGGTGGGGGGGAGGTGGTATGAGGACAGTGGAGAACACTGGAGAACAGTAAAGGCGTGGAAGGTTACTGGTGAGTGTTAGTTTGTAGCTGGTGATTTGGTCTGGTGGAGGAAAGGGTGGCTGACACTGTAGGCTGCAGTGGAGGGATGTGTTCTGTTACAGAGGATTAGAATAACAATGTGTGTTGACAGTAGTATACAGTGCCTTCGGAAAGTATTCAGACCCCTTGACTTTTTCCACATTTTGTTACGTTACAGCCTTATTCTAAAATGGATAAAAATATATAAAAAATATCTGCAATCTACACAAAATAGCCCATAATGACAAAGTGAAAACAGGATTTTTGAAATTTTTGCAAATGTATTACAATTAAAAACAGAAATACCTAATTTACATAAGCATTCAGACCCTTTGCTATGAGACTCGAAATTGAGCTCAGGTGCATCCTGTTTCCATTGATCATACTAGAGATGTTTCTACAACTTGATTGGAGTCCACCTGTGGTAAATTCTATTGATTGGACATGATTTGGAAAGGCACACACCTGTCTATATAAGGTCCCACAGTTGACAGTACATGTCAGAACAAAAACCAAGCCATGAGGTCGAAGGAATTGTCCGTAGAGCTCTGAGACAGGATTCTGTCGAGGCACAGATCTGGGGAAGGGTACCAAAACATTTCTGCAGCATTGATGGTCCCCAAGAACACAGTGGCCTCCATCATTCTTAAATGGAAGAAGATTGGAACCACCAAGACTCTTCCTAGAGCTGGCCGCCAGGCCAAACTGAGCAATCGGGAGAGAAGGGCCTTGGTCAGGGAGGTGACCAAGAACCCGATGGTGACTCTGACAGAGCTCTGGTGTTCCTCTGTGGAGATGGGAGAACCTTCCAGAAGGACAACCATCTCTGCAGCACTCCAGCAATCAGGCCTTTATGGTAGAGTGACCAGACGGAAGCCACTCCTCAGTAAAAGGCACATGACAGCCCGCTTGGAGTTTGCCAAAAGGCACCTAAAGACTCTCAGACCAAACAAGAAACAAGAAACAAGATTATCTGGTCTGATGAAACCAAGATTGAACTCTTTGGCCTGAATGCCAAACGTCATGTCTGGAGGAAACTTGTCACCATCCCTACGGTGAAGCATAGTGGTGGCAGCATCATGCTGTGGGGATGTTTTTCAGTGGCAGGGAATGGGAGACTAGTCAGGATCGAAGCAAAGATGAATGGAGCAAAGTACAGAGAGCTCCTTGATGAAAACCTGCTCCAGAGCGCTCAGGACCTCAGACTGGGTTGAAGGTTCACCTTCTAACAGGACAACGACCCTAAGCACACAGCCAAGAAAACGCAGAATTGGCTTTGGGACAAGTCTCTGAATGTCCTTGAGTGGCCCAGCCAGATTCCGGACTTGAATCCAATCGAACATCTCTGGAGATACCTGAAAATAGCTGTGCAGAAACGCTCCCCATCTAACCTGACAGAGCTTGAGAGGATCTGCAGAGAAGAATGGGAGAAACTCCCCAAATACAGGTGTGCCATGCTTGTAGCGTCATACCCAAGAAGACTCAATGCTGTAATCGCTGCCAAAGGTGCTTCAACAAAGTACTGAGTAAAGGGTCTGAATACTTATGTAAATGTTTTATTTCAGATTTAAATGTTGTATAAATTAGCAAACATTTCTAAAAACCTGTTTTTGCTTAGTCATTATGGGGTATTGTGTGTAGATTGATGAGGAAAAAATACAATTTAATCAATTTTAGAATAAGGCAGTAACGTAACAAAATGTGGAAAAAGTCAAGGGGTCTGAATACTTTCCGAAGACACTGTAAGAACCTGAAAAGTCTATAATGCTAAAGTGGTTATAATATAACCAGGAGTGACATACTGTATTTGGCACAGAATCACTTTGGATTTAATTTAGCATTTATTTACAAGGGTAGAGACAGCAATGTCTTCAAAAGAAAGACCGTAAAAAAAATAACACTCTCAGATAAACTATCCATAAGTACTGAGTAAGTTATTGGTATTGTACACACTGAATGTGACCTTGATAGTGCTGTGTCCTTGAGAGGCCAAGGTCATCACAGGTTCAGAGTTCACAGGGCTCCACATGACTGTAACTCAAGATGGAGGAGCAGGGAGATCCAAAGGTTAGACACATCATGGACTACAGCAGTCCATTATCTCTCCTCGGTTTTCTCTTTTCCTCTCTTTCCTGTCACTCGTTCTCTACGTTTTATGTTTCTCTGTGTCTCTGTGTCTCTCGTTCTCAAAGTATCTGCATGATGTTGTTGTTTACCATTTCTATTATTACACACACACGCACACACACGCACACACACACAAAGATAAACACACACAGATAACCGTATGTGTAAAGTCTGTGTTTGTTGTTGTTATTTACCACTTCTCCTAATTCCTATCCTGAATCTCATTGGACAGTGAAATAAGAAGCTCATAACTCATTAAGCAGGGTTTGTTTTGCCACATGAATGTAATTAATACATAATTCATATTTAAAGATTGCCTCGCTTATCAAATGTAATTTCTCCACCACAATGGAAATGAACTAACAGAATAGGGAGAAAAGGAGACCAGAGATGTTTAGATGACACTGACAGGGAAGAGGGTTCATTAAGTCCCAATGAGGAGATGTTAATTAGCATCAGGTAGCAGTGATGAGGTGAGGATGTGTATTCTTCTTTCTGACTGCAGAAACCATTCACCTGATGTTAAAAGTGGCACACTGCATCGCAGTGCTAGCTGTGCCACTAGAGAGCCTGGTTCAAATCCAGGCTCTGTCGTAGCCGGCCACGACCAGGAGACCCATGGGGCGGCGTCATCCAGGGTAGGGGAGGTAATGGCCGGCAGGGATGTAGCTCAGTTGGTAGAGCATGGCGTTTGCAACGCCAGGGTTGTGGGTTCGATTCCCACGGGGGGTATTAAAAAAATAAAAATAAAAATAACGTATGCACTCACTAACTGTAAGTCGCTCTGGATAAGAGCATCTGCTAAATGACTAAAATGTAAATGTAAAAGAACATTCCAAGAACACATTTAGTCTGTTCTTTAAAGGTTCTGTGACAATCGTCCTTTGATCTCGTCACATAATCCAAAGACATGCCTTATATAAATAACCAGACATTTGAAACACTTTATGGGTTTATGAGAATACACTTTCATTTATTGAATTTAATGTGTTTAGCCATGTCCTTCGGTGCAGCCGATGTTCACCTGTAACGAGTAGTGCTGCGTCTTAGCATGCATTTTCTTAGCAATGTTACCATTCAAGTGCACATGTTTTGGTGATGTAATCGCAAAGGTTAAAGGTAAAGAATTGTTCGCAAACTTACCTGTAATCCTTGTTGAATGAAGAGGTGAATCCTTTGTTGATTCTGCATCAGGAGGTGTGTCAAACAGAGCGGCATTCGGGAGTGCTACTTATCCTGTGTTACTGGGTTCTGTAATTTGGTTAAATTCCAGGGGAGAGAAATGTTACCCCGATCCATTTCTGCTTTGTGCAGGGTCCTACACTATTGATTGAAGTATGTATGTATGTAGCAATATTGATTATTGCCGGAATAGGTTTATTGTGATTTCATGCCTGTATTTGAACCTGCTACTTGTTGATTGGTTAATAATGGTATGGTCCGTATTGAGGGTTCCCAGGTAGGGTATTTAAGCCTTGTCATTTCTGTCTAGGCCAGGGAGGGGACAGGTATTATTGAGGCTGGTTTTTTTTGTTGGTTTTTGTTGTTGTCTGTCTGTCTGTCTGTCTCTCTGTCTGTCTGTCTGTTTGTTTGTTTGTTTGGTTTGTTTGAGCGCAACCTTTTATTTTATTTATCCCCAGTTTATATTCATATTGCAATTTCCAGTTTGTTACTTTCTTTAGTGAATTTGAGTAATCAAGGTGACAGACATTAACACATTCAATTCCGCCTTGCATAATCCTGCCTGCATCTAGCTGATCTAGGGTGTAAATATTAGTTAATCAGTTGCAAATGAGAGTTTCTATTGGACATATTAAGGTATGTTTATCCCTATTTCGTTCCGTTTGCTTCCGTTTAAGAAACGTTTTTCAACAGAATCGGCAGAATGAATACACCCCTGATCACACGCAAACACAGTTCACTTTCATAGCAGCCAAATACAAACAGCATGATCCCTTTGATCGTTGGATAATTCCTTCTCGCATCTATGAGCTCTCCTCCTCTCACCTTTTCCCTTCGCTTGTGGACTTCAGTGCACAACACATCAGCTGTCTGTGACCAGGCGAGAAAACCTTTCCAAGCCAAACCTTCCTATCATAACCGCTAACCGCTACACACAGCCTACATTGTTATCACCATATAAGCTAACATCAAGTCAACATAGCTACTAGAACTAACGTGTTAGTAAACACACTACAATCATGCAGTACAGTGTACAGTTAGCAAGCAGTTTAGCAATTACACCGCGGGCCCAGGTGGCAATAAATTAATAAAACCAAAAGCTAACCTTGACTTGGAATAGTTCAAATGTTGGATAGCCATAGCCAGCTAGCTAACATAGCATCCCTCTCTATTTGTGACGGGTGTTTGAGTAGGCTAAACTAGCTAGCTGAATTCGCTATCTAAGTAAGTGAAAGTGAAAGTGAAAAAAATACTAAATATAGCTAGCTCTCGCTCTCTCTCTCTCTCTCTCTCTCTCTCTCTCTCTCTCTCTCTCTCTCTCTCTCTCACTCTTCTCCTTCATTTTTGAAGAAATTAGTTTGTTTCCTCTCTTTGAGTCAACTACTCACCACATTTTATGCACTGCAGTGCTAGCTAGCTGTAGCGTATGCTTTCAGTACTAGATTCATTCTCTGATCCTTTGATTGGGTGGACATGTCAGTTCATACTGCAAGAGCTCTGATAGGTTGGAGGACGTCCTCCGGAAGTTGTCATAATTACTGTCTATGGAAGGGGGTGAGAACCATGAGCCTCCTAGGTTTTGTATTGAAGTCAATGTACCCAGAGGAGGACGGAAACTAGCTGTCTTCTGGCTACGCCATTGTGCTACCCAATAAAGTGCAGTTGAGGCTACTGTAGACCGTCATTGCAAAACAGTGTGTTTTCATTTGTAGTCATTTAGCAGACGCTCTTATCCAGAGCGCATACATTTTTTTTCTCATACTGGTCCCCCGTGGGAATCGAACCCACAACCCTGGCATTGCAAGCGCCATGCTCTACCAACTGAGCTACACAGGACCATTATCTGGTGAAGTGAATATATTTTGTATAGTTTTATCTAAAAAGGATAACTTTTTATTTTTTGTTATTTTTATAAATTGTTATTTTTCTGAAATTCACTGAGAGGAGGATGGTCCTCCCCTTCTTCCCCTGAGGATCCTCCACTGGCTAATAAAAGCCTTACTCTGGGCAAGAAAAGTAAATAACTGCTGTTGCCTCCTCACTGTAGAATCGTACAGCATGGTCAACCTCACAGGTTCCCAGAATGTTTCATTAGGTTGTGGGAACAGTCACATGAGAACATTGTGTGGACATCACAAAACATATTTTGCCAAAACATGTCCAGTTTAATTTTAGTTATTTTGCAGACGCTCTTATCCAGAGCGACTTACAGATCTGTGAAACAATTTACAATTTAGTCACTTAGCAGACACTCTTATCCAGAGCGACTTACAGTTAGTGCATAAATTTTTCATACTCTGAAACCTTAGTGAATATCACAAGAATATTATTGCAACATCCTAGACAACTCCCATAACCTAATTAAATGTTCGGGGTACCTTTAAAGACCAGGTGTTCTGTCAACATTCTTACAACATAAAGGGAATGTCCTGTGTAACCTAACTTAAACATTGTGTGAATGTCATCACAACTGACCATATTTTGTGTTTTGGGAATCTATCTCTTGTAATGTACCCACACTGTTCCCACAACCTAATTAAATGTTCTGGGAACATTTAAAGAACTCATAAAGGCTGTTCTGTCAACACTTGCAACATCAAAGGATTGTTTTGTGCACCCTGATTCAAACAATATTTGAATGTCAGCACAACTGGACAGTTTTAGTATTTTGGGAAACTATCTCCTGTCATATCCACACAATGTTCCCAGAACCTAAATAAATGTTTTAGGAACTGTTAAAGAACATACAAAATGTGTTCTGGGAATGTTCTTGTAACATCAGGTGAAAGTTCTTTGCATCCTAAAATAAACATTATATAATAATCTGCACAACTGGACAGTTTTTGTGTTTGGGAAAATATATTTTGTGATGTCTCCACAATATCCCCACCAGACTGTTCCCATGACCTAATGAAACATTCTGGGAACCTTTAAAGAACAGACTAAATGTGTTCTGGGAATGTTCTTGCAACATCAGGCGAATGTTTTATACAAACATTGTTTAATCATCAGCACGACTGGACAGTTTTTTTTATGAGTAAATTTGCCGCAATGAATGTTCTGGGAACTTGCACCCAACCAATTTTGGTTTGCGGGAAAAACATGACTGGTACATTGTGTTATTACATTACCTGGAAACCTAATGAGAACTTTTGGGGAATGTTCTGTGGTGACTGTTACAGATGTTGTGCACACATTTTATTGAATGTTAGGAGAACATTACAAGGATATTTCATGAGAAAATAATAATAATGTTATCAAAAGCAATGTTGGAATGTTTTTGGGATGTTATCATCCTAAAGTTAGATAAAATCCTATCAAGAACTAAATGGGAATCTTAGCTAATGTTCTGGGAATGTTCCTGGTTTACTGGGTGTGAACTATAATGTATTGATAATAATACTTTAGAAATCTAGAAAAATGCAATTCTATACCTTTTCTATTCAACTGCTCCTTGATTTTGTTGAGCCAGTGAGACCCCACCAGCCTCTCTCACTTTCCACCTCTGGTAGCAGGTCAGTAGTATACAGTACCCAGCCAGGTCACCTGTGATACAAGTCAGTATTTGACGTCCATCCATGTCTGAGGACTTCAGGAGATGACGTGGAAACCAGTCACTAGGAGCAACAGTGAGCACTGATACCTTCAAGTAGGTTTCGGTTTTGCTAGAGCGTTGTGGACAGGGATGGCGGATGGGCATAAGAATCTGCCTCTGATTCCAAAGGTTGCAATTTCGAATCCAGCGATAGAAATGTGATATTTTTGTTTAAAGCCTGTCCCAAACCTTAACCCTAACCATAACCATTCATAGTTAATGCCTAACCTTAAGAATTATTTGGAGTTAATGCCTGAACTTAACCCTAACCTTCCAAATCTGACTTTGGAACAACTTCGAAATTTGACCTTTGAGAAACATGGATGAATGTCTAATTCTGACGTGAGACTGTGAGAGAATGGTTGTGCCATTCAGCCCCACTCTGGAGCAGCCAAACACTGGGTGTCCCCTGGTCCTGTACAGGGTCCCCTGGGTCTCAGATGGTCACACAACACTGACACATATACCGTCCTCGTTCGTTCACAGACTGGCCAAGAGATAGGGTGATATGGGACATGAGCCACCACCACATGCTGCTAGAAATATTGCTGTTATCTAGAAAATAATGATTCTTATGGCTGTTTGCATAATACATGAGATTGATATGTTAGACTATATTTGAAATGCATATTACGTTGTGTTTTACTTTAATTTTCTTTTGAGAATGTCATAGCAAAAAGAGTTAGAGTCAAAGTCAAATGTGGCCAGCCTGTCTTCTGCCTATTTAAAAAAAAAATGGACACAGACAGAACTAGAAGTGATCCCTAGAAGTATTGAACAGTAGTTAACTATTTCCCCCAATATTTTGTCACACTGGGCAGTCCACTGATACCCTTTCCCTCCCTTGCCGACACCCAAAATAAGCTTAATGTTCATCTAATCCCTCTCTCTCTCTCTCTCTCTCTCTCTCTCTCTCTCTCTCTCTCTCTCTCTCTCTCTCTCCCTCTCTCTCTCTCTCTCTCTCTCTCTCTCTCTCTCTCTCTCTCTCTCTCTCTCTCTCTCTCTCTCTGTTTTCCTCTCCATGGTCCCTCCATCCCTGTCTCCTGAGACTAACATGAGAGTGTGGCTCGGACCGTCTTAAGTAGGGACTAAGAAGATGCTTCAGGCTGTCAACACACCACTATTGACTTCTGCTGTGCTGAGGGGATGACTCTGTGTGTAGGGCTGCATGGGGATGTGGAGGGGTTTAAGTACGCTAAACACAGAAGGATTTCCTCATCGTTTATTAAGAAAGCAGGCACTCCACTTGACACCTTGAATTGTTATTTTTTGTGATGTGTTCATATATAACTTTTTTTGAAGAACTATCCATTCGATTTTTTTGAATACATGTATTTGATCAGGCAGGGGTATTATTATTTAGTCAGTCTTCATGTGGTAAACAAAAGGCTGAGGTTGTGTGTACTGTACAGTATGAGGAGTAAATGCACAGGAATGTAAGTGTATGTGGCGGGAGCCATGCAGGGTTAACTCAGAGCAGAAGAGAGCAGAGGAGAGCAGAGCAGAGGAGAGCAGAACATAACAGAGGAGAGCAGAGCAGAACATAACAGAGGAGAGCAGAGCAGAACAGAACAGAGGAGAGCAGAGCAGAACATAACAGGGGATAGCAGAGCAGAACATAACAGAGGAGAGCAGAGCAGAACATAACAGAGGAGAGCAGAGGAGAACATAACAGAGCAGAGCAGAGCAGAACATAACAGGGGATAGTAGAGCAGAACATAACAGAGGAGAGCAGAGGAGAACAGAACAGAGGAGAGCAGAGCAGAACATAACAGAGGAGAGCAGAGGAGAACATAACAGAGGAGAGCAGAGCAGAACATAACAGAGGAGAGCAGAGGAGAACATAACAGAGGAGAGCAGAGCAGAACATAACAGAGGAGAGCAGAGGAGAACAGAACAGAGGAGAGCAGAGCAGAACATAACAGAGGAGAGCAGAGCAGAACATAACAGAGGAGAGCAGAGGAGAACAGAACAGAGTGTTTTCAGGCACCGTTTCAAGTGGATGTCCTGAATGGGTGGGAGCACAGTTCCAGGCCGTCTTCACCACCCGCTGGAGGGCCTTGCGATCGCTTCCTGAAGTCAACGATCAACTCCTTTGTTTTGCTGACATTGAGGGAGAGGTCTTTATCCCTGCACCACAATGCCAGTCCACTTACTTCCCCTCTATAGGCTGACTCGTCATTGTTGTTTATCAGGCCTAAAACCGTGGTGTTGTTAGCAAACTTGATGATGGAGTTAGTGTCGTGCAAAGCCACACATTCGTGGGTGAACAGGAAGTACAGCAGAGGGCTGAGGACACACCCCCTGGGAGGCCCCTGTGTTAAGAGTCAGTGTGGAGGAGGTGTTGTTGCCAATCCTCACAGCCTGTGGTCTGCCCATCAGGAAGTCCAGAACCCAGTTGCAGAGGGTGGTGTCCAGACCCAGGGCTCTGAGCTTGGTGTCGAGCTTAGAGGGAACAGTAGTTTTGAATGCTGAACTGTAGTCAATGAACAGCATTCTCACATAGGTGCTAACTGTAAGTCGCTCTGGATAAGAGCGTCTGCTAAATGACTAAAATGTAAATGTAAATGTGTTCCTCTTGTCCAGATGTGTTAGGGCCGTGTGAATAGTGATGGAAATGGCATCTTCCGTGGATCTGTTGGAGCGGTAGGCAAATTGTTGTGGGTCCAGTGTGCCTGGCATGCGGCCTTGACGTGGGCCATGACCAGCCTCTCGAAGCATTTCATGATGACCGGTGTGAGTGCGATGGGGTGATAGTCATTTGGGCATGTCACCTTGTTTTTTTTGGGCACTGGGACGATCGTGGTCTCCTTGAAGCAGGTGGGGACTATGGCTGGGACAGGGACAGGTTGAAGATGTCCGAGAAGACACCCGCCAGCTGGTCAGCACACACTCTGAGGACGCGGCCAGGGATGCCATCTGGGCCGGCAGCTTTGTGAGTATTCACTCTTTTGAGAGTTTTCCTCAAGTCAGCATCGGAGAGCGAAAGCACCTGGTCGTCCGGAGCAACATGAGTCTTCCTGGATGACTCGGTACTGTCCGCCTCGAAGCGAGCATAGAATGTGTTAAGCTCGTCTGGGAGGGAGGCTTTGTGGGCACCACACAGCTGGATTTGCCTTTGTAGTCCGTGATGGTCTGTAGTCCTTGCCACAGCTAGTCTGAGATGTGAAACATAAATTCAAGTTTGAGTCTGTATTGTCTTTTTTCTTTCATAATGGATTTGCAGAGCTCGTACCTGCTTGCCTTGTATGTGTTGCACGCCACCGAGTCAACGGAGTTCATTCTGCTGACATTGAATGCTGCAGTACGGGCTCTCAGCATGGTATGGATATCGGCGTTCATCCAGGGTTTTTGGTTGGGGTATGTCCAGATTGTTATTGTGGGTATTGTGTGCGTGTGTGCGTGTATGTGTGTGTGTGTGTGTATGCGTGCGTGTCTGCGTGCGTGTGCGTGCCTGTGTGTGTGCAACTCAGGGGACAGAAAGCTACGCACACACACACACACACGCACACACACACACACACACACACACAAACACACACACACACACTTCCTGGGTTGGCTGCTCTGATGGAGACAGCCGCTAATGGGTTAATTTAATTCCAGTAGGCAGGGCACTCCGTCTTGTTGGGAACAATTAGCGGGGAATGGAGTGGTGAATATTTAATGAAGAGCAAGGTATAAAGAGAAAACAGAGGATGAGAGAAAAAAAGCCTTTTCCACTTAGCAGAGCTAGCAGAGGGCAATGAGGGACCAACCTCACCCGCCCTGCGCTGCTGTCTTCCCCTGCCTCACTCACTCACTCGTTCTCTCTTCCTCCACAGCTCTCTCTGCCTTTCTATCTGCATCTGTCTCTCTCTCTCTTTTCTATAGTCCCTTACCAAAACTGCCCCTCCCCTCTGTCTTTCAGAACAAGCAATGTACTGCATGTGTGTGTATGTACTCTACACATGTGTGCCTTTGTGGTGTCTATGTACTTGTGTGTGCTATGCTTGCCTTACATCCCTCACCCACTGAGACTCACTCAGCGCTCACAGAGAGAGAGACTGTATAAAAGATAGACTATACAGTTCTTGTTGATTGACAGGTGCTGTTCGTCAGTAGAGGCTCAGTATAGCCTGTGGCCTGAGGTGACTAACTATAATACAATACACTACAGTTACTAGCTTCTATCTGTCAGTCAAGCCGTCCTCCCAGACCCCAGAGAGGAAAACAAACAAACACAACTCGTTAATTGATTTATTGAAGATTACCAGCCAATCAAATGGTTGAATTATTAATCAAATAATTAAGTATACTGTATGTAGATAACCCCAAAAAGTGATGTAGTGTAATGGCATTGATTGGGGACGCCCAACACTAATATCTTGTCATGGTGATAATGGGAGAGTTGGTCATACTATGGAGGAGGATATTGATTGGCTGTCTGACAGCTTTAGTGTTCAGCCCATAATCCTCTCCTGCTGAACTAGTCAGGGAAGTGCTCTGCATGGGTTAACACATGAGTGTCAATGTGCAGCAGATTCTTTCTGGGCAGTTGTTATGCTTGGTTGTCCATACACAGCAAGAAACAATGACCTTAGCGTAGCACCTTGTCTGAATTCGGTATTTGAGGTCACTGTTGTCTGAGGTAGGTAAGAAGTGTGATGTCTGTAACATCTTTGAATCCATAACACAGGGTTAGTAATCTAGTGCTCTCTAAGAACGCTCCTTTACCCTATTCTCCTGTGTATTCTCCATCAAATGAAGTGCAGGGATATAATGTACCATATTGATATTTGACAGACAGTCCTTCAATAACGAATAACAACACTAGAAAATGACCCAGTGTGTCTATCCCTTTTGCAGACTATATGATCCATACATCAACAAACCATCTCACAGCCAGGTGCATTAATACGTTTTGTTCATGTCAGCAGTTCAGATTCCATTAAGAAGAGAGAAGACAATTGATAGAAATGTGAAGCCTGTTGGATCAGACAGTAACTGGTGACAAGCTGCTCCTCTAAAGGTGAGGGTTGTATCTCTGGCCTTCAGACACACGTCAGTCCCATAACAGGCTATTTAACAAATAGCTGAAGTCTCTACAGAACAACAAAACATGCAGTAACGTACAGATGTCGGATCTTAATTTGAACCAGTTTTCTACAGCAGGAACATTATCCTGCAGCAACAGGAAATGTGAATTATTATGTGATTTATATGAATTAAAAAATTTTGTAGGGGTTGATCCATTTTTCGTTAGGGCAAATCAAGTCTGACATTTTAAAATGGAAATTACAAACTTGAGAACCCTTTTAAAAACTTGAATATACTACAAGTTTGCATTTCTCAGCAACAAAATAGTGATCAAATTAAGATCCTACATCTGTATTGATTCAACAAATCCTAACATTGAAATTAGTCGTTAGAGTAGCGGTAAATCTCAGATTATTGTGATATGATTTCACAAAAGCAAATACTTTTAATCAAAAAAAGTGTTGAAAGTGTTATTATACTCACAGTGCAGGTTAACAATGTTATTTGATAAATGTTTTAAACTGACACACACACACACACACACACACACACACACACACACACACACACACACACACACACACACACACACACACACACACACACACACACACAGAGTGGCTGTATGTTTACAGACAGACAGGGGAGCAGGATGAATAAGTGATACCACTGATGTATAATGGATGCTCTTTGTTCCTTGTACATTCTCACAATGAAGAGGCCATTCCACAGGCCAAGAGGCCTGGACGCTGCCTCGGCCCTGGGTGGATTCATTGTAGACCTGCTGTGTGTGTGTGTGTGTGTGTGTGTCTCTGTCTGTCTGTCTGGCTGTCTGTCTGTGTGTGTGTGTCTGTGTGTGTGTAGCTGTCCAGGCCTTTAGGACTGCTGTAGTTGATAAAAGTATAATTGCCACAGTATGTGGGATCGCAAACAACACCTGTACAATTGTCAGATGAAGGTATAGTCAAAACCAGAGTTGTTTGGCGTTGGTGCAGTATGTTTAGCCTGACAGCATGCAATCATTCACCCCAGCAATACCAGCAGGATGCAGATTATCAGTGACTTTTAAGTTCACGGACACACAGAGGGAAAGCGAAAGATATCATGACTGAAAGAGGGATTAAGTGAAAGAGAGAGGGGAGAGGGGGGATAAAAATTCCCCTTAGGGATGAAACGAAGGAGAAAGGGGGAGGGAAGGTGATGATGACTATCTCTGGTTTTATAGGTGTGCTCATATAACTCCTCCTCTCCCTCCTCTCCCTCACCCCCACCCCTCCAGACATGCCATATGATGGGCGGTGGGGTGGAGGTATCCTTCCCAGGCCCATAGTGGTGTAGAGCTGCTGCGTCAGCTGGGAGGCCTGGCTGTGGGCTGTGCGTGGCCGTGCTGTGGCCCAGCTCAGGGTTCTGTGGATTCAGCAGAGAGGCTGAGAGGGCTGGGCCCTGCCCTACCAATTACCAGCATAGCCTATATTCATTGCAGCTCGCCCCCACTGACGGGACACAATGGGTCACACAGGGTCAGCTGCTACTCTGTGTGGTACTCTGTGTATGTGCTGCTGTGCTTTTAGCTTGATCAACAAAGTCAGTACAATGTCTGTCTGCATAGTCAGGTTTCACTCATTATTTCCCTTTATGTCTGTTTCCCTCTCTCCTTGATCCTCTCTCTGTCTGTCTGTCTGTCTGTCTGTCTGTCTGTCTGTCTGTCTGTCTGTCTGTCTGTCTGTCTGTCTGTCTGTCTGTCTGTCTGTCTGTCTGTCTGTCTGTCTGTCTGTCTGTCTGTCTGTCTGTCTGTCTGTCTGTCTGTCTGTCTGTCTGTCTGTCTCTCTCTCTCTCTCTCTCTCTCTCTCTCTCTCTCTCTCTCTCTCTCTCTCTCTCTCTCTCTCTCTGTCTGTCTGTCTGTCTGTTTGTCTCTCTCTATATACAGTTGAAGTCGGAAGTTTACATACACTTAGTTTGGAGTCATTAAAACTTGTTTTTCAACCACTCCACACATTTCTTATTAACAAACTATAGTTTTGGCAAGGCGGTTAGGACATTGCGGTGCATGACACAAGTTATATTTCCAACAATTGTTTACAGACAGATTATTTCACTTATAATTCACTGTATCACAATTCCAGTGGGTCAGAAGTTTACATACACAAAGTTGACGGTGCCTTTTAAACAGCTTGGAAAATGTCATGGCTTTAGAAGCTTCTGATAGGCTAATTGACATCATTTGAGTCAATTGGAGGTGTACCTGTGGATGTATTTCAAGGCCTACCTTCAAACTCAGTGCCTCTTTGCTTGACATCATGGGAAAATCTAAAGAAATGAAAAAGCGTGTGCGAGCAAGGAGGCCTACTAACCTGACTCAGTTACACAAGCTCTGTCAGGAGGAATGGGCCAAAATTCACCCAACTTATTGTGGGAAGCTTGTGGAAGGCTACCCGAAATGTTTGACCCAAGTTAAACAATTTAAAGGCAATGCTACCAAATACTAATTGAGTGTATGTAAACCTCTGACCCACTGGGAATGTGATGAAATAAATAAAAGCTGAAATAAATCATTCTCTCTAATATTATTCTGACATTTCACATTCTTAAAATAAAGTGGTGATCCTAACTGACCTAAGACAGGACATTTTTACTAGGATTAAATGTCAGGAATTGTGAAAAACTGAGTTTAAATGTATTTAGCTAAGGTGTATGTAAACTTCCGACTTCAACTGTATATGTGTATGTTTCTCTTTCCCTCTCATCAACATTTTTCCTCCTCACTCTCTCTGTTCCTCTCTCTATGTCTGGTAATTAACTCAAATGCCTGTATGTTTATAAATGGGAGGTGACGGGAGTTCAACTGGGAAGGCGGGGTGGGGGGAGTGTTCAAGGGGGGGTCAGATGGAGATGGAGAACAAGGCTTGTCTATGAATCTCTTGACCCCTGACCCTGGGGCCCCTTTCCCACTGTGCCTGAGTGGAGCAGAACAATACAACCTGCAGGTCAGCCGAGTGTTCTACAAGTGATCCACAGCAAGACATTTGTCATTGGGCCATACGGAAGTGTCTGTATGTCTTAGAGCCAGCCTCACTGCACACATACACACACACGCACGCACACACTCACACACACACAATTACACACACACGCACGCACACACAGACACACACACACACACACACACACACACACACATACACACACACATACACAAACACAGATATACACATACACACACACACACACATACACACACTGCTACACATGATGACAAATTCTGCCCATTGCTATGGGTAATGCTCCATAATGCTCTTTACTGTCGCTTAGAGTCAATAGACTGTAATTCATCTATATTTTGCTGTTCTCTCTTTCCTATCGCTCATTCTCTCTTTCTATCACTCCCTCTCCTCATTTATGTCATATCACTCTCTTTACATTTCCCTCTTTCTCTCTTTCACTTGTCAATCTCTGTCTCTCTCTCATGTAACTTCAGTTTGAGACTCCAACAGGTTTTCTTGGTGTAGTGTGGTGTATTGTAGTGTAGTGTGGTGTAGTGTGGTGTGGTGTAGTGTTGTGTTGTGTGGTGTAGTGTAGTGTAGTTTGGTGTATTGTAGTGTAGTGTGGTGTAGTGTGGTGTAGTGTGGTGTGGTGTGGTGTAGTGTAGTGTGGTGTATTGTAGTGTAGTGTGATGTATTGTAGTGTGGTGTAGTGTTGTGTAGTGTAGTGTAGTGTATTGTAGTGTGGTGTAGTGTGGTGTGGTGTAGTGTTGTGTGGTGTAGTGTAGTGTAGTGTGGTGTAGTGTGGTGTGGTGTAGTGTGGTGTAGTGTGGTGTGGTGTAGTGTGGTGCATTGTCGTGTGGTGTTTTATAGTGTAGTGTGGTGTAGTGGGGTGTGGTGTGGTGTAGTGTGGTATAGTGTGGTGTAGTGTGGTATAGTGTGGTGTAGTGTGGTGTGGTGTAGTATGGCATGGTGTAGTGTGGTGTAGTGTGGTGCAGTGTGTTGTGGTGTAGTGTAGTGTGGTGTGTTGTGTTGTGTGGCGTGGTGTAGTGTGGTGCAGTGTGTTGTGGTGTAGTGTGGTGTAGTGTTGTGTTGTGTGGCGTGGCATGGTGTGGTGTGGCATGGTGTAGTGTGGTGTAGTGTGGTGCAGTGTGTTGTGGTGTAGTGTAGTGTAGTGTGGTGTAGTGTGGCGTGGTGTGGTGTGGTGTGGCGTGGTGTAGTGTGGTGTAGTGTGGCGTGGTGTAGTGTGGTGTAGTGTGGTGTAGTGTGGCGTGGTGTAGTGTGGTGTAGTGTGGCGTGGTGTGGCGTGGCGTGGTGAAGTGTAGTGTAGTGTAGTGTGACGTGGTGAAGTGTAGTTAGTGTATGTGACGGATTGTGTAAATCCCTTATTTCCCAGTGTCTCTTTGTCTTGGGGCCAGAGGGATTATGTCAGTCCAAACCGTCCAACTCCACTCTTATCTCCGCTGCATTGGGCGGCGTGTGTCTATACTCATTGTTCCCAGCATTCCTTTTGTGTGTGTCCTGTCAGGTGTGTGTGTGTGTATCAAATGACCAACCTGGAGTGTTGGCGGGTAATTTGAAAAGATTTGTGTGTCCTGCCTGGCGTGTGTGTATCACATGACATGCCTGAGGATTGGCGGGGGGGGGGGGGTTGAAAAGTTTGTGTGCTGCCTACTTTGTGTATCTTGCATGACCAGCTTGAAAGTGTGGTGGAGGATTTGAAAAAGAAAAGGAGTGCATGGGCACTGTGTGTTTCCATTGTGTTTTGAGTGGTTGTTTCGTTAGGTGCCTAAGGGTCCCTAAGGGTGTTAGGTAGGTTCCCCTGTGAGTGAGATAATGCACCATGGATCTACAGCACCTGGACACATCAGTCTCTGGCCTGACTCAACAGTATTAACTGTATTAATGACCTTACTGTCTCTGCATGTTGTCTGTACTGTCTGTCCATGTCTGTGGAACATCTCCAGCAGACCATATTGTTATTTAGTCTACAATACCCATTCATGAACACACCATATTGTTATTTAGTCTACAATACCCATTCATGAACACACCATCTTGTTATTTAGTCTACAATACCCATTCATGAACAAACCATATTGTTATTTATTCTACAATACTTATTCATGAACACATCATTTTGTTAATTATTCTACAATACCCATTCATGAACACACCATTTTGTTATTTATTCTACAACACTTACATTTACATTTACGTCATTTAGCAGACGCTCTTATCCAGAGCGACTTACAAATTGGTGCATTCACCCTATAGCCAGTGGGATAACCACTTTACAATTATTTTTTTTATTTTTTTTTTTTGGGGGGGGGGGGGGGGGGGGATAGAAGGATTACTTTATCCTATCCCAGGTATTCCTTAAAGAGGTGGGGTTTCAAATGTCTCCGGAAGGTGGTGAGTGACTCCGCTGTCCTGGCGTCGTGAGGGAGCTTGTTCCACCATTGGGGTGCCAGAGCAGCCAACAGTTTTGACTGGGCTGAGCAGGAACTATGCTTCCGCAGAGGAAGGGGAGCCAGCAGGCCAGAGGTGGATGAACGCAATGCCCTCGTTTGGGTGTAGGGACTGATCAGAGCCTGAAGGTACGGAGGTGCCGTTCCCCTCACAGCTCCATAGGCAAGCACCATTGTCTTGTAACAGATGCGAGCTTCAACTGGAAGCCAGTGGAGTGTGCGGAGGAGCGGGGTGACGTGAGAGAACTTGGGAAGGTTGAACACAAGACAGGCTGCGGCATTCTGGATGAGATGTAGGGGTTTAATGGCACAGGCAGGGAGCCCAGCCAACAGCGAGTTGCAGTAATCCAGACGGGAGATGACACGTGCCTGGATTAGGACCTGTGCCGCTTCCTGTGTAAGGCAGGGTCGAACTCTCCGAATGTTGTAGAGCATGAACCTACAGGATCGGGTCACCGCCTTGATGTTAGCGGAGAACGACAGGGTGTTGTCCAGGGTCACGCCAAGGCTCTTTGCACTCTGGGAGGAGGACACAACGGAGTTGTCAACCATGATGGCGAGATCATGGAACGGGCAGTCCTTCCCCGGGAGGAAGAGCAGCTCCGTCTTGCCAAGGTTCAGCTTGAGGTGGTGATCCGTCATCCATACTGATATGTCTGCCAGACATGCAGAGATGCGATTCGCCACCTGGTTATCAGAAGGGGGAAAGGAGAAGATTAGTTGTGTATCGTCAGTGTAGCAATGATAGGAGAGGCCATGTGAGGATATGACAGAGCCAAGTGACTTGGTGTATAGCGAGAATAGGAGAGGGCCTAGAACTGAGCCCTGGGGGACACCAGTGGTGAGAGCACGTGGTGCGGAGACAGCTTCTCGCCACGCCACTTGGTAGGAGCGACCGGTCAGGTAGGACGCAATCCAAGAGTGAGCCGCGCCGGAGATGCCCAGCTCGGAGAGGGTGGAGAGGAGGATCTGATGGTTCACAGTATCAAAGGCAGCAGACAGGTCTAGAAGGACAAGAGCAGAGGAGAGAGAGTTAGCTTTAGCAGAGCGGAGAGCCTCCGTGACACAGAGAAGAGCAGTCTCAGTTGAATGACCAGTCCTGAAACCTGACTGGTTTGGATCAAGAAGGTCATTCTGAGAGAGATAGCAAGAGAGTTGGCTAAAGACGGCACGCTCAATAGTTTTGGAAAGAAAAGAAAGAAGGGATACTGTTCTGTAGTTGTTGACATCAGAGGGATCGAGTGTTGGTTTTTTGAGAAGGGGTGCAACTCTCGCTCTCTTGAAGACGGAAGGGACATAGCCAGCGGTCAAGGATGAGTTGATCAGCGAGGTGAGGTAGGGGAGAAGGTCACCGGAGATGGTCTGGAGAAGAGAGGAGGGGATAGGGTCAAGCGGGCAGGTTGTTGGGCGGCCTGCAGTCACAAGTCGCAAGATTTTATCTGGAGAGAGAGGGGAGAAAGAAGTCAAAGCATAGGGTAGGGCAGTGTGAGCAGGACCAGCAGTGTCATTTGACTTAACAAACGAGGATCGGATGTCGTCAACCTTCTTTTCTAAGTGGTTGACGAAGTCATCCACAGAGAGGGAGGAGGGGGGGGGAGGAGGATTCAGCAGGGAGGAGAATGTGGCAAAGAGCTTCCTAGCGTTAGAGGCAGATGCTTGGAATTTAGAGTGGTAGAAAGTGGCCTTAGCAGCAGAAACAGATGAAGAAAATGTAGAGAGGAGGGAGAGAAAAGATGCCAGGTCCGCAGGGAGTCTAGTTTTCTTCCATTTCCGGTTTCCAGTTTTCTGCCCGGAGCTCTGTTCTGTGAGCTCGCAATGAGTCATCAAGCCACGGAGCTGGAGGGGAGGATCGAGCCGGCCGGGAGGATAGGGGACATAGAGAGTCAAAGGATGCAGAAAGGGAGGAGAGGAGGGTTGAGGAGGCAGAATCAGGAGATTGGAGGGAGAAGGATTGAGCAGAGGGAAGAGATGATAGGATGGAAGAGGAGAGAGTAGCGGGAGAGAGAGAGCGAAGGTTGCGGCGGCGCATTACCATCTGTGTAGGGGCAGAGTGAGTAGTGTTGGAGGAGAGCGAGAGAGAAAAGGATACAAAGTAGTGGTCGGAGACATGGAGGGGAGTTGCAGTGAGATTAGTAGAAGAACAGCATCTAGTAAAGATAAGGTCAAGCGTATTGCCTGCCTTGTGAGTAGGGGGGGACGGTGAGAGGGTGAGGTCAAAAGAGGAGAGGAGTGGAAAGAAGGAGGCAGAGAGAAATGAGTCAAATATAGACGTAGGGAGGTTGAAATCCCCCAAAACTGTGTGGGGTGAGCCATCCTCAGGAAAGGAACTTATCAAGGCATCAAGTTCATTGATGAACTCTCCAAGGGAACCTGGAGGGCGATAGATGACAAGGATATTAAGCTTAAATGGGCTAGTGACTGTGACAGCATGGAATTCAAATGAGGAGATGGACAGATGGGTTAGGGGAAAAATTGAGAATGTCCACTTGGGAGAGATGAGGATTCCTGTGCCACCACCCCGCTGACCAGATGCTCTCGGGGTATGCGAGAACACATGGTCAGACGAGGAGAGAGCAGTAGGAGTAGCAGTGTTTTCAGTGGTAATCCATGTTTCCGTCAGCGCCAAGAAGTCGAGGGACTGGAGGGTAGCATAGGCTGGGATGAAGTCTGCCTTGTTGGCAGCAGAACGGCAGTTCCAGAGGCTGCCTGAGACCTGGAACTCCAGGTGTGTGGTGCGTGCAGGGACCACCAGGTTAGAGAGGCAGCAGCCACGCGGTGTGAGGCATTTGTGTAGCCTGTGCGGAGAGGAGAGAACAGGGATAGGCAGAGGCATAGTTGACAGGCTACAGCAAATGGCTACAATAATGCAGAGGAGATCGGAATGAAATGAACTAAACATCTGGGAAAGGAGAGAGCGGGGCCTCCCTCACCACAACTCCCAAATATAACTCTCCCAACTTCCACCTCAGAAACTATAATTGTTTCACTGAAACACCCGAATATAACTCTCCCAACTTCCACTTTAGAAATTAGAATTGTTGTAAACTACAGCGGTTCAATGTTTCTAGGAATAGACTCTAACTTACTTTATTCAGCTAGCTAACTTGGTACAGTATTCTTCCATGAAAACCGCCCAGGGCACCGTATCCTATGACGCCATAGCTAACTAGCATGCTAGCATCCAATAACACACGGTTTAGCACCAATACTTGGTTACAACAAAATACCAATAGTGTGATAACACACTAAACAGATAATTCGTGTCCAGTTCCTTTCATAACGCAGCAACAATTAAACGTTGGCTAGCTAGCACAAAGTCAGTCATGCTAGCTACACAAGTGGACTACACATCTCGAATGTTCAGAAATGGAAGCTTTATGTTGCAAAATTCTCATTGACTAAAATTATATTGTATTTAGCTGCTACAGTACTGCTAGCTGGTAGTGTTGGCTAGCTAGCAATGGCTGTGGTGTTGACTTTGTTTGAAAAACGGCGTCGCTGCGAACGAGTGTAGCTGGATAAAATGATATTGTATTTAGTTGCTACAGTACTGCTAGCTGGTAGTGTTGGCTAGCTAGCAATGGCTGCTGTGTTGACATTGTTTGAAAAACGGTGTCGCTGCGAACGAATGTAGCTGGCTAAAATTATATTGTATTTAGTTGCTACAGTGCTGGTAGCGTTGGCTAGCTAGCAATGGTTGCGGTGATGACTTTGTTTGAAAAACGGCGTCGCTGCGAACAAATGTAGCAGGCTAAAAGGATATTGTATTTAGTTGCTACAGTACTGCTAGCTAGCAATGGCTGCGGTGTTGACTTTGTTTGAAAAACGGCGTCGCTGCGAACGAATGTAGCTGGCTAGCTAACCTCGATAGTTTCTCTATACTAAACCTTTATCTTTGATACAAATACAACTATGTAGCTAGCTAACATTACACTAATCAAATCGTTCCATTGTAATGTAATGTGTCATATTACCTGCGGAGCGAAGTACAGCATGACTACTCACCTCGAAGTACAGCAATGAAACACACCATATTGTTATTTATTCTACAATACCCATGAATGAACACACCATATTGTTATTTAGTCTACAATACTTAATCATAAACACACCATAATGTTATTTATTCTACAATACTAATTCATAAACACACCATATTGTTATTTAGTCTAAAATACCCATTCATAAACACACCATATTGTTATTTAGTCAACAATACCCATTCATAAACACACCATATTGTTATTTAGTCTAAAAATACACATTCATGAACACAACATATTGTTATTTAGTCTACAATACCCATTCATAAACACACCATATTGTTATGTATTCTACAAAACGTATTCATGAACACACTATATTGTTATTTATTCTACAATACCCATTCATGAACATACCATATTGTTGTTTAGTCTACAATACCCATTCATAAACACCATGTTGTTATTTATGCTACAATACCCATTCATAAACACACCATATTGTTATTTAGTCTAAAATACCCATTCATAAACACACCATATTGTTATTTAGTCCACAATACCCATTCAAAAACACACCATATTGTTATTTATTATACAATACCCATTCATGAACATAACATATTGTTATTTATTCTTCAATACCCATTCATAAACACACCATATTGTTATTTATTCTACAATACTTATTCATGAACAAACCATATTGTTATTTATTCTACAATACCCATTCATGAACACCATATTGTTATTTAGTCTACAATACCCATTCATAAACACACCATATTGTTATTTATTCTACAATACTTATTCATAAACACACCATTTTGTTATTTATTCTACAATACTTATTCATAAACACACCATAATGTTATTTATTCTACAATACTAATTCATAAACACACCATATTGTTATTTAGTCTACAATACCCATTCATAAACACACCATATTGTTATTTAGTCTACAATACCCATTCATAAACACACCATATTGTTATTTAGTCTAAAATACCCATTCATGAACACACCATATTGTTATTTAGTCTACAACACGTATTCATGAACACACTATATTGTTATTTATTCAACAATACCCATTCATGAACATACCATATTGTTGTTTAGTCTACAATACCCATTCATAAACACACCATATTGATATTTCTTCTACAATACTTATTCATGAACCCACCATATTGTTATTTATTCTAAAATACCCATTCATGAACAAACCATATTGTTATTTATTCTACAATACCCATTCATGAACACACCATATTGTTATTTAGTCTACAATACTTAATCATAAACACACCATCTTGTTATTTAGTCTATAATACCAATTCATAAACACACCACATTGTTATTTATTCTACAACACCCATTCATAAACACACCATATTGTTATTTATTCTACAATAACCATTCATGAAAACACTATATTGTTATTTAGTCTACAAAACCAATTCATAAACACACCATATTGTTATTTATTCTACAACACCCATTCATAAACACACCATATTTTAATTTAGTCTACAATACCCATTCATAAACACACCATATTGTTATTTAGTCTACAATACCCATTCATAAACACACCATACTGTTATTTAGTCTACAATACCCATTAATAAACACACCATATTGTTATTTAGTATACAATACCCATTCATAAACCCACCATATTGTTATTTAGTCTACAATACACATTTATAAACACACCATATTGTTATTTATTCAACAATACCCATTCATGAACATACCATATTGTTGTTTAGTCTACAATACACATTCATAAACACACCATATTGTTATTTCTTCTACAATACTTATTCATGAACACACCATATTGTTATTTATTCTAAAATACCCATTCATGAACAAACCATATTGTTATTTATTCTACAATACCCATTCATGAACACCATATTGTTATTTAGTCTACAATACCCATTCATAAACACACCATATTGTTATTTATTCTACAATACTTATTCATAAACACACCATTTTGTTATTTATTCTACAATACTTATTCATAAACACACCATAATGTTATTTATTCTACAATACTAATTCATAAACACACCATATTGTTATTTAGTCTACAATACCCATTCATAAACACACCATATTGTTATTTAGTCTACAATACCCATTCATAAACACACCATATTGTTATTTAGTCTACAATACCCATTCATGAACACACCATATTGTTATTTAGTCTACAACACGTATTCATGAACACACTATATTGTTATTTATTCAACAATACCCATTCATGAACATACCATATTGTTGTTTAGTCTACAATACCCATTCATAAACACACCATATTGATATTTCTTCTACAATACTTATTCATGAACCCACCATATTGTTATTTATTCTAAAATACCCATTCATGAACAAACCATATTGTTATTTATTCTACAATACCCATTCATGAACACACCATATTGTTATTTAGTCTACAATACTTAATCATAAACACACCATCTTGTTATTTAGTCTATAATACCAATTCATAAACACACCACATTGTTATTTATTCTACAACACCCATTCATAAACACACCATATTGTTATTTATTCTACAATAACCATTCATGAAAACACTATATTGTTATTTAGTCTACAAAACCAATTCATAAACACACCATATTGTTATTTATTCTACAACACCCATTCATAAACACACCATATTTTAATTTAGTATACAATACCCATTCATAAACACACCATATTGTTATTTAGTCTACAATACCCATTCATAAACACACCATACTGTTATTTAGTCTACAATACCCATTAATAAACACACCATATTGTTATTTAGTATACAATACCCATTCATAAACCCACCATATTGTTATTTAGTCTACAATACACATTTATAAACACACCATATTGTTATTTATTCAACAATACCCATTCATGAACATACCATATTGTTGTTTAGTCTACAATACCCATTCATAAACACACCATATTGTTATTTCTTCTACAATACTTATTCATGAACACACCATATTGTTATTTATTCTAAAATACCCATTCATGAACAAACCATATTGTTATTTTTTTCTACAATACCCATTCATGAACACACCATATTGTTATTTATTCTACAACACCTACTCATAAACACACCATATTGTTATTTATTCTACAATACCCATTCATGAACACACCATATTGTTATTTATTCTACAATACCAATTCAAAAACACACCATATTGTTATTTATTCTACAACACCCATTCATAAACACACCATATTGTTATTTATTCTACAATACCCACTCATAAACACACCATATTGTTATTTATTCTACAATACCCATTCATAAACACACCATATTGTTATTTATTCTACTATACCAATTCATAAACACACCATATTGTTATTTATTCTACAATACCAATTCATAAACACACCATATTGTTATTTATTCTACAATACCCATTCATAAACACACCATATTGTTATTTATTCTACAATACCCATTCAGAAACACACCATATTGTTATTTATTCTACAATACCCATTAATAAACACACCATATTGTTATTTATTCTACAATACCCATTCATGAACACACCATATTTTTATGTATTCTACAATACCCATTCGTAAACACACCATTTTGTTATTTAGTCTACAATACCCATTCATGAACACACCATATTGTTATTTATTCTACAATACCCATTCATGAACACACCATATTGTTATTTATTCTACAATACCCATTAATGAACACACCATATTGTTATTTAGTCTACAATACCCATTCATAAACACACCATGTTGTTATTTATTCTACAATACTTATTCATGAACACACCATATTGTTATTCATCCTACAATACCCATTCATGAACACACCATATTGTTATTTATTCTACAATACCAATTCATGAACATACCATATTGTTATTTAGTCTACAATAACCATTCAAAAACACACCATACTGTTATTTAGTCTACAATACTTAATCATAAACACACCATATTGTTATTTATGCTACAATTCCCATTCATAAACACACCATATTCTTACTTAGTCTACAATACCCATTCAGAAACACACCATATTGTTATTTAGTCTACAATACCCATTCATAAACATAATATATTGTTATTTATTCTACAATACCCATTCATAAACACACCATATTGTTGTTTATTCAACAATACCCATTCATAAACACACCATACTGTTATTTAGTCTACAATAGCCATTAATAAACACACCATATTGTTATTTAGTATACAATACCCATTCATAAACCCACCATATTGTTATTTAGTCTACAATACACATTTATAAACACACCATATTGTTATTTATTCAACAATACCCATTCATGAACATACCATATTGTTGTTTAGTCTACAATACCCATTCATAAACACACCATATTGTTATTTCTTCTACAATACTTATTCATGAACACACCATATTGTTATTTATTCTAAAATACCCATTCATGAACAAACCATATTGTTATTTATTCTACAATACCCATTCATGAACACACCATATTGTTATTTATTCTACAATACCAATTCATGAACATACCATATTGTTGTTTAGTCTACAATACCCATTCATAAACACACCATATTGTTATTTCTTCTACAATACTTATTCATGAACACACCATATTGTTATTTATTCTAAAATACCCATTCATGAACAAACCATATTGTTATTTTTTTCTACAATACCCATTCATGAACACACCATATTGTTATTTATTCTACAACACCTACTCATAAACACACCATATTGTTATTTATTCTACAATACCCATTCATGAACACACCATATTGTTATTTATTCTACAATACCAATTCAAAAACACACCATATTGTTATTTATTCTACAACACCCATTCATAAACACACCATATTGTTATTTATTCTACAATACCCACTCATAAACACACCATATTGTTATTTATTCTACAATACCCATTCATAAACACACCATATTGTTATTTATTCTACTATACCAATTCATAAACACACCATATTGTTATTTATTCTACAATACCAATTCATAAACACACCATATTGTTATTTATTCTACAATACCCATTCATAAACACACCATATTGTTATTTATTCTACAATACCCATTCAGAAACACACCATATTGTTATTTATTCTACAATACCCATTAATAAACACACCATATTGTTATTTATTCTACAATACCCATTCATGAACACACCATATTTTTATTTATTCTACAATACCCATTCGTAAACACACCATTTTGTTATTTAGTCTACAATACCCATTCATGAACACACCATATTGTTATTTATTCTACAATACCCATTCATGAACACACCATATTGTTATTTATGCTACAATTCCCATTCATAAACACACCATATTCTTACTTAGTCTACAATACCCATTCAGAAACACACCATATTGTTATTTAGTCTACAATACCCATTCATAAACATAATATATTGTTATTTATTCTACAATACCCATTCATAAACACACCATATTGTTGTTTATTCAACAATACCCATTCATAAACACACCATACTGTTATTTAGTCTACAATAGCCATTAATAAACACACCATATTGTTATTTAGTATACAATACCCATTCATAAACCCACCATATTGTTATTTAGTCTACAATACACATTTATAAACACACCATATTGTTATTTATTCAACAATACCCATTCATGAACATACCATATTGTTGTTTAGTCTACAATACCCATTCATAAACACACCATATTGTTATTTCTTCTACAATACTTATTCATGAACACACCATATTGTTATTTATTCTAAAATACCCATTCATGAACAAACCATATTGTTATTTATTCTACAATACCCATTCATGAACACACCATATTGTTATTTATTCTACAATACCAATTCATGAACATACCATATTGTTGTTTAGTCTACAATACCCATTCATAAACACACCATATTGTTATTTCTTCTACAATACTTATTCATGAACACACCATATTGTTATTTATTCTAAAATACCCATTCATGAACAAACCATATTGTTATTTTTTTCTACAATACCCATTCATGAACACACCATATTGTTATTTATTCTACAACACCTACTCATAAACACACCATATTGTTATTTATTCTACAATACCCATTCATGAACACACCATATTGTTATTTATTCTACAATACCAATTCAAAAACACACCATATTGTTATTTATTCTACAACACCCATTCATAAACACACCATATTGTTATTTATTCTACAATACCCACTCATAAACACACCATATTGTTATTTATTCTACAATACCCATTCATAAACACACCATATTGTTATTTATTCTACTATACCAATTCATAAACACACCATATTGTTATTTATTCTACAATACCAATTCATAAACACACCATATTGTTATTTATTCTACAATACCCATTCATAAACACACCATATTGTTATTTATTCTACAATACCCATTCAGAAACACACCATATTGTTATTTATTCTACAATACCCATTAATAAACACACCATATTGTTATTTATTCTACAATACCCATTCATGAACACACCATATTTTTATTTATTCTACAATACCCATTCGTAAACACACCATTTTGTTATTTAGTCTACAATACCCATTCATGAACACACCATATTGTTATTTATTCTACAATACCCATTCATGAACACACCATATTGTTATTTATTCTACAATACCCATTAATGAACACAACATATTGTTATTTAGTCTACAATACCCATTCATAAACACACCATGTTGTTATTTATTCTACAATACTTATTCATGAACACACCATATTGTTATTCATCCTACAATACCCATTCATGAACACACCATATTGTTATTTATTCTACAATACCAATTCATGAACATACCATATTGTTATTTAGTCTACAATAACCATTCAAAAACACACCATACTGTTATTTAGTCTACAATACTTAATCATAAACACACCATATTGTTATTTATGCTACAATACCAATTCATAAACACACCATATTCTTACTTAGTCTACAATACCCACTCAGAAACACACCATATTGTTATTTAGTCTACAATACCCATTCATAAACATAATATATTGTTATTTATTCTACAATACCCATTCATAAACACACCATATTGTTGTTTATTCAACAATACCCATTCATAAACACACCATACTGTTATTTAGTCTACAATACCCATTAATAAACACACCATATTGTTATTTAGTATACAATACCCATTCATAAACCCACCATATTGTTATTTAGTCTACAATACACATTTATAAACACACCATATTGTTATTTATTCAACAATACCCATTCATGAACATACCATATTGTTGTTTAGTCTACAATGCCCATTCATAAACACACCATATTGTTATTTCTTCTACAATACTTATTCATGAACACACCATATTGTTATTTATTCTAAAATATCCATTCATGAACAAACCATAATGTTATTTATTCTACAATACCCATTCATGAACACACCATATTGTTATTTATTCTACAATACCAATTCATAAACACACCATATTGTTATTTATTCTACAATACCCATTCATAAACACACCATATTGTTATTTATTCTACAATACCCATTCAGAAACACACCATATTGTTATTTATTCTACAATACCCATTAATAAACACACCATATTGTTATTTATTCTACAATACCCATTCATGAACAAACCATATTTTTATTTATTCTACAATACCCATTCGTAAACACACCATTTTGTTATTTAGTCTACAATACCCATTCATGAACACACCATATTGTTATTTATTCTACAATACCCATTCATGAACACACCATATTGTTATTTATTCTACAATACCCATTAATGAACACACCATATTGTTATTTAGTCTACAATACCCATTCATAAACACACCATATTGTTATTTATTCTACAATACTTATTCATGAACACACCATATTGTTATTTATGCTACAATACCCATTCATAAACACACCATATTGTTATTTAGTCTAAAATACCCATTCATAAACACACCATATTGTTATTTAGTCCACAATACCCATTCAAAAACACATCATATTGTTATTTATTATACAATACCCATTCATGAACATAACATATTGTTATTTATTCTTCAATACCCATTCATAAACACACCATATTGTTATTTAGTCTACAATACACATTTATAAACACACCATATTGTTATTTATTCAACAATACCCATTCATGAACATACCATATTGTTGTTTAGTCTACAATGCCCATTCATAAACACACCATATTGTTATTTCTTCTACAATACTTATTCATGAACAAACCATATTGTTATTTATTCTAAAATATCCATTCATGAACAAACCATATTGTTATTTATTCTACAATACCCATTCATGAACACACCATATTGTTATTTATTCTACAATACCAATTCATAAACACACCATATTGTTATTTATTCTACAATACCCATTCATAAACACACCATATTGTTATTTATTCTACAATACCCATTCAGAAACACACCATATTGTTATTTATTCTACAATACCCATTAATAAACACACCATATTGTTATTTATTCTACAATACCCATTCATGAACAAACCATATTTTTATTTATTCTACAATACCCATTCGTAAACACACCATTTTGTTATTTAGTCTACAATACCCATTCATGAACACACCATATTGTTATTTATTCTACAATACCCATTCATGAACACACCATATTGTTATTTATTCTACAATACCCATTAATGAACACACCATATTGTTATTTAGTCTACAATACCCATTCATAAACACACCATATTGTTATTTATTCTACAATACTTATTCATGAACACACCATATTGTTATTTATGCTACAATACCCATTCATAAACACACCATATTGTTATTTAGTCTAAAATACCCATTCATAAACACACCATATTGTTATTTAGTCCACAATACCCATTCAAAAACACATCATATTGTTATTTATTATACAATACCCATTCATGAACATAACATATTGTTATTTATTCTTCAATACCCATTCATAAACACACCATATTGTTATTTATTCTACAATACTTATTCATGAACAAACCATATTGTTATTTATTCTACAATACCCATTCATGAACACCATATTGTTATTTAGTCTACAATACCCATTCATAAACACACCATATTGTTATTTATTCTACAATACTTATTCATAAACACACCATTTTGTTATTTATTCTAAAATACCCATTCATGAACAAACCATATTGTTATTTATTCTACAATACCCATTCATGAACACACCATATTGTTATTTAGTCTACAATACTTAATCATAAACACACCATCTTGTTATTTAGTCTATAATACCAATTCATAAACACACCATATTGTTATTTATTCTACAACACCCATTCATAAACACACCATATTGTTATTTATTCTACAATAACCATTCATGAAAACACTATATTGTTATTTAGTCTACAAAACCAATTCATAAACACACCATATTGTTATTTATTCTACAACACCCATTCATAAACACACCATATTTTTATTTAGTCTACAATACCCATTCATAAACACACCATATTGTTATTTAGTCTACAATACACATTCATAAACACACCATATTGTTATTTTTTTCTACAATACCCATTCATAAACACACCATATTGTTATTTATTCTACAACACCTACTCATAAACACACCATATTGTTATTTATTCTACAATACCCATTCATGAACACACCATATTGTTATTTATTCTACAATACCAATTCAAAAACACACCATATTGTTATTTATTCTACAACACCCATTCATAAACACACCATATTGTTATTTATTCTACAATACCCACTCATAAACACACCATATTGTTATTTAGTCTACAATACACATTCATAAACACACCATATTGTTATTTATTCAACAATACCCATTCATGAACATACCATATTGTTGTTTAGTCTACAATACCCATTCATAAACACACCATATTGTTATTTAGTCTATAATACCAATTCATAAACACACCATATTGTTATTTATTCTACAACACCCATTCATAAACACACCATATTGTTATTTATTCTACAATAACCATTCATGAAAACACTATATTGTTATTTAGTCTACAAAACCAATTCATAAACACACCATATTGTTATTTATTCTAAAACACCCATTCATAAACACACCATATTTTTATTTAGTCTACAATACCCATTCATAAACACACCATATTGTTATTTAGTCTACAATACACATTCATAAACACACCATATTGTTATTTTTTTCTACAATACCCATTCATAAACACACCATATTGTTATTTATTCTACAACACCTACTCATAAACACACCATATTGTTATTTATTCTACAATACCCATTCATGAACACACCATATTGTTATTTATTCTACAATACCAATTCAAAAACACACTATATTGTTATTTATTCTACAACACCCATTCATAAACACACCATATTGTTATTTCTTCTACAATACTTATTCATGAACACACCATATTGTTATTTATTCTAAAATACCCATTCATGAACAAACCATATTGTTATTTATTCTACAATACCCATTCATGAACACACCATATTGTTATTTATTCTACAATACCAATTAATAAACACACCATATTGTTATTTATTCTACAATACCCATTCATAAACACACCATATTGTTATTTATTCTACAATACCCATTCAGAAACACACCATATTGTTATTTATTCTACAATACCCATTAATAAACACATCATATTGTTATTTATTCTACAATACCCATTCATGAACACACCATATTTTTATTTATTCTACAATACCCATTCGTAAACACACCATTTTGTTATTTAGTCTACAATACCCATTCATGAACACACCATATTGTTATTTATTCTACAATACCCATTCATGAACACACCATATTGTTATTTATTCTACAATACCCATTAATGAACACACCATATTGTTATTTAGTCTACAATACCCATTCATAAACACACCATATTGTTATTTATTCTACAATACTTATTCATGAACACACCATATTGTTATTTATGCTACAATACCCTTTCATAAACACACCATATTGTTATTTATTCTACAACACCCATTCATAAACACACCATATTTTTATTTAGTCTACAATACCCATTCATAAACACACCATATTGTTATTTAGTCTACAATACACATTCATAAACACACCATATTGTTATTTTTTTCTACAATACCCATTCATAAACACACCATATTGTTATTTATTCTACAACACCTACTCATAAACACACCATATTGTTATTTATTCTACAATACCCATTCATGAACACACCATATTGTTATTTATTCTACAATACCAATTCAAAAACACACCATATTGTTATTTATTCTACAACACCCATTCATAAACACACCATATTGTTATTTATTCTACAATACCCACTCATAAACACACCATATTGTTATTTAGTCTACAATACACATTCATAAACACACCATATTGTTATTTATTCAACAATACCCATTCATGAACATACCATATTGTTGTTTAGTCTACAATACCCATTCATAAACACACCATATTGTTATTTCTTCTACAATACTTATTCATGAACACACCATATTGTTATTTATTCTAAAATACCCATTCATGAACAAACCATATTGTTATTTATTCTACAATACCCATTCATGAACACACCATATTGTTATTTATTCTACAATACCAATTAATAAACACACCATATTGTTATTTATTCTACAATACCCATTCATAAACACACCATATTGTTATTTATTCTACAATACCCATTCAGAAACACACCATATTGTTATTTATTCTACAATACCCATTAATAAACACATCATATTGTTATTTATTCTACAATACCCATTCATGAACACACCATATTTTTATTTATTCTACAATACCCATTCGTAAACACACCATTTTGTTATTTAGTCTACAATACCCATTCATGAACACACCATATTGTTATTTATTCTACAATACCCATTCATGAACACACCATATTGTTATTTATTCTACAATACCCATTAATGAACACACCATATTGTTATTTAGTCTACAATACCCATTCATAAACACACCATATTGTTATTTATTCTACAATACTTATTCATGAACACACCATATTGTTATTTATGCTACAATACCCTTTCATAAACACACCATATTGTTATTTAGTCTAAAATACCCATTCATAAACACACCATATTGTTATTTAGTCCACAATACCCATTCAAAAACCCACCATATTGTTATTTATTATACAATACCCATTCATGAACATAACATATTGTTATATATTCTTCAATACCCATTCATAAACACACCATATTGTTATTTATTCTACAATACTTATTCATGAACAAACCATATTGTTATTTATTCTACAATACCCATTCATGAACACCATATTGTTATTTAGTCTACAATACCCATTCATAAACATAATATATTGTTATTTATTCTACAATACCCATTCATAAACACACCATATTGTTGTTTATTCAACAATACCCATTCATAAACACACCATACTGTTATTTAGTCTACAATACCCATTAATAAACACACCATATTGTTATTTAGTATACAATACCCATTCATAAACCCACCATATTGTTATTTAGTCTACAATACACATTTATAAACACACCATATTGTTATTTATTCAACAATACCCATTCATGAACATACCATATTGTTGTTTAGTCTACAATGCCCATTCATAAACACACCATATTGTTATTTCTTCTACAATACTTATTCATGAACACACCATATTGTTATTTATTCTAAAATATCCATTCATGAACAAACCATATTGTTATTTATTCTACAATACCCATTCATGAACACACCATATTGTTATTTATTCTACAATACCAATTCATAAACACACCATATTGTTATTTATTCTACAATACCCATTCATAAACACACCATAGTGTTATTTATTCTACAATACCCATTCAGAAACACACCATATTGTTATTTATTCTACAATACCCATTAATAAACACACCATATTGTTATTTATTCTACAATACCCATTCATGAACAAACCATATTTTTATTTATTCTACAATACCCATTCGTAAACACACCATTTTGTTATTTAGTCTACAATACCCATTCATGAACACACCATATTGTTATTTATTCTACAATACCCATTCATGAACACACCATATTGTTATTTATTCTACAATACCCATTAATGAACACACCATATTGTTATTTAGTCTACAATACCCATTCATAAACACACCATATTGTTATTTATTCTACAATACTTATTCATGAACACACCATATTGTTATTTATGCTACAATACCCATTCATAAACACACCATATTGTTATTTAGTCTAAAATACCCATTCATAAACACACCATATTGTTATTTAGTCCACAATACCCATTCAAAAACACATCATATTGTTATTTATTATACAATACCCATTCATGAACATAACATATTGTTATTTATTCTTCAATACCCATTCATAAACACACCATATTGTTATATATTCTACAATACTTATTCATGAACAAACCATATTGTTATTTATTCTACAATACCCATTCATGAACACCATATTTTTATTTAGTCTACAATACCCATTCATAAACACACCATATTGTTATTTATTCTACAATACTTATTCATAAACACACCATTTTGTTATTTATTCTAAAATACCCATTCATGAACAAACCATATTGTTATTTATTCTACAATACCCATTCATGAACACACCATATTGTTATTTAGTCTACAATACTTAATCATAAACACACTATCTTGTTATTTAGTCTATAATACCAATTCATAAACACACCATATTGTTATTTATTCTACAACACCCATTCATAAACACACCATATTGTTATTTATTCTACAATAACCATTCATGAAAACACTATATTGTTATTTAGTCTACAAAACCAATTCATAAACACACCATATTGTTATTCATTCTACAACACCCATTCATAAACACACCATATTTTTATTTAGTCTACAATACCCATTCATAAACACACCATATTGTTATTTAGTCTACAATACACATTCATAAACACACCATATTGTTATTTTTTTCTACAATACCCATTCATAAACACACCATATTGTTATTTATTCTACAACACCTACTCATAAACACACCATATTGTTATTTATTCTACAATACCCATTCATGAACACACCATATTGTTATTTATTCTACAATACCAATTCAAAAACACACCATATTGTTATTTATTCTACAACACCCATTCATAAACACACCATATTGTTATTTATTCGACAATACCCACTCATAAACACACCATATTGTTATTTAGTCTACAATACACATTCATAAACACACCATATTGTTATTTATTCAACAATACCCATTCATGAACATACCATATTGTTGTTTAGTCTACAATACCCATTCATAAACACACCATATTGTTATTTAGTCTATAATACCAATTCATAAACACACCATATTGTTATTTATTCTACAACACCCATTCATAAACACACCATATTGTTATTTATTCTACAATAACCATTCATGAAAACACTATATTGTTATTTAGTCTACAAAACCAATTCATAAACACACCATATTGTTATTTATTCTAAAACACCCATTCAAAAACACACCATATTTTTATTTAGTCTACAATACCCATTCATAAACACAACATATTGTTATTTAGTCTACAATACACATTCATAAACACACCATATTGTTATTTTTTTCTACAATACCCATTCATAAACACACCATATTGTTATTTATTCTACAACACCTACTCATAAACACACCATATTGTTATTTATTCTACAATACCCATTCATGAACACACCATATTGTTATTTATTCTACAATACCAATTCAAAAACACACTATATTGTTATTTATTCTACAACACCCATTCATAAACACACCATATTGTTATTTATTCTACAATACCCACTCATAAACACACCATATTGTTATTTAGTCTACAATACACATTCATAAACACACCATATTGTTATTTATTCAACAATACCCATTCATGAACATACCATATTGTTGTTTAGTCTACAATACCCATTCATAAACACACCATATTGTTATTTCTTCTACAATACTTATTCATGAACACACCATATTGTTATTTATTCTAAAATACCCATTCATGAACAAACCATATTGTTATTTATTCTACAATACCCATTCATGAACACACCATATTGTTATTTATTCTACAATACCAATTAATAAACACACCATATTGTTATTTATTCTACAATACCCATTCATAAACACACCATATTGTTATTTATTCTACAATACCCATTCAGAAACACACCATATTGTTATTTATTCTACAATACCCATTAATAAACACATCATATTGTTATTTATTCTACAATACCCATTCATGAACACACCATATTTTTATTTATTCTACAATACCCATTCCTAAACACACCATTTTGTTATTTAGTCTACAATACCCATTCATGAACACACCATATTGTTATTTATTCTACAATACCCATTCATGAACACACCATATTGTTATTTATTCTACAATACCCATTAATGAACACACCATATTGTTATTTAGTCTACAATACCCATTCATAAACACACCATATTGTTATTTATTCTACAATACTTATTCATGAACACACCATAATGTTATTTATGCTACAATACCCTTTCATAAACAAACCATATTGTTATTTATTCTACAACACCCATTCATAAACACACCATATTTTTATTTAGTCTACAATACCCATTCATAAACACACCATATTGTTATTTAGTCTACAATACACATTCATAAACACACCATATTGTTATTTTTTTCTACAATACCCATTCATAAACACACCATATTGTTATTTATTCTACAACACCTACTCATAAACACACCATATTGTTATTTATTCTACAATACCCATTCATGAACACACCATATTGTTATTTATTCTACAATACCAATTCAAAAACACACCATATTGTTATTTATTCTACAACACCCATTCATAAACACACCATATTGTTATTTATTCTACAATACCCACTGATAAACATACCATATTGTTATTTAGTCTACAATACACATTCATAAACACACCATATTGTTATTTATTCAACAATACCCATTCATGAACATACCATATTGTTGTTTAGTCTACAATACCCATTCATAAACACACCATATTGTTATTTAGTCTATAATACCAATTCATAAACACACAATATTGTTATTTATTCTACAACACCCATTCATAAACACACCATATTGTTATTTATTCTACAATAACCATTCATGAAAACACTATATTGTTATTTAGTCTACAAAACCAATTCATAAACACACCATATTGTTATTTATTCTACAACACCCATTCATAAACACACCATATTTTTATTTAGTCTACAATACCCATTCATAAACACACCATATTGTTATTTAGTCTACAATACACATTCATAAACACACCATATTGTTATTTATTCTACAACACCTACTCATAAACACACCATATTGTTATTTATTCTACAATACCCATTCATGAACACACCATATTGTTATTTATTCTACAATACCAATTCAAAAACACACCATATTGTTATTTATTCTACAACACCCATTCATAAACACACCATATTGTTATTTATTCTACAATACCCACTCATAAACACACCATATTGTTATTTAGTCTACAATACACATTCATAAACACACCATATTGTTATTTATTCAACAATACCCATTCATGAACATACCATATTGTTGTTTAGTCTACAATACCCATTCATAAACACACCATATTGTTATTTCTTCTACAATACTTATTCATGAACACACCATATTGTTATTTATTCTAAAATACCCATTCATGAACAAACCATATTGTTATTTATTCTACAATACCCATTCATGAACACACCATATTGTTATTTATTCTACAATACCAATTAATAAACACACCATATTGTTATTTATTCTACAATACCCATTAATGAACAAACCATATTGTTATTTAGTCTACAATACCCATTCATAAACACACCATATTTTTATTTATTCTACAATACTTATTCATGAACACACCATATTGTTATTTATGCTACAATACCCTTTCATAAACACACCATATTGTTATTTAGTCTAAAATACCCATTCATAAACACACCATATTGTTATATAGTCCACAATACCCATTCAAAAACCCACCATATTGTTATTTATTATACAATACCCATTCATGAACATAACATATTGTTATATATTCTTCAATACCCATTCATAAACACACCATATTGTTATTTATTCTACAATACTTATTCATGAACAAACCATATTGTTATTTATTCTACAATACCCATTCATGAACACCATATTGTTATTTAGTCTACAATACCCATTCATAAACACACCATATTGTTATTTATTCTACAATACTTATTCATAAACACACCATTTTGTTATTTATTCTACAATACTTATTCATAAACACACGATAATGTTATTTATTCTACAATACTAATTCATAAACACACCATATTGTTATTTAGTCTACAATACCCATTCATAAACACACCATATTGTTATTTAGTCTACAATACACATTCATAAACACACCATATTGTTATTTAGTCTAAAATACCCATTCATGAACACACCATATTGTTATTTAGGCTACAACACGTATTCATGAACACACTATATTGTTATTTATTCAACAATACCCATTCATGAACATACCATATTGTTGTTTAGTCTACAATACCCATTCATAAACACACCATATTGTTATTTCTTCTACAATACTTATTCATGAACACACCATATTGTTATTTATTCTAAAATACCCATTCATGAACAAACCCTATTGTTATTTATTCTACAATACCCATTCATGAACACACCATATTGTTATTTAGTCTACGATACTTAATCATAAACACACCATCTTGTTATTTAGTCTATAATACCAATTCATAAACACACCATATTGTTATTTATTCTACAACACCCATTCATAAACACACCATATTGTTATTTATTCTACAATAACCATTCATGAAAACACTATATTGTTATTTAGTCTACAAAACCAATTCATAAACACACCATATTGTTATTTATTCTACAACACCCATTCATAAACACACCATATTTTTATTTAGTCTACAATACCCATTCATAAACACACCATATTGTTATTTAGTCTACAATACACATTCATAAACACACCATATTGTTATTTTTTTCTACAATACCCATTCATAAACACACCATATTGTTATTTATTCTACAACACCTACTCATAAACACACCATATTGTTATTTATTCTACAATACCCACTCATAAACACACCATATTGTTATTTATTCTACAACACCCATTCATAAACACACCATATTGTTATTTATTCTACAATACCCACTCATAAACACACCATATTGTTATTTATTCTACAATACCCATTCATAAACACACCATATTGTTATTTATTCTACTATACCAATTCATAAACACACCATATTGTTATTTATTCTACAATACCCATTCATAAACCCACCATATTGTTATTTAGTCTACAATACACATTCATAAACACACCATATTGTTATTTATTCTACAATACCCATTCATAAACACACCATATTGTTATTTATTCTACAACACCCATTCATAAACACACCATATTGTTATTTATTCTACAATAACCATTCATGAACACACCATATTGTTATTTAGTCTACAATACAAATTCATAAACACACCATATTGTTATTTATTCTACAACACCCATTCATAAACACACCATTGTGTTATTTAGTCTACAATACCCATTCATAAACACACCATCTTGTTATTTAGTCTACAATACACATTCATAAACACACCATATTGTTATTTAGTATATAATACCCATTCATAAACCCACCATATTGTTATTTAGTCTACAATACACATTCATAAACACACCATATTGTTATTTATTCTACAATACCCATTCATGAACACACCATATTGTTATTTATTCTACAATACCCATTAATGAACACACCATATTGTTATTTAGTCTACAATACCCATTCATAAACACAACATATTGTTATTTATTCTACAATACTTATTCATGAGCACACCATATTGGTATTCATCCTACAATACCCATTCATGAACACACCATATTGTTATTTATTCTACAATACCCATTCATAAACACACCAAATTCTTACTTAGTGTACAATACCCATTCAGAAACACACCATATTGTTATTTAGTCTACAATACCCATTCATAAACACAATATATTGTTATTTATTCTACAATACCCATTCATAAACACACCATATTGTTGTTTATTCTACAATACCCATTCATAAACACACCATACTGTTATTTAGTCTACAATACCCATTAATAAACACACCATATTGTTATTTAGTATACAAAACCCATTCATGAACCCACCATATTGTTATTTAGTCTACAATACACATTCATAAACACACCATATTGTTATTTATTCTACAATACCCATTCATAAACACACCATATTGTTATATATTCTACAACACCCATTCATAAACACACCATATTGTTATTTATTCAAAAAAAAACATTCATGAACATACCATATTGTTATTTAGTCTACAATACAAATTCATAAACACACCATACTGTTATTTAGTCTACAATACCCATTAATAAACACACCATATTGTTATTTAGTATACAATACCCATTCATAAACCCACCATATTGTTATTTAGTCTACAATACACATTCATAAACACACCATATTGTTATTTATTCTACAATACCCATTCATAAACACACCATATTGTTATTTATTCTACAATAACCATTCATGAACACACCATATTGTTATTTAGTCTACAATACAAATTCATAAACACACCATATTGTTATTTATTCTACAACACCCATTCATAAACACACCATATTGTTATTTAGTCTACAATACCCATTCATAAACACACCATATTGTTATTTAGTCTACAATAGCCATTCATAAACACACCATATTGTTATTTATTCTACAATACCCATTCATAAACACACCATTATTTTATTTATTCTACAATACCCATTCATAAACACACCATATTGTTATTTATTCTACAATACCAATTCATAAACACACCATATTGTTATTTATTCTACAATACCATTTCATAAACACACCATATTGTTATTTATTCTAAAATACCCATTCATAAACACACCATATTGTTATTTATTCTACAATACCCATTCATAAACACACCATATTGTTATTTATTCTACAATACCCATTAATAAACACACCATATTGTTATTTAGTCTACAATACCCATTCATGAACACACCATATTGTTATTTATTGTACAATACCCATTCATAAACACACCATATTGTAATTTAGTCTACAATACTTAATCATAAACACACCATATTGTTATTTATTCTACAATACTAATTCATAAACACACCATATTGTTATTTAGTCTACAATACCCATTCATAAACACACCATATTGTTATTTATTCTACAACTCCTATTCATAAACACACCATATTGTTATTAATTCTACAATACCCATTCATGAACACACCATATTGTTATTTATTCTACAATACCAATTTATAAACACACCATATTGTTATTTATTCTACAACACCCATTCATAAACACACCATATTGTTATTTATTCTACAATACCCACTCATAAACACACCATATTGTTATTTATTCTACAATACCCATTCATAAACACACCATATTGTTATTTATTCTACAATACCAATTCATAAACACACCATATTGTTATTTATTCTACAATACCATTTCATAAACACACCATATTGTTATTTATTCTAAAATACCCATTCATAAACACACCATATTGTTATTTATTCTACAATACCCATTCATAAACACACCATATTGTTATTTATTCTACAATACTTATTCATGAACACACCATATTGTTATTTATTCTACAATACCCATTCATGAACATACCATATTGTCATTTAGTCAACAATACCCATTCAAAAATACCATATTGTTATTTATTCTACAATACTTATTCATAAACACACCATATTGTTATTTAGTCTACAATACACATTCATAAACACACCATATTGTTATTTTTTTCTACAATACCCATTCATAAACACACCATATTGTTATTTATTCTACAACACCTACTCATAAACACACCATATTGTTATTTATTCTACAATACCCATTCAAAAACACACCATATTGTTATTTATTCTACAACACCGATTCATAAACACACCATATTGTTATTTATTCTACAATACCCATTCATAAACACACCATATTGTTATTTATTCTACAATACCCATTCATAAACACACCATATTGTTATTTATTCTACAATACCAATTCATAAACACACCATATTGTTATTTATTCTACAATACCCATTCATAAACCCACCATATTGTTATTTAGTCTACAATACACATTCATAAACACACCATATTGTTATTTATTCTACAATACCCATTCATAAACACACCATATTGTTATTTATTTTACAACACCCATTCATAAACACACCATATTGTTATTTATTCTACAATAACCATTCATGAACACACCATATTGTTATTTAGTCTACAATACAAATTCATAAACACACCATATTGTTATTTATTCTACAACACCTACTCATAAACACACCATATTGTTATTTATTCTACAATACCCATTCAAAAACACACCATATTGTTATTTATCCTACAACACCCATTCATAAACACACCATATTGTTATTTATTCTACAATACCCACTCATAAACACACCATATTGTTATTTATTCTACAATACCCATTCATAAACACACCATATTGTTATTTATTCTACTATACCAATTCATAAACACACCATATTGTTATTTATTCTACAATACCCATTCATAAACCCACCATATTGTTATTTAGTCTACAATACACATTCATAAACACACCATATTGTTATTTATTATACAATACCCATTCATAAACACACCATATTGTTATTTATTCTACAACACCCATTCATAAACACACCATATTGTTATTTATTCTACAATAACCATTCATGAACACACCATATTGTTATTTAGTCTACAATACAAATTCATAAACACACCATATTGTTATTTATTCTACAACACCCATTCATAAACACACCATTGTGTTATTTAGTCTACAATACCCATTCATAAACACACCATCTTGTTATTTAGTCTACAATACACATTCATAAACACACCATATTGTTATTTAGTATATAATACCCATTCATAAACCCACCATATTGTTATTTAGTCTACAATACACATTCATAAACACACCATATTGTTATTTATTCTACAATACCCATTCATGAACACACCATATTGTTATTTATTCTACAATACCCATTAATGAACACACCATATTGTTATTTAGTCTACAATACCCATGCATAAACACAACATATTGTTATTTATTCTACAATACTTATTCATGAGCACACCATATTGGTATTCATCCTACAATACCCATTCATGAACACACCATATTGTTATTTATTCTACAATACCAATTCATGAACATACCATATTGTTATTTAGTCTACAATACCCATTCAAAAACACACCATACTGTTATTTAGTCTACAATACTTAATCATAAACACACAATATTGTTATTTATGCTACAATACCCATTCATAAACACACCAAATTCTTACTTAGTGTACAATACCCATTCAGAAACACACCATATTGTTATTTAGTCTACAATACCCATTCATAAACACAATATATTGTTATTTATTCTACAATACCCATTCATAAACACACCATATTGTTGTTTATTCTACAATACCCATTCATAAACACACCATACTGTTATTTAGTCTACAATACCCATTAATAAACACACCATATTGTTATTTAGTATACAAAACCCATTCATAAACCCACCATATTGTTATTTAGTCTACAATACACATTCATAAACACACCATATTGTTATTTATTCTACAATACCCATTCATAAACACACCATATTGTTATTTATTCTACAACACCCATTCATAAACACACCATATTGTTATTTATTCAAAAAAAAACATTCATGAACATACCATATTGTTATTTATTCTACAATACCCATTCATGAACATACCATATTGTCATTTAGTCAACAATACCCATTCAAAAATACCATATTGTTATTTATTCTACAATACTTATTCATGAGCACACCATATTGTTATTTATTCTACAATACCCATTCATGAACAAACCATATTGTTATTTAGTCTACAATACAAATTCATAAACACACCATATTGTTATTTATTCTACAACACCCATTCATAAACACACCATTGTGTTATTTAGTCTACAATACCCATTCATAAACACACCATCTTGTTATTTAGTCTACAATACACATTCATAAACACACCATATTGTTATTTAGTATATAATACCCATTCATAAACCCACCATATTGTTATTTAGTCTACAATACACATTCATAAACACACCATATTGTTATTTATTCTACAATACCCATTCATGAACACACCATATTGTTATTTATTCTACAATACACATTAATGAACACACCATATTGTTATTTAGTCTACAATACCCATTCATAAACACAACATATTGTTATTTATTCTACAATACTTATTCATGAGCACACCATATTGGTATTCATCCTACAATACCCATTCATGAACACACCATATTGTTATTTATTATACAATACCAATTCATGAACATACCATATTGTTATTTAGTCTACAATACCCATTCAAAAACACACCATACTGTTATTTAGTCTACAATACTTAATCATAAACACACGATATTGTTATTTATGCTACAATACCCATTCATAAACACACCAAATTCTTACTTAGTGTACAATACCCATTCAGAAACACACCATATTGTTATTTAGTCTACAATACCCATTCATAAACACAATATATTGTTATTTATTCTACAATACCCATTCATAAACACACCATATTGTTGTTTATTCTACAATACCCATTCATAAACACACCATACTGTTATTTAGTCTACAATACCCATTAATAAACACACCATATTGTTATTTAGTATACAAGACCCATTCATAAACCCACCATATTGTTATTTAGTCTACAATACACATTCATAAGCACACCATATTGTTATTTATTCTACAATACCCATTCATAAACACACCATATTGTTATTTATTCTACAACACCCATTCATAGACACACCATATTGTTATTTATTCAAAAAAAAACATTCATGAACATACCATATTGTTATTTAGTCTACAATACAAATTCATAAACACACCATACTGTTATTTAGTCTACAATACCCATTAATAAACACACCATATTGTTATTTGTATACAATACCCATTCATAAACCCACCATATTGTTATTTAGTCTACAATACACATTCATAAACACACCATATTGTTATTTATTCTACAATACCCATTCATAAACACACCATATTGTTATTTATTCTACAATAACCATTCATGAACACACCATATTGTTATTTAGTCTACAATACAAATTCATAAACACACCATATTGTTATTTATTCTACAACACCCATTCATAAACACACCATATTGTTATTTAGTCTACAATACCCATTCATAAACACACCATATTGTTATTTAGTCTACAATAGCCATTCATAAACACACCATATTGTTATTTATTCTACAATACCCATTCATAAACAAACCATATTGTTATTTATTCTACAACTCCTATTCATAAACACACCATATTGTTATTAATTCTACAATACCCATTCATGAACACACCATATTGTTATTTATTCTACAATACCAATTTATAAACACACCATATTGTTATTTATTCTACAACACCCATTCATAAACACACCATATTGTTATTTATTCTACAATACCCACTCATAAACACACCATATTGTTATTTATTCTACAATACCCATTCATAAACACACCATATTGTTATTTATTCTACAATACCAATTCATGAACATACCATATTGTTATTTAGTCTACAATACCCATTCAAAAACACACCATACTGTTATTTAGTCTACAATACTTAATCATAAACACACAATATTGTTATTTATGCTACAATACCCATTCATAAACACACCAAATTCTTACTTAGTGTACAATACCCATTCAGAAACACACCATATTGTTATTTAGTCTACAATACCCATTCATAAACACAATATATTGTTATTTATTCTACAATACCCATTCATAAACACACCATATTGTTGTTTATTCTACAATACCCATTCATAAACACACCATACTGTTATTTAGTCTACAATACCCATTAATAAACACACCATATTGTTATTTAGTATACAAAACCCATTCATAAACCCACCATATTGTTATTTAGTCTACAATACACATTCATAAACACACCATATTGTTATTTATTCTACAATACCCATTCATAAACACACCATATTGTTATTTATTCTACAACACCCATTCATAAACACACCATATTGTTATTTATTCAAAAAAAAACATTCATGAACATACCATATTGTTATTTAGTCTACAATACAAATTCATAAACACACCATACTGTTATTTAGTCTACAATACCCATTAATAAACACACCATATTGTTATTTAGTATACAATACCCATTCATAAACCCACCATATTGTTATTTAGTCTACAATACACATTCATAAACACACCATATTGTTATTTATTCTACAATACCCATTCATAAACACACCATATTGTTATTTATTCTACAATAACCATTCATGAACACACCATATTGTTATTTAGTCTACAATACAAATTCATAAACACACCATATTGTTATTTATTCTACAACACCCATTCATAAACACACCATATTGTTATTTAGTCTACAATACCCATTCATAAACACACCATATTGTTATTTAGTATACAATAGCCATTCATAAACACACCATATTGTTATTTATTCTACAATACCCATTCATAAACACACCATATTGTTATTTATTCTACAACTCCTATTCATAAACACACCATATTGTTATTAATTCTACAATACCCATTCATGAACACACCATATTGTTATTTATTCTACAATACCAATTTATAAACACACCATATTGTTATTTATTCTACAACACCCATTCATAAACACACCATATTGTTATTTATTCTACAATACCCACTCATAAACACACCATATTGTTATTTATTCTACAATACCCATTCATAAACACACCATATTGTTATTTATTCTACAATACCAATTCATAAACACACCATATTGTTATTTATTCTACAATACCATTTCATAAACACACCATATTGTTATTTATTCTAAAATACCCATTCATAAACACACCATATTGTTATTTATTCTACAATACCCATTCATAAACACACCATATTGTTATTTATTCTACAATACTTATTCATGAACACACCATATTGTTATTTATTCTACAATACCCATTCATGAACATACCATATTGTCATTTAGTCAACAATACCCATTCAAAAATACCATATTGTTATTTATTCTACAATACTTATTCATGAGCACACCATATTGTTATTTATTCTACAATACCCATTCATGAACAAACCATATTGTTATTTAGTCTACAATACCCATTCATAAACACACCATATTGTAATTTATTCTACAATACTTATTCATAAACACACCATATTGTTATTTAGTCTACAATACACATTCATAAACACACCATATTGTTATTTTTTTCTACAATACCCATTCATAAACACACCATATTGTTATTTATTCTACAACACCTACTCATAAACACACCATATTGTATTTATTCTACAATACCCATTCATGAACACACCATATTGTTATTTATTCTACAATACCAATTCAAAAACACACCATATTGTTATTTATTCTACAACACCCATTCATAAACACACCATATTGTTATTTATTCGACAATACCCACTCATAAACACACCATATTGTTATTTAGTCTACAATACACATTCATAAACACACCATATTGTTATTTATTCAACAATACCCATTCATGAACATACCATATTGTTGTTTAGTCTACAATACCCATTCATAAACACACCATATTGTTATTTAGTCTATAATACCAATTCATAAACACACCATATTGTTATTTATTCTACAACACCCATTCATAAACACACCATATTGTTATTTATTCTACAATAACCATTCATGAAAACACTATATTGTTATTTAGTCTACAAAACCAATTCATAAACACACCATATTGTTATTTATTCTAAAACACCCATTCAAAAACACACCATATTTTTATTTAGTCTACAATACCCATTCATAAACACAACATATTGTTATTTAGTCTACAATACACATTCATAAACACACCATATTGTTATTTTTTTCTACAATACCCATTCATAAACACACCATATTGTTATTTATTCTACAACACCTACTCATAAACACACCATATTGTTATTTATTCTACAATACCCATTCATGAACACACCATATTGTTATTTATTCTACAATACCAATTCAAAAACACACTATATTGTTATTTATTCTACAACACCCATTCATAAACACACCATATTGTTATTTATTCTACAATACCCACTCATAAACACACCATATTGTTATTTAGTCTACAATACACATTCATAAACACACCATATTGTTATTTATTCAACAATACCCATTCATGAACATACCATATTGTTGTTTAGTCTACAATACCCATTCATAAACACACCATATTGTTATTTCTTCTACAATACTTATTCATGAACACACCATATTGTTATTTATTCTAAAATACCCATTCATGAACAAACCATATTGTTATTTATTCTACAATACCCATTCATGAACACACCATATTGTTATTTATTCTACAATACCAATTAATAAACACACCATATTGTTATTTATTCTACAATACCCATTCATAAACACACCATATTGTTATTTATTCTACAATACCCATTCAGAAACACACCATATTGTTATTTATTCTACAATACCCATTAATAAACACATCATATTGTTATTTATTCTACAATACCCATTCATGAACACACCATATTTTTATTTATTCTACAATACCCATTCCTAAACACACCATTTTGTTATTTAGTCTACAATACCCATTCATGAACACACCATATTGTTATTTATTCTACAATACCCATTCATGAACACACCATATTGTTATTTATTCTACAATACCCATTAATGAACACACCATATTGTTATTTAGTCTACAATACCCATTCATAAACACACCATATTGTTATTTATTCTACAATACTTATTCATGAACACACCATAATGTTATTTATGCTACAATACCCTTTCATAAACAAACCATATTGTTATTTATTCTACAACACCCATTCATAAACACACCATATTTTTATTTAGTCTACAATACCCATTCATAAACACACCATATTGTTATTTAGTCTACAATACACATTCATAAACACACCATATTGTTATTTTTTTCTACAATACCCATTCATAAACACACCATATTGTTATTTATTCTACAACACCTACTCATAAACACACCATATTGTTATTTATTCTACAATACCCATTCATGAACACACCATATTGTTATTTATTCTACAATACCAATTCAAAAACACACCATATTGTTATTTATTCTACAACACCCATTCATAAACACACCATATTGTTATTTATTCTACAATACCCACTGATAAACATACCATATTGTTATTTAGTCTACAATACACATTCATAAACACACCATATTGTTATTTATTCAACAATACCCATTCATGAACATACCATATTGTTGTTTAGTCTACAATACCCATTCATAAACACACCATATTGTTATTTAGTCTATAATACCAATTCATAAACACACAATATTGTTATTTATTCTACAACACCCATTCATAAACACACCATATTGTTATTTATTCTACAATAACCATTCATGAAAACACTATATTGTTATTTAGTCTACAAAACCAATTCATAAACACACCATATTGTTATTTATTCTACAACACCCATTCATAAACACACCATATTTTTATTTAGTCTACAATACCCATTCATAAACACACCATATTGTTATTTAGTCTACAATACACATTCATAAACACACCATATTGTTATTTATTCTACAACACCTACTCATAAACACACCATATTGTTATTTATTCTACAATACCCATTCATGAACACACCATATTGTTATTTATTCTACAATACCAATTCAAAAACACACCATATTGTTATTTATTCTACAACACCCATTCATAAACACACCATATTGTTATTTATTCTACAATACCCACTCATAAACACACCATATTGTTATTTAGTCTACAATACACATTCATAAACACACCATATTGTTATTTATTCAACAATACCCATTCATGAACATACCATATTGTTGTTTAGTCTACAATACCCATTCATAAACACACCATATTGTTATTTCTTCTACAATACTTATTCATGAACACACCATATTGTTATTTATTCTAAAATACCCATTCATGAACAAACCATATTGTTATTTATTCTACAATACCCATTCATGAACACACCATATTGTTATTTATTCTACAATACCAATTAATAAACACACCATATTGTTATTTATTCTACAATACCCATTAATGAAAAAACCATATTGTTATTTAGTCTACAATACCCATTCATAAACACACCATATTTTTATTTATTCTACAATACTTATTCATGAACACACCATATTGTTATTTATGCTACAATACCCTTTCATAAACACACCATATTGTTATTTAGTCTAAAATACCCATTCATAAACACACCATATTGTTATATAGTCCACAATACCCATTCAAAAACCCACCATATTGTTATTTATTATACAATACCCATTCATGAACATAACATATTGTTATATATTCTTCAATACCCATTCATAAACACACCATATTGTTATTTATTCTACAATACTTATTCATGAACAAACCATATTGTTATTTATTCTACAATACCCATTCATGAACACCATATTGTTATTTAGTCTACAATACCCATTCATAAACACACCATATTGTTATTTATTCTACAATACTTATTCATAAACACACCATTTTGTTATTTATTCTACAATACTTATTCATAAACACACGATAATGTTATTTATTCTACAATACTAATTCATAAACACACCATATTGTTATTTAGTCTACAATACCCATTCATAAACACACCATATTGTTATTTAGTCTACAATACACATTCATAAACACACCATATTGTTATTTAGTCTAAAATACCCATTCATGAACACACCATATTGTTATTTAGGCTACAACACGTATTCATGAACACACTATATTGTTATTTATTCAACAATACCCATTCATGAACATACCATATTGTTGTTTAGTCTACAATACCCATTCATAAACACACCATATTGTTATTTCTTCTACAATACTTATTCATGAACACACCATATTGTTATTTATTCTAAAATACCCATTCATGAACAAACCCTATTGTTATTTATTCTACAATACCCATTCATGAACACACCATATTGTTATTTAGTCTACGATACTTAATCATAAACACACCATCTTGTTATTTAGTCTATAATACCAATTCATAAACACACCATATTGTTATTTATTCTACAACACCCATTCATAAACACACCATATTGTTATTTATTCTACAATAACCATTCATGAAAACACTATATTGTTATTTAGTCTACAAAACCAATTCATAAACACACCATATTGTTATTTATTCTACAACACCCATTCATAAACACACCATATTTTTATTTAGTCTACAATACCCATTCATAAACACACCATATTGTTATTTAGTCTACAATACACATTCATAAACACACCATATTGTTATTTTTTTCTACAATACCCATTCATAAACACACCATATTGTTATTTATTCTACAACACCTACTCATAAACACACCATATTGTTATTTATTCTACAATACCCATTCAAAAACACACCATATTGTTATTTATTCTACAACACCCATTCATAAACACACCATATTGTTATTTATTCTACAATACCCACTCATAAACACACCATATTGTTATTTATTCTACAATACCCATTCATAAACACACCATATTGTTATTTATTCTACTATACCAATTCATAAACACACCATATTGTTATTTATTCTACAATACCCATTCATAAACCCACCATATTGTTATTTAGTCTACAATACACATTCATAAACACACCATATTGTTATTTATTCTACAATACCCATTCATAAACACACCATATTGTTATTTATTCTACAACACCCATTCATAAACACACCATATTGTTATTTATTCTACAATAACCATTCATGAACACACCATATTGTTATTTAGTCTACAATACAAATTCATAAACACACCATATTGTTATTTATTCTACAACACCCATTCATAAACACACCATTGTGTTATTTAGTCTACAATACCCATTCATAAACACACCATCTTGTTATTTAGTCTACAATACACATTCATAAACACACCATATTGTTATTTAGTATATAATACCCATTCATAAACCCACCATATTGTTATTTAGTCTACAATACACATTCATAAACACACCATATTGTTATTTATTCTACAATACCCATTCATGAACACACCATATTGTTATTTATTCTACAATACCCATTAATGAACACACCATATTGTTATTTAGTCTACAATACCCATTCATAAACACAACATATTGTTATTTATTCTACAATACTTATTCATGAGCACACCATATTGGTATTCATCCTACAATACCCATTCATGAACACACCATATTGTTATTTATTCTACAATACCCATTCATAAACACACCAAATTCTTACTTAGTGTACAATACCCATTCAGAAACACACCATATTGTTATTTAGTCTACAATACCCATTCATAAACACAATATATTGTTATTTATTCTACAATACCCATTCATAAACACACCATATTGTTGTTTATTCTACAATACCCATTCATAAACACACCATACTGTTATTTAGTCTACAATACCCATTAATAAACACACCATATTGTTATTTAGTATACAAAACCCATTCATGAACCCACCATATTGTTATTTAGTCTACAATACACATTCATAAACACACCATATTGTTATTTATTCTACAATACCCATTCATAAACACACCATATTGTTATATATTCTACAACACCCATTCATAAACACACCATATTGTTATTTATTCAAAAAAAAACATTCATGAACATACCATATTGTTATTTAGTCTACAATACAAATTCATAAACACACCATACTGTTATTTAGTCTACAATACCCATTAATAAACACACCATATTGTTATTTAGTATACAATACCCATTCATAAACCCACCATATTGTTATTTAGTCTACAATACACATTCATAAACACACCATATTGTTATTTATTCTACAATACCCATTCATAAACACACCATATTGTTATTTATTCTACAATAACCATTCATGAACACACCATATTGTTATTTAGTCTACAATACAAATTCATAAACACACCATATTGTTATTTATTCTACAACACCCATTCATAAACACACCATATTGTTATTTAGTCTACAATACCCATTCATAAACACACCATATTGTTATTTAGTCTACAATAGCCATTCATAAACACACCATATTGTTATTTATTCTACAATACCCATTCATAAACACACCATTATTTTATTTATTCTACAATACCCATTCATAAACACACCATATTGTTATTTATTCTACAATACCAATTCATAAACACACCATATTGTTATTTATTCTACAATACCATTTCATAAACACACCATATTGTTATTTATTCTAAAATACCCATTCATAAACACACCATATTGTTATTTATTCTACAATACCCATTCATAAACACACCATATTGTTATTTATTCTACAATACCCATTAATAAACACACCATATTGTTATTTAGTCTACAATACCCATTCATGAACACACCATATTGTTATTTATTGTACAATACCCATTCATAAACACACCATATTGTAATTTAGTCTACAATACTTAATCATAAACACACCATATTGTTATTTATTCTACAATACTAATTCATAAACACACCATATTGTTATTTAGTCTACAATACCCATTCATAAACACACCATTTTGTTATTTAGTCTACAATACCCATTCATGAACACACCATATTGTTATTTATTCTACAATACCCATTCATGAACACACCATATTGTTATTTATTCTACAATACCCATTAATGAACACACCATATTGTTATTTAGTCTACAATACCCATTCATAAACACACCATATTGTTATTTATTCTACAATACTTATTCATGAACACACCATAATGTTATTTATGCTACAATACCCTTTCATAAACAAACCATATTGTTATTTATTCTACAACACCCATTCATAAACACACCATATTTTTATTTAGTCTACAATACCCATTCATAAACACACCATATTGTTATTTAGTCTACAATACACATTCATAAACACACCATATTGTTATTTTTTTCTACAATACCCATTCATAAACACACCATATTGTTATTTATTCTACAACACCTACTCATAAACACACCATATTGTTATTTATTCTACAATACCCATTCATGAACACACCATATTGTTATTTATTCTACAATACCAATTCAAAAACACACCATATTGTTATTTATTCTACAACACCCATTCATAAACACACCATATTGTTATTTATTCTACAATACCCACTGATAAACATACCATATTGTTATTTAGTCTACAATACACATTCATAAACACACCATATTGTTATTTATTCAACAATACCCATTCATGAACATACCATATTGTTGTTTAGTCTACAATACCCATTCATAAACACACCATATTGTTATTTAGTCTATAATACCAATTCATAAACACACAATATTGTTATTTATTCTACAACACCCATTCATAAACACACCATATTGTTATTTATTCTACAATAACCATTCATGAAAACACTATATTGTTATTTAGTCTACAAAACCAATTCATAAACACACCATATTGTTATTTATTCTACAACACCCATTCATAAACACACCATATTTTTATTTAGTCTACAATACCCATTCATAAACACACCATATTGTTATTTAGTCTACAATACACATTCATAAACACACCATATTGTTATTTATTCTACAACACCTACTCATAAACACACCATATTGTTATTTATTCTACAATACCCATTCATGAACACACCATATTGTTATTTATTCTACAATACCAATTCAAAAACACACCATATTGTTATTTATTCTACAACACCCATTCATAAACACACCATATTGTTATTTATTCTACAATACCCACTCATAAACACACCATATTGTTATTTAGTCTACAATACACATTCATAAACACACCATATTGTTATTTATTCAACAATACCCATTCATGAACATACCATATTGTTGTTTAGTCTACAATACCCATTCATAAACACACCATATTGTTATTTCTTCTACAATACTTATTCATGAACACACCATATTGTTATTTATTCTAAAATACCCATTCATGAACAAACCATATTGTTATTTATTCTACAATACCCATTCATGAACACACCATATTGTTATTTATTCTACAATACCAATTAATAAACACACCATATTGTTATTTATTCTACAATACCCATTAATGAAAAAACCATATTGTTATTTAGTCTACAATACCCATTCATAAACACACCATATTTTTATTTATTCTACAATACTTATTCATGAACACACCATATTGTTATTTATGCTACAATACCCTTTCATAAACACACCATATTGTTATTTAGTCTAAAATACCCATTCATAAACACACCATATTGTTATATAGTCCACAATACCCATTCAAAAACCCACCATATTGTTATTTATTATACAATACCCATTCATGAACATAACATATTGTTATATATTCTTCAATACCCATTCATAAACACACCATATTGTTATTTATTCTACAATACTTATTCATGAACAAACCATATTGTTATTTATTCTACAATACCCATTCATGAACACCATATTGTTATTTAGTCTACAATACCCATTCATAAACACACCATATTGTTATTTATTCTACAATACTTATTCATAAACACACCATTTTGTTATTTATTCTACAATACTTATTCATAAACACACGATAATGTTATTTATTCTACAATACTAATTCATAAACACACCATATTGTTATTTAGTCTACAATACCCATTCATAAACACACCATATTGTTATTTAGTCTACAATACACATTCATAAACACACCATATTGTTATTTAGTCTAAAATACCCATTCATGAACACACCATATTGTTATTTAGGCTACAACACGTATTCATGAACACACTATATTGTTATTTATTCAACAATACCCATTCATGAACATACCATATTGTTGTTTAGTCTACAATACCCATTCATAAACACACCATATTGTTATTTCTTCTACAATACTTATTCATGAACACACCATATTGTTATTTATTCTAAAATACCCATTCATGAACAAACCCTATTGTTATTTATTCTACAATACCCATTCATGAACACACCATATTGTTATTTAGTCTACGATACTTAATCATAAACACACCATCTTGTTATTTAGTCTATAATACCAATTCATAAACACACCATATTGTTATTTATTCTACAACACCCATTCATAAACACACCATATTGTTATTTATTCTACAATAACCATTCATGAAAACACTATATTGTTATTTAGTCTACAAAACCAATTCATAAACACACCATATTGTTATTTATTCTACAACACCCATTCATAAACACACCATATTTTTATTTAGTCTACAATACCCATTCATAAACACACCATATTGTTATTTAGTCTACAATACACATTCATAAACACACCATATTGTTATTTTTTTCTACAATACCCATTCATAAACACACCATATTGTTATTTATTCTACAACACCTACTCATAAACACACCATATTGTTATTTATTCTACAATACCCATTCAAAAACACACCATATTGTTATTTATTCTACAACACCCATTCATAAACACACCATATTGTTATTTATTCTACAATACCCACTCATAAACACACCATATTGTTATTTATTCTACAATACCCATTCATAAACACACCATATTGTTATTTATTCTACTATACCAATTCATAAACACACCATATTGTTATTTATTCTACAATACCCATTCATAAACCCACCATATTGTTATTTAGTCTACAATACACATTCATAAACACACCATATTGTTATTTATTCTACAATACCCATTCATAAACACACCATATTGTTATTTATTCTACAACACCCATTCATAAACACACCATATTGTTATTTATTCTACAATAACCATTCATGAACACACCATATTGTTATTTAGTCTACAATACAAATTCATAAACACACCATATTGTTATTTATTCTACAACACCCATTCATAAACACACCATTGTGTTATTTAGTCTACAATACCCATTCATAAACACACCATCTTGTTATTTAGTCTACAATACACATTCATAAACACACCATATTGTTATTTAGTATATAATACCCATTCATAAACCCACCATATTGTTATTTAGTCTACAATACACATTCATAAACACACCATATTGTTATTTATTCTACAATACCCATTCATGAACACACCATATTGTTATTTATTCTACAATACCCATTAATGAACACACCATATTGTTATTTAGTCTACAATACCCATTCATAAACACAACATATTGTTATTTATTCTACAATACTTATTCATGAGCACACCATATTGGTATTCATCCTACAATACCCATTCATGAACACACCATATTGTTATTTATTCTACAATACCCATTCATAAACACACCAAATTCTTACTTAGTGTACAATACCCATTCAGAAACACACCATATTGTTATTTAGTCTACAATACCCATTCATAAACACAATATATTGTTATTTATTCTACAATACCCATTCATAAACACACCATATTGTTGTTTATTCTACAATACCCATTCATAAACACACCATACTGTTATTTAGTCTACAATACCCATTAATAAACACACCATATTGTTATTTAGTATACAAAACCCATTCATGAACCCACCATATTGTTATTTAGTCTACAATACACATTCATAAACACACCATATTGTTATTTATTCTACAATACCCATTCATAAACACACCATATTGTTATATATTCTACAACACCCATTCATAAACACACCATATTGTTATTTATTCAAAAAAAAACATTCATGAACATACCATATTGTTATTTAGTCTACAATACAAATTCATAAACACACCATACTGTTATTTAGTCTACAATACCCATTAATAAACACACCATATTGTTATTTAGTATACAATACCCATTCATAAACCCACCATATTGTTATTTAGTCTACAATACACATTCATAAACACACCATATTGTTATTTATTCTACAATACCCATTCATAAACACACCATATTGTTATTTATTCTACAATAACCATTCATGAACACACCATATTGTTATTTAGTCTACAATACAAATTCATAAACACACCATATTGTTATTTATTCTACAACACCCATTCATAAACACACCATATTGTTATTTAGTCTACAATACCCATTCATAAACACACCATATTGTTATTTAGTCTACAATAGCCATTCATAAACACACCATATTGTTATTTATTCTACAATACCCATTCATAAACACACCATTATTTTATTTATTCTACAATACCCATTCATAAACACACCATATTGTTATTTATTCTACAATACCAATTCATAAACACACCATATTGTTATTTATTCTACAATACCATTTCATAAACACACCATATTGTTATTTATTCTAAAATACCCATTCATAAACACACCATATTGTTATTTATTCTACAATACCCATTCATAAACACACCATATTGTTATTTATTCTACAATACCCATTAATAAACACACCATATTGTTATTTAGTCTACAATACCCATTCATGAACACACCATATTGTTATTTATTGTACAATACCCATTCATAAACACACCATATTGTAATTTAGTCTACAATACTTAATCATAAACACACCATATTGTTATTTATTCTACAATACTAATTCATAAACACACCATATTGTTATTTAGTCTACAATACCCATTCATAAACACACCATATTGTTATTTATTCTACAACTCCTATTCATAAACACACCATATTGTTATTAATTCTACAATACCCATTCATGAACACACCATATTGTTATTTATTCTACAATACCAATTTATAAACACACCATATTGTTATTTATTCTACAACACCCATTCATAAACACACCATATTGTTATTTATTCTACAATACCCACTCATAAACACACCATATTGTTATTTATTCTACAACACCCATTCATAAACACACCATATTGTTATTTATTCTACAATACCCACTCATAAACACACCATATTGTTATTTATTCTACAATAACCATTCATGAAAACACTATATTGTTATTTAGTCTACAAAACCAATTCATAAACACACCATATTGTTATTTATTCTACAACACCCATTCATAAACACACCATATTTTTATTTAGTCTACAATACCCATTCATAAACACACCATATTGTTATTTAGTCTACAATACACATTCATAAACACACCATATTGTTATTTTTTTCTACAATACCCATTCATAAACACACCATATTGTTATTTATTCTACAACACCTACTCATAAACACACCATATTGTTATTTATTCTACAATACCCATTCAAAAACACACCATATTGTTATTTATTCTACAACACCCATTCATAAACACACCATATTGTTATTTATTCTACAATACCCACTCATAAACACACCATATTGTTATTTATTCTACAATACCCATTCATAAACACACCATATTGTTATTTATTCTACTATACCAATTCATAAACACACCATATTGTTATTTATTCTACAATACCCATTCATAAACCCACCATATTGTTATTTAGTCTACAATACACATTCATAAACACACCATATTGTTATTTATTCTACAATACCCATTCATAAACACACCATATTGTTATTTATTCTACAACACCCATTCATAAACACACCATATTGTTATTTATTCTACAATAACCATTCATGAACACACCATATTGTTATTTAGTCTACAATACAAATTCATAAACACACCATATTGTTATTTATTCTACAACACCCATTCATAAACACACCATTGTGTTATTTAGTCTACAATACCCATTCATAAACACACCATCTTGTTATTTAGTCTACAATACACATTCATAAACACACCATATTGTTATTTAGTATATAATACCCATTCATAAACCCACCATATTGTTATTTAGTCTACAATACACATTCATAAACACACCATATTGTTATTTATTCTACAATACCCATTCATGAACACACCATATTGTTATTTATTCTACAATACCCATTAATGAACACACCATATTGTTATTTAGTCTACAATACCCATTCATAAACACAACATATTGTTATTTATTCTACAATACTTATTCATGAGCACACCATATTGGTATTCATCCTACAATACCCATTCATGAACACACCATATTGTTATTTATTCTACAATACCCATTCATAAACACACCAAATTCTTACTTAGTGTACAATACCCATTCAGAAACACACCATATTGTTATTTAGTCTACAATACCCATTCATAAACACAATATATTGTTATTTATTCTACAATACCCATTCATAAACACACCATATTGTTGTTTATTCTACAATACCCATTCATAAACACACCATACTGTTATTTAGTCTACAATACCCATTAATAAACACACCATATTGTTATTTAGTATACAAAACCCATTCATGAACCCACCATATTGTTATTTAGTCTACAATACACATTCATAAACACACCATATTGTTATTTATTCTACAATACCCATTCATAAACACACCATATTGTTATATATTCTACAACACCCATTCATAAACACACCATATTGTTATTTATTCAAAAAAAAACATTCATGAACATACCATATTGTTATTTAGTCTACAATACAAATTCATAAACACACCATACTGTTATTTAGTCTACAATACCCATTAATAAACACACCATATTGTTATTTAGTATACAATACCCATTCATAAACCCACCATATTGTTATTTAGTCTACAATACACATTCATAAACACACCATATTGTTATTTATTCTACAATACCCATTCATAAACACACCATATTGTTATTTATTCTACAATAACCATTCATGAACACACCATATTGTTATTTAGTCTACAATACAAATTCATAAACACACCATATTGTTATTTATTCTACAACACCCATTCATAAACACACCATATTGTTATTTAGTCTACAATACCCATTCATAAACACACCATATTGTTATTTAGTCTACAATAGCCATTCATAAACACACCATATTGTTATTTATTCTACAATACCCATTCATAAACACACCATTATTTTATTTATTCTACAATACCCATTCATAAACACACCATATTGTTATTTATTCTACAATACCAATTCATAAACACACCATATTGTTATTTATTCTACAATACCATTTCATAAACACACCATATTGTTATTTATTCTAAAATACCCATTCATAAACACACCATATTGTTATTTATTCTACAATACCCATTCATAAACACACCATATTGTTATTTATTCTACAATACCCATTAATAAACACACCATATTGTTATTTAGTCTACAATACCCATTCATGAACACACCATATTGTTATTTATTGTACAATACCCATTCATAAACACACCATATTGTAATTTAGTCTACAATACTTAATCATAAACACACCATATTGTTATTTATTCTACAATACTAATTCATAAACACACCATATTGTTATTTAGTCTACAATACCCATTCATAAACACACCATATTGTTATTTATTCTACAACTCCTATTCATAAACACACCATATTGTTATTAATTCTACAATACCCATTCATGAACACACCATATTGTTATTTATTCTACAATACCAATTTATAAACACACCATATTGTTATTTATTCTACAACACCCATTCATAAACACACCATATTGTTATTTATTCTACAATACCCACTCATAAACACACCATATTGTTATTTATTCTACAATACCCATTCATAAACACACCATATTGTTATTTATTCTACAATACCAATTCATAAACACACCATATTGTTATTTATTCTACAATACCATTTCATAAACACACCATATTGTTATTTATTCTAAAATACCCATTCATAAACACACCATATTGTTATTTATTCTACAATACCCATTCATAAACACACCATATTGTTATTTATTCTACAATACTTATTCATGAACACACCATATTGTTATTTATTCTACAATACCCATTCATGAACATACCATATTGTCATTTAGTCAACAATACCCATTCAAAAATACCATATTGTTATTTATTCTACAATACTTATTCATAAACACACCATATTGTTATTTAGTCTACAATACACATTCATAAACACACCATATTGTTATTTTTTTCTACAATACCCATTCATAAACACACCATATTGTTATTTATTCTACAACACCTACTCATAAACACACCATATTGTTATTTATTCTACAATACCCATTCAAAAACACACCATATTGTTATTTATTCTACAACACCGATTCATAAACACACCATATTGTTATTTATTCTACAATACCCATTCATAAACACACCATATTGTTATTTATTCTACAATACCCATTCATAAACACACCATATTGTTATTTATTCTACAATACCAATTCATAAACACACCATATTGTTATTTATTCTACAATACCCATTCATAAACCCACCATATTGTTATTTAGTCTACAATACACATTCATAAACACACCATATTGTTATTTATTCTACAATACCCATTCATAAACACACCATATTGTTATTTATTTTACAACACCCATTCATAAACACACCATATTGTTATTTATTCTACAATAACCATTCATGAACACACCATATTGTTATTTAGTCTACAATACAAATTCATAAACACACCATATTGTTATTTATTCTACAACACCTACTCATAAACACACCATATTGTTATTTATTCTACAATACCCATTCAAAAACACACCATATTGTTATTTATCCTACAACACCCATTCATAAACACACCATATTGTTATTTATTCTACAATACCCACTCATAAACACACCATATTGTTATTTATTCTACAATACCCATTCATAAACACACCATATTGTTATTTATTCTACTATACCAATTCATAAACACACCATATTGTTATTTATTCTACAATACCCATTCATAAACCCACCATATTGTTATTTAGTCTACAATACACATTCATAAACACACCATATTGTTATTTATTCTACAATACCCATTCATAAACACACCATATTGTTATTTATTCTACAACACCCATTCATAAACACACCATATTGTTATTTATTCTACAATAACCATTCATGAACACACCATATTGTTATTTAGTCTACAATACAAATTCATAAACACACCATATTGTTATTTATTCTACAACACCCATTCATAAACACACCATTGTGTTATTTAGTCTACAATACCCATTCATAAACACACCATCTTGTTATTTAGTCTACAATACACATTCATAAACACACCATATTGTTATTTAGTATATAATACCCATTCATAAACCCACCATATTGTTATTTAGTCTACAATACACATTCATAAACACACCATATTGTTATTTATTCTACAATACCCATTCATGAACACACCATATTGTTATTTATTCTACAATACCCATTAATGAACACACCATATTGTTATTTAGTCTACAATACCCATGCATAAACACAACATATTGTTATTTATTCTACAATACTTATTCATGAGCACACCATATTGGTATTCATCCTACAATACCCATTCATGAACACACCATATTGTTATTTATTCTACAATACCAATTCATGAACATACCATATTGTTATTTAGTCTACAATACCCATTCAAAAACACACCATACTGTTATTTAGTCTACAATACTTAATCATAAACACACAATATTGTTATTTATGCTACAATACCCATTCATAAACACACCAAATTCTTACTTAGTGTACAATACCCATTCAGAAACACACCATATTGTTATTTAGTCTACAATACCCATTCATAAACACAATATATTGTTATTTATTCTACAATACCCATTCATAAACACACCATATTGTTGTTTATTCTACAATACCCATTCATAAACACACCATACTGTTATTTAGTCTACAATACCCATTAATAAACACACCATATTGTTATTTAGTATACAAAACCCATTCATAAACCCACCATATTGTTATTTAGTCTACAATACACATTCATAAACACACCATATTGTTATTTATTCTACAATACCCATTCATAAACACACCATATTGTTATTTATTCTACAACACCCATTCATAAACACACCATATTGTTATTTATTCAAAAAAAAACATTCATGAACATACCATATTGTTATTTATTCTACAATACCCATTCATGAACATACCATATTGTCATTTAGTCAACAATACCCATTCAAAAATACCATATTGTTATTTATTCTACAATACTTATTCATGAGCACACCATATTGTTATTTATTCTACAATACCCATTCATGAACAAACCATATTGTTATTTAGTCTACAATACAAATTCATAAACACACCATATTGTTATTTATTCTACAACACCCATTCATAAACACACCATTGTGTTATTTAGTCTACAATACCCATTCATAAACACACCATCTTGTTATTTAGTCTACAATACACATTCATAAACACACCATATTGTTATTTAGTATATAATACCCATTCATAAACCCACCATATTGTTATTTAGTCTACAATACACATTCATAAACACACCATATTGTTATTTATTCTACAATACCCATTCATGAACACACCATATTGTTATTTATTCTACAATACACATTAATGAACACACCATATTGTTATTTAGTCTACAATACCCATTCATAAACACAACATATTGTTATTTATTCTACAATACTTATTCATGAGCACACCATATTGGTATTCATCCTACAATACCCATTCATGAACACACCATATTGTTATTTATTATACAATACCAATTCATGAACATACCATATTGTTATTTAGTCTACAATACCCATTCAAAAACACACCATACTGTTATTTAGTCTACAATACTTAATCATAAACACACAATATTGTTATTTATGCTACAATACCCATTCATAAACACACCAAATTCTTACTTAGTGTACAATACCCATTCAGAAACACACCATATTGTTATTTAGTCTACAATACCCATTCATAAACACAATATATTGTTATTTATTCTACAATACCCATTCATAAACACACCATATTGTTGTTTATTCTACAATACCCATTCATAAACACACCATACTGTTATTTAGTCTACAATACCCATTAATAAACACACCATATTGTTATTTAGTATACAAGACCCATTCATAAACCCACCATATTGTTATTTAGTCTACAATACACATTCATAAGCACACCATATTGTTATTTATTCTACAATACCCATTCATAAACACACCATATTGTTATTTATTCTACAACACCCATTCATAGACACACCATATTGTTATTTATTCAAAAAAAAACATTCATGAACATACCATATTGTTATTTAGTCTACAATACAAATTCATAAACACACCATACTGTTATTTAGTCTACAATACCCATTAATAAACACACCATATTGTTATTTGTATACAATACCCATTCATAAACCCACCATATTGTTATTTAGTCTACAATACACATTCATAAACACACCATATTGTTATTTATTCTACAATACCCATTCATAAACACACCATATTGTTATTTATTCTACAATAACCATTCATGAACACACCATATTGTTATTTAGTCTACAATACAAATTCATAAACACACCATATTGTTATTTATTCTACAACACCCATTCATAAACACACCATATTGTTATTTAGTCTACAATACCCATTCATAAACACACCATATTGTTATTTAGTCTACAATAGCCATTCATAAACACACCATATTGTTATTTATTCTACAATACCCATTCATAAACAAACCATATTGTTATTTATTCTACAACTCCTATTCATAAACACACCATATTGTTATTAATTCTACAATACCCATTCATGAACACACCATATTGTTATTTATTCTACAATACCAATTTATAAACACACCATATTGTTATTTATTCTACAACACCCATTCATAAACACACCATATTGTTATTTATTCTACAATACCCACTCATAAACACACCATATTGTTATTTATTCTACAATACCCATTCATAAACACACCATATTGTTATTTATTCTACAATACCAATTCATGAACATACCATATTGTTATTTAGTCTACAATACCCATTCAAAAACACACCATACTGTTATTTAGTCTACAATACTTAATCATAAACACACAATATTGTTATTTATGCTACAATACCCATTCATAAACACACCAAATTCTTACTTAGTGTACAATACCCATTCAGAAACACACCATATTGTTATTTAGTCTACAATACCCATTCATAAACACAATATATTGTTATTTATTCTACAATACCCATTCATAAACACACCATATTGTTGTTTATTCTACAATACCCATTCATAAACACACCATACTGTTATTTAGTCTACAATACCCATTAATAAACACACCATATTGTTATTTAGTATACAAAACCCATTCATAAACCCACCATATTGTTATTTAGTCTACAATACACATTCATAAACACACCATATTGTTATTTATTCTACAATACCCATTCATAAACACACCATATTGTTATTTATTCTACAACACCCATTCATAAACACACCATATTGTTATTTATTCAAAAAAAAACATTCATGAACATACCATATTGTTATTTAGTCTACAATACAAATTCATAAACACACCATACTGTTATTTAGTCTACAATACCCATTAATAAACACACCATATTGTTATTTAGTATACAATACCCATTCATAAACCCACCATATTGTTATTTAGTCTACAATACACATTCATAAACACACCATATTGTTATTTATTCTACAACACCCATTCATAAACACACCATATTGTTATTTATTCTACAATACCCACTCATAAACACACCATATTGTTATTTATTCTACAATACCCATTCATAAACACACCATATTGTTATTTATTCTACAATACCAATTCATGAACATACCATATTGTTATTTAGTCTACAATACCCATTCAAAAACACACCATACTGTTATTTAGTCTACAATACTTAATCATAAACACACAATATTGTTATTTATGCTACAATACCCATTCATAAACACACCAAATTCTTACTTAGTGTACAATACCCATTCAGAAACACACCATATTGTTATTTAGTCTACAATACCCATTCATAAACACAATATATTGTTATTTATTCTACAATACCCATTCATAAACACACCATATTGTTGTTTATTCTACAATACCCATTCATAAACACACCATACTGTTATTTAGTCTACAATACCCATTAATAAACACACCATATTGTTATTTAGTATACAAAACCCATTCATAAACCCACCATATTGTTATTTAGTCTACAATACACATTCATAAACACACCATATTGTTATTTATTCTACAATACCCATTCATAAACACACCATATTGTTATTTATTCTACAACACCCATTCATAAACACACCATATTGTTATTTATTCAAAAAAAAACATTCATGAACATACCATATTGTTATTTAGTCTACAATACAAATTCATAAACACACCATACTGTTATTTAGTCTACAATACCCATTAATAAACACACCATATTGTTATTTAGTATACAATACCCATTCATAAACCCACCATATTGTTATTTAGTCTACAATACACATTCATAAACACACCATATTGTTATTTATTCTACAATACCCATTCATAAACACACCATATTGTTATTTATTCTACAATAACCATTCATGAACACACCATATTGTTATTTAGTCTACAATACAAATTCATAAACACACCATATTGTTATTTATTCTACAACACCCATTCATAAACACACCATATTGTTATTTAGTCTACAATACCCATTCATAAACACACCATATTGTTATTTAGTATACAATAGCCATTCATAAACACACCATATTGTTATTTATTCTACAATACCCATTCATAAACACACCATATTGTTATTTATTCTACAACTCCTATTCATAAACACACCATATTGTTATTAATTCTACAATACCCATTCATGAACACACCATATTGTTATTTATTCTACAATACCAATTTATAAACACACCATATTGTTATTTATTCTACAACACCCATTCATAAACACACCATATTGTTATTTATTCTACAATACCCACTCATAAACACACCATATTGTTATTTATTCTACAATACCCATTCATAAACACACCATATTGTTATTTATTCTACAATACCAATTCATAAACACACCATATTGTTATTTATTCTACAATACCATTTCATAAACACACCATATTGTTATTTATTCTAAAATACCCATTCATAAACACACCATATTGTTATTTATTCTACAATACCCATTCATAAACACACCATATTGTTATTTATTCTACAATACTTATTCATGAACACACCATATTGTTATTTATTCTACAATACCCATTCATGAACATACCATATTGTCATTTAGTCAACAATACCCATTCAAAAATACCATATTGTTATTTATTCTACAATACTTATTCATGAGCACACCATATTGTTATTTATTCTACAATACCCATTCATGAACAAACCATATTGTTATTTAGTCTACAATACCCATTCATAAACACACCATATTGTAATTTATTCTACAATACTTATTCATAAACACACCATATTGTTATTTAGTCTACAATACACATTCATAAACACACCATATTGTTATTTTTTTCTACAATACCCATTCATAAACACACCATATTGTTATTTATTCTACAACACCTACTCATAAACACACCATATTGTTATTTATTCTACAATACCCATTCAAAAACACACCATATTGTTATTTATTCTACAACACCCATTCATAAACACACCATATTGTTATTTATTCTACAATACCCACTCATAAACACACCATATTGTTATTTATTCTAAAATACCCATTCATAAACACACCATATTGTTATTTAGTCTACAATACACATACATAAACACACCATATTGTTATTTATTCTACAATACCCATTCATAAACACACCATATTGTTATTTATTCTACAACACCCATTCATAAACACACCATATTGTTATTTATTCTACAATAACCATTCATGAACACACCATATTGTTATTTAGTCTACAATACAAATTCATAAACACACCATATTGTTATTTATTCTACAACACCTACTCATAAACACACCATATTGTTATTTATTCTACAATACCCATTCAAAAACACACCATATTGTTATTTATTCTACAACACCCATTCATAAACACACCATATTGTTATTTATTCTACAATACCCACTCATAAACACACCATATTGTTATTTATTCTACAATACCCATTCATAAACACACCATATTGTTATTTATTCTACTATACCAATTCATAAACACACCATATTGTTATTTATTTTACAATACCCATTCATAAACCCACCATATTGTTATTTAGTCTACAATACACATTCATAAACACACCATATTGTTATTTATTCTACAGTACCCATTCATAAACACACCATATTGTTATTTATTCTACAACACCCATTCATAAACACACCATATTGTTATTTATTCTACAATAACCATTCATGAACACACCATATTGTTATTTAGTCTACAATACAAATTCATAAACACACCATATTGTTATTTATTCTACAACACCCATTCATAAACACACCATTGTGTTATTTAGTCTACAATACCCATTCATAAACACACCATCTTGTTATTTAGTCTACAATACACATTCATAAACACACCATATTGTTATTTAGTATATAATACCCATTCATAAACCCACCATATTGTTATTTAGTCTACAATACACATTCATAAACACACCATATTGTTATTTATTCTACAATACCCATTCATGAACACACCATATTGTTATTTATTCTACAATACACATTAATGAACACACCATATTGTTATTTAGTCTACAATACCCATTCATAAACACAACATATTGTTATTTATTCTACAATACTTATTCATGAACACACCATATTGTTATTTATTATACAATACCAATTCATGAACATACCATATTGTTATTTAGTCTACAATACCCATTCAAAAACACACCATACTGTTATTTAGTCTACAATACTTAATCATAAACACACGATATTGTTATTTATGCTACAATACCCATTCATAAACACACCAAATTCTTACTTAGTGTACAATACCCATTCAGAAACACACCATATTGTTATTTAGTCTACAATACCCATTCATAAACACAATATATTGTTATTTATTCTACAATACCCATTCATAAACACACCATATTGTTGTTTATTCTACAATACCCATTCATAAACACACCATACTGTTATTTAGTCTACAATACCCATTAATAAACACACCATATTGTTATTTAGTATACAAGACCCATTCATAAACCCACCATATTGTTATTTAGTCTACAATACACATTCATAAGCACACCATATTGTTATTTATTCTACAATACCCATTCATAAACACACCATATTGTTATTTATTCTACAACACCCATTCATAGACACACCATATTGTTATTTATTCAAAAAAAAACATTCATGAACATACCATATTGTTATTTAGTCTACAATACAAATTCATAAACACACCATACTGTTATTTAGTCTACAATACCCATTAATAAACACACCATATTGTTATTTGTATACAATACCCATTCATAAACCCACCATATTGTTATTTAGTCTACAATACACATTCATAAACACACCATATTGTTATTTATTCTACAATACCCATTCATAAACACACCATATTGTTATTTATTCTACAATAACCATTCATGAACACACCATATTGTTATTTAGTCTACAATACAAATTCATAAACACACCATATTGTTATTTATTCTACAACACCCATTCATAAACACACCATATTGTTATTTAGTCTACAATACCCATTCATAAACACACCATATTGTTATTTAGTCTACAATAGCCATTCATAAACACACCATATTGTTATTTATTCTACAATACCCATTCATAAACAAACCATATTGTTATTTATTCTACAACTCCTATTCATAAACACACCATATTGTTATTAATTCTACAATACCCATTCATGAACACACCATATTGTTATTTATTCTACAATACCAATTTATAAACACACCATATTGTTATTTATTCTACAACACCCATTCATAAACACACCATATTGTTATTTATTCTACAATACCCACTCATAAACACACCATATTGTTATTTATTCTACAATACCCATTCATAAACACACCATATTGTTATTTATTCTACAATACCAATTCATAAACACACCATATTGTTATTTATTCTACAATACCATTTCATAAACACACCATATTGTTATTTATTCTAAAATACCCATTCATAAACACACCATATTGTTATTTATTCTACAATACCAATTTATAAACACACCATATTGTTATTTATTCTACAACACCCATTCATAAACACACCATATTGTTATTTATTCTACAATACCCACTCATAAACACACCATATTGTTATTTATTCTACAATACCCATTAATAAACACACCATATTGTTATTTAGTCTACAATACCCATTCATGAACACACCATATTGTTATTTATTGTACAATACCCATTCATAAACACACCATATTGTAATTTAGTCTACAATACTTAATCATAAACACACCATATTGTTATTTATTCTACAATACTAATTCATAAACACACCATATTGTTATTTAGTCTACAATACCCATTCATAAACACACCATATTGTTATTTAGTCTACAATACCCATTCAAAAACACACCATGTTCTTATTTAGTCTAAAATAAACATTAATGAACACACCATATTGTTATTTAGTCTACAATACCCATTCATGAACATACAATATTGTTATTTAGTCTACAATACCCATTCAAAAACACACCATATTGTTATTTATTAAACAATACCCATTCATGAACATAACATATTTTTGTTAATTCTACAATACCCATTCATAAACATACCATATTGTTATTTAATCTACAATACCCATTCATGAACACACCATATTGTTATTTAGTCTACAATACCCATTCATGAACACACCATATTGTTATATATTTTACAATACCCATTCATAAACACACCATATTGTTATTTATTCTACAATACTTATTCATGAACACACCATATTGTTATTTATTCTAAAATACCCATTCATGAACATACCATATTCTTATTTAGTCTACAATACCCATTCATAAACACACCATATTGTTATTTATTCTACAATACCCATTTATAAACACACCATATTGTTATTTATTCTACAATACCCATTCATAAACACACCATATGGTTATTTGGTCTACAATACCCATTAATAAACACACCTTATTGTTATTTATTCTACAATACCCATTCATAAACACACCATATTGTTATTTATTCTACAATACCCATTCATAAACACACCATGTGGTTATTTGGTCTACAATACCCATTAATAAACACACCATATTGTTATTTATTCTACAATACACATTCATAAAAACACAATATTGTTATTTATTCTACAATACCCATTCATAAACACACCATATGGTTATTTGGTCTACAATACCCATTAATAAACACACCATATTGTTATTTATTCTACAATACCCATTCATAAACACACCATATTGTTATTTATAAAAATAAAAAAACATTCATGAACATACCATATTCTTATTTAGTCTACAATACCCATTCATAAACACACCATATTGTTATTTATTCTACAATACTTATTCATGAACACACCATATTGTTATTTATTCTACAATACCCATTCATGAACACACCATTTGTCATTTAGTCCACAATACCCATTCATAAACACACCTTATTGTAATTTATTCTACAATACTTATTCATGAATACACCATATTGTAATTTATTCTACAATACCCATTCATAAACACACCATATTGTTATTTATTCTACAATACTTATTCATGAACACACCATATTGTTATTTAGTCTACAATACCCATTCATAAACACACCATATTGTTATTTCGTCTACAATACCCATTCATAAACACACCAGATTGTTATTTATTCTACAATACCCATTAATAAACACACCATATTGTTATTTATTCTAAAATACCCATTCATGAACATACCATATTCTTATTTAGTCTACAATACCCATTCATAAACACACCATATTGTTATTTATTCTACAATACCCATTCTTAAACATACCATATTGTTATTTATTCTACAATACCCATTCATAAACACACCATATGGTTATTTGGTCTACAATACCCATTAATAAACACACCATATTGTTATTTATTCTACAATACCCATTCATAAACACACAATATGGTTATTTGGTCTACAATACCCATTAATAAACACACCATATTGTTATTTATTCTACAATACCCATTCATAAACACACCATATGGTTATTTGGTCTACAATATCCATTAATAAACACACCATATTGTTATTTATTCTACAATACCCATTCATAAACACACCATATTGTTATTTATTCAACAAAAAAAACATTCATGAACATACCATATTCTTATTTAGTCTACAATACCCATTCATAAACACACCATATTGTTATTTATTCTACAATACTTATTCATGAACACACCATATTGTTATTTATTCTACAATACCCATTCATGAACATACCATAATGTCATTTAGTCAACAATACCCATTCAAAAATACCATATTGTTATTTATTCTACAATAGTTATTCATGAGCACACCATATTGTTATTTATTCTACAATACCCATTCATGAACACACCATATTGTTATTTAGTCTACAATACCCATTCATAAACACACCATATTGTAATTTATTCTACAATACTTATTCATAAACACACCATATTGTTATTTAGTCTACAATACACATTCATAAACACACCATATTGTTATTTTTTTCTACAATACCCATTCATAAACACACCATATTGTTATTTATTCTACAACACCTACTCATAAACACACCATATTGTTATTTATTCTACAATACCCATTCAAAAACACACCATATTGTTATTTATTCTACAACACCCATTCATAAACACACCATATTGTTATTTATTCTACAATACCCTCTCATAAACACACCATATTGTTATTTATTCTACAATACCCATTCATAAACACACCATATTGTTATTTATTCTACAATACCAATTCATAAACACACCATATTGTTATTTATTCTACAATACCATTTCATAAACACACCATATTGTTATTTATTCTAAAATACCCATTCATAAACACACCATATTGTTATTTATTCTACAATACCCATTCATAAACACACCATATTGTTATTTATTCTACAATACCCATTAATAAACACACCATATTGTTATTTAGTCTACAATACCCATTCATAAACACACCATATTGTTATTTATTGTACAATACCCATTCATAAACACACCATATTGTAATTTAGTCTACAATACTTAATAATAAACACACCATATTGTTATTTATTCTACAATACTAATTCATAAACACACCATATTGTTATTTAGTCTACAATACCCATTCATAAACACACCATATTGTTATTTAGTCTACAATACCCATTCAAAAACACACCATGTTCTTATTTAGTCAAAAATAAACATTAATGAACACACCATATTGTTATTTAGTCTACAATACCCATTCATGAACATACAATATTGTGATTTAGTCTACAATACCCATTCAAAAACACACCATATTGTTATTTATTAAACAATACCCATTCATGAACATAACATATTTTTATTAATTCTACAATACCCATTCATAAACATACCATATTGTTATTTAATCTACAATACCCATTCATGAACACACCATATTGTTATTTAGTCTACAATACCCATTCATGAACACACCATATTGTTATTTATTGTACAATACCCATTCATGAACACACCATATTGTTATTTAGTCTACAATACCCATTCATGAACACACCATATTGTTATATATTTTACAATACCCATTCATAAACACACCATATTGTTATTTATTCTACAATACTTATTCATGAACACACCATATTATTATTTATTCTACAATACCCATTCATGAACACACCATTTGTCATTTAGTCTGCAATACCCATTCATAAACACACCATATTGTAATTTATTCTACAATACTTATTCATGAATACACCATATTGTAATTTATTCTACAATACCCATTCATAGACACACCATATTGTTATTTATTCTACAATACTTATTCATGAACACACCATATTGTTATTTAGTCTACAATACCCATTCATAAACACACCATATTGTTATTTAGTCTACAATACCCATTCATAAACACACCATATTGTTATTTATTCTACAATACCCATTCATAAACACACCATATTGTTATTTATTCTAAAATACCCATTCATGAACATACCATATTCTTATTTAGTCTACAATACCCATTCATAAACACACCATATTGTTATTTATTCTACAATACCCATTTATAAACACACCATATTGTTATTTATTCTACAATACCCATTCATAAACACACCATATGGTTATTTGGTCTACAATACCCATTAATAAACACACCTTATTGTTATTTATTCTACAATACCCATTCATAAACACACCATATTGTTATTTATTCTACAATACCCATTCATAAACACACCATGTGGTTATTTGGTCTACAATACCCATTAATAAACACACCATATTGTTATTTATTCTACAATACACATTCATAAACACACAATATTGTTATTTATTCTACAATACCCATTCATAAACAAACCATATGGTTATTTGGTCTACAATACCCATTAATAAACACACCATATTGTTATTTATTCTACAATACCCATTCATAAACACACCATATTGTTATTTATAAAAATAAAAAAACATTCATGAACATACCATATTCTTATTTAGTCTACAATACCCATTCATAAACACACCATATTGTTATTTATTCTACAATACTTATTCATGAACACACCATATTGTTATTTATTCTACAATACCCATTCATGAACACACCATTTGTCATTTAGTCCACAATACCCATTCATAAACACACCTTATTGTAATTTATTCTACAATACTTATTCATGAATACACCATATTGTAATTTATTCTACAATACCCATTCATAAACACACCATATTGTTATTTATTCTACAATACTTATTCATGAACACACCATATTGTTATTTAGTCTACAATACCCATTCATAAACACACCATATTGTTATTTCGTCTACAATACCCATTCATAAACACACCAGATTGTTATTTATTCTACAATACCCATTAATAAACACACCATATTGTAATTTATTCTACAATACTTAATCATGAATACACCATATTGTAATTTATTCTACAATACCCATTCATAGACACACCATATTGTTATTTATTCTACAATACTTATTCATGAACACACCATATTGTTATTTAGTCTACAATACCCATTCATAAACACACCATATTGTTATTTAGTCTACAATACCCATTAATAAACACACCATATTGTTATTTATTCTACAATACCCATTCATAAACACACAATATGGTTATTTGGTCTACAATACCCATTAATAAACACACCATATTGTTATTTATTCTACAATACCCATTCATAAACACACCATATGGTTATTTGGTCTACAATACCCATTAATAAACACACCATATTGTTATTTATTCTACAATACCCATTCATAAACACACCATATTGTTATTTATTCAACAAAAAAAACATTCATGAACATACCATATTCTTATTTAGTCTACAATACCCATTCATAAACACACCATATTGTTATTTATTCTACAATACTTATTCATGAACACACCATATTGTTATTTATTCTACAATACCCATTCATGAACATACCATATTGTCATTTAGTCAACAATACCCATTCAAAAATACCATATTGTTATTTATTCTACAATAGTTATTCATGAGCACACCATATTGTTATTTATTCTACAATACCCATTCATGAACACACCATATTGTTATTTAGTCTACAATACCCATTCATAAACACACCATATTGTAATTTATTCTACAATACTTATTTATAAACACACCATATTGTTATTTAGTCTACAATACACATTCATAAACACACCATATTGTTATTTTTTTCTACAATACCCATTCATAAACACACCATATTGTTATTTATTCTACAACACCTACTCATAAACACACCATATTGTTATTTATTCTACAATACCCATTCAAAAACACACCATATTGTTATTTATTCTACAACACCCATTCATAAACACACCATATTGTTATTTATTCTACAATACCCACTCATAAACACACCATATTGTTATTTATTCTACAATACCCATTCATAAACACACCATATTGTTATTTATTCTACTATACCAATTCATAAACACACCATATTGTTATTTATTCTACAATACCCATTCATAAACCCACCATATTGTTATTTAGTCTACAATACAAATTCATAAACACACCATATTGTTATTTATTCTACAACACCCATTCATAAACACACCATTGTGTTATTTAGTCTACAATACCCATTCATAAACACACCATCTTGTTATTTAGTCTACAATACACATTCATAAACACACCATATTGTTATTTAGTATATAATACCCATTCATAAACCCACCATATTGTTATTTAGTCTACAATACACATTCATAAACACACCATATTGTTATTTATTCTACAATACCCATTCATGAACACACCATATTGTTATTTATTCTACAATACCCATTAATGAACACACCATATTGTTATTTAGTCTACAATACCCATTCATAAACACAACATATTGTTATTTATTCTACAATACTTATTCATGAGCACACCATATTGGTATTCATCCTACAATACCCATTCATGAACACACCATATTGTTATTTATTCTACAATACCAATTCATGAACATACCATACTGTTATTTAGTCTACAATACTTAATCATAAACACACGATATTGTTATTTATGCTACAATACCCATTCATAAACACACCAAATTCTTACTTAGTGTACAATACCCATTCAGAAACACACCATATTGTTATTTAGTCTACAATACCCATTCATAAACACAATATATTGTTATTTATTCTACAATACCCATTCATAAACACACCATATTGTTGTTTATTCTACAATACCCATTCATAAACACACCATACTGTTATTTAGTCTACAATACCCATTAATAAACACACCATATTGTTATTTAGTATAAAAGACCCATTCATAAACCCACCATATTGTTATTTAGTCTACAATACACATTCATAAACACACCATATTGTTATTTATTCTACAATACCCATTCATAAACACACCATATTGTTATTTAGTCTACAATACCCATTCAAAAACACACCATGTTCTTATTTAGTCTAAAATAAACATTAATGAACACACCATATTGTTATTTAGTCTACAATACCCATTCATGAACATACAATATTGTGATTTAGTCTACAATACCCATTCAAAAACACACCATATTGTTATTTATTAAACAATACCCATTCATGAACATAACATATTTCTATTAATTCTACAATACCCATTCATAAACATACCATATTGTTATTTAATCTACAATACCCATTCATGAACACACCATATTGTTATTTAGTCTACAATACCCATTCATGAACACACCATATTGTTATTTATTGTACAATACCCATTCATGAACACACCATATTGTTATTTAGTCTACAATACCCATTCATGAACACACCATATTGTTATATATTTTACAATACCCATTCATAAACACACCATATTGTTATTTATTCTACAATACTTATTCATGAACACACCATATTATTATTTATTCTACAATACCCATTCATGAACACACCATTTGTCATTTAGTCTGCAATACCCATTCATAAACACACCATATTGTAATTTATTCTACAATACTTATTCATGAATACACCATATTGTAATTTATTCTACAATACCCATTCATAGACACACCATATTGTTATTTATTCTACAATACTTATTCATGAACACACCATATTGTTATTTAGTCTACAATACCCATTCATAAACACACCATATTGTTATTTAGTCTACAATACCCATTCATAAACACACCATATTGTTATTTATTCTACAATACCCATTCATAAACACACCATATTGTTATTTATTCTAAAATACCCATTCATGAACATACCATATTCTTATTTAGTCTACAATACCCATTCATAAACACACCATATTGTTATTTATTCTACAATACCCATTTATAAACACACCATATTGTTATTTATTCTACAATACCCATTCATAAACACACCATATGGTTATTTGGTCTACAATACCCATTAATAAACACACCTTATTGTTATTTATTCTACAATACCCATTCATAAACACACCATATTGTTATTTATTCTACAACACCCATTCATAAACACACCATGTGGTTATTTGGTCTACAATACCCATTAATAAACACACCATATTGTTATTTATTCTACAATACACATTCATAAACACACAATATTGTTATTTATTCTACAATACCCATTCATAAACAAACCATATGGTTATTTGGTCTACAATACCCATTAATAAACACACCATATTGTTATTTATTCTACAATACCCATTCATAAACACACCATATTGTTATTTATAAAAATAAAAAAACATTCATGAACATACCATATTCTTATTTAGTCTACAATACCCATTCATAAACACACCATATTGTTATTTATTCTACAATACTTATTCATGAACACACCATATTGTTATTTATTCTACAATACCCATTCATGAACACACCATTTGTCATTTAGTCCACAATACCCATTCATAAACACACCTTATTGTAATTTATTCTACAATACTTATTCATGAATACACCATATTGTAATTTATTCTACAATACCCATTCATAAACACACCATATTGTTATTTATTCTACAATACTTATTCATGAACACACCATATTGTTATTTAGTCTACAATACCCATTCATAAACACACCATATTGTTATTTCGTCTACAATACCCATTCATAAACACACCAGATTGTTATTTATTCTACAATACCCATTAATAAACACACCATATTGTAATTTATTCTACAATACTTAATCATGAATACACCATATTGTAATTTATTCTACAATACCCATTCATAGACACACCATATTGTTATTTATTCTACAATACTTATTCATGAACACACCATATTGTTATTTAGTCTACAATACCCATTCATAAACACACCATATTGTTATTTAGTCTACAATACCCATTAATAAACACACCATATTGTTATTTATTCTACAATACCCATTCATAAACACACAATATGGTTATTTGGTCTACAATACCCATTAATAAACACACCATATTGTTATTTATTCTACAATACCCATTCATAAACACACCATATGGTTATTTGGTCTACAATACCCATTAATAAACACACCATATTGTTATTTATTCTACAATACCCATTCATAAACACACCATATTGTTATTTATTCAACAAAATAAACATTCATGAACATACCATATTCTTATTTAGTCTACAATACCCATTCATAAACACACCATATTGTTATTTATTCTACAATACTTATTCATGAACACACCATATTGTTATTTATTCTACAATACCCATTCATGAACATACCATATTGTCATTTAGTCAACAATACCCATTCAAAAATACCATATTGTTATTTATTCTACAATAGTTATTCATGAGCACACCATATTGTTATTTATTCTACAATACCCATTCATGAACACACCATATTGTTATTTAGTCTACAATACCCATTCATAAACACACCATATTGTAATTTATTCTACAATACTTATTTATAAACACACCATATTGTTATTTAGTCTACAATACACATTCATAAACACACCATATTGTTATTTTTTTCTACAATACCCATTCATAAACACACCATATTGTTATTTATTCTACAACACCTACTCATAAACACACCATATTGTTATTTATTCTACAATACCCATTCAAAAACACACCATATTGTTATTTATTCTACAACACCCATTCATAAACACACCATATTGTTATTTATTCTACAATACCCACTCATAAACACACCATATTGTTATTTATTCTACAATACCCATTCATAAACACACCATATTGTTATTTATTCTACTATACCAATTCATAAACACACCATATTGTTATTTATTCTACAATACCCATTCATAAACCCACCATATTGTTATTTAGTCTACAATACACATTCATAAACACACCATATTGTTATTTATTCTACAATACCCATTCATAAACACACCATATTGTTATTTATTCGACAACACCCATTCATAAACACACCATATTGTTATTTATTCTACAATAACCATTCATGAACACACCATATTGTTATTTAGTCTACAATACAAATTCATAAACACACCATATTGTTATTTATTCTACAACACCCATTCATAAACACACCATTGTGTTATTTAGTCTACAATACCCATTCATAAACACACCATCTTGTTATTTAGTCTACAATACACATTCATAAACACACCATATTGTTATTTAGTATATAATACCCATTCATAAACCCACCATATTGTTATTTAGTCTACAATACACATTCATAAACACACCATATTGTTATTTATTCTACAATACCCATTCATGAACACACCATATTGTTATTTATTCTACAATACCCATTAATGAACACACCATATTGTTATTTAGTCTACAATACCCATTCATAAACACAACATATTGTTATTTATTCTACAATACTTATTCATGAGCACACCATATTGGTATTCATCCTACAATACCCATTCATGAACACACCATATTGTTATTTATTCTACAATACCAATTCATGAACATACCATACTGTTATTTAGTCTACAATACTTAATCATAAACACACGATATTGTTATTTATGCTACAATACCCATTCATAAACACACCAAATTCTTACTTAGTGTACAATACCCATTCAGAAACACACCATATTGTTATTTAGTCTACAATACCCATTCATAAACACAATATATTGTTATTTATTCTACAATACCCATTCATAAACACACCATATTGTTGTTTATTCTACAATACCCATTCATAAACACACCATACTGTTATTTAGTCTACAATACCCATTAATAAACACACCATATTGTTATTTAGTATAAAAGACCCATTCATAAACCCACCATATTGTTATTTAGTCTACAATACACATTCATAAACACACCATATTGTTATTTATTCTACAATACCCATTCATAAACACACCATATTGTTATTTATTCTACAACACCCATTCATAAACACACCATATTGTTATTTATTCAAAAAAAAACATTCATGAACATACCATATTGTTATTTAGTCTACAATACAAATTCATAAACACACCATACTGTTATTTAGTCTACAATATCCATTAATAAACACAACATATTGTTATTTAGTATACAATACCCATTCATAAACCCACCATATTGTTATTTAGTCTACAATACACATTCATAAACACACCATATTGTTATTTATGCTACAATACCCATTCATAAACACACCATATTGTTATTTATTCTACAATAACCATTCATGAACACACCATATTGTTCTTTAGTCTACAATACAAATTCATAAACACACCATATTGTTATTTATTCTACAACACCCATTCATAAACACACCATATTGTTATTTAGTCTACAATACCCATTCATAAACACACCATATTGTTATTTAGTCTACAATAGCCATTCATAAACACACCATATTGTTATTTATTCTACAATACCCATTCATAAACACACCATATTGTTATTTATTCTACAACTCCTATTCATAAACACACCATATTGTTATTAATTCTACAATACCCATTCATGAACACACCATATTGTTATTTATTCTACAATACCAATTTATAAACACACCATATTGTTATTTATTCTACAACACCCATTCATAAACACACCATATTGTTATTTATTCTACAATACCCACTCATAAACACACCATATTGTTATTTATTCTACAATACCCATTCATAAACACACCATATTGTTATTTATTCTACAATACCAATTAATAAACACACCATATTGTTATTTATTCTACAATACCATTTCATAAACACACCATATTGTTATTTATTCTAAAATACCCATTCATAAACACACCATATTGTTATTTATTCTACAATACCCATTCATAAACACACCATATTGTTATTTATTCTACAATACCCATTAATAAACACACCATATTGTTATTTAGTCTACAATACCCATTCATGAACACACCATATTGTTATTTATTGTACAATACCCATTCATAAACACACCATATTGTAATTTAGTCTACAATACTTAATCATAAACACACCATATTGTTATTTATTCTACAATACTAATTCATAAACACACCATATTGTTATTTAGTCTACAATACCCATTCATAAACACACCATATTGTTATTTAGTCTACAATACCCATTCAAAAACACACCATGTTCTTATTTAGTCTAAAATAAACATTCATGAACACACCATATTGTTATTTAGTCTACAATACCCATTCATGAACATACCATATTGTTATTTAGTCTACAATACCCATTCAAAAACACACCATATTGTTATTTATTAAACAATACCCATTCATGAACATAACATATTTTTATTTATTCTACAATACCCATTCATAAACATACCATATTGTTATTTAATCTACAATACCCATTCATGAACACACCATATTGTTATTTAGTCTACAATACCCATTCATGAACACACCATATTGTTAATTATTGTACAATACCCATTCATGAACACACCATATTGTTATTTAGTCTACAATACCCATTCATGAACACACCATATTGTTATATATTTTACAATACCCATTCATAAACACACCATATTGTTATTTATTCTACAATACTTATTCATGAACACACCATATTATTATTTATTCTACAATACCCATTCATGAACACACCATTTGTCATTTAGTCTGCAATACCCATTCATAAACACACCATATTGTAATTTATTCTACAATACTTATTCATGAATACACCATATTGTAATTTATTCTACAATACCCATTCATAGACACACCATATTGTTATTTATTCTACAATACTTATTCATGAACACACCATATTGTTATTTAGTCTACAATACCCATTCATAAACACACCATATTGTTATTTAGTCTACAATACCCATTCATAAACACACCATATTGTTATTTATTCTACAATACCCATTTATAAACACACCATATTGTTATTTATTCTACAATACCCATTCATAAACACACCATATGGTTATTTGGTCTACAATACCCATTAATAAACACACCTTATTGTTATTTATTCTACAATACCCATTCATAAACACACCATATTGTTATTTATTCTACAATACCCATTCATAAACACACCATGTGGTTATTTGGTCTACAATACCCATTAGTAAACACACCATATTGTTATTTATTCTACAATACACATTCATAAACACACAATATTGTTATTTATTCTACAATACCCATTCATAAACACACCATATGGTTATTTGGTCTACAATACCCATTAATAAACACACCATATTGTTATTTATTCTACAATACCCATTCATAAACACACCATATTGTTATTTATAAAAATAAAAAAACATTCATGAACATACCATATTCTTATTTAGTCTACAATACCCATTCATAAACACACCATATTGTTATTTATTCTACAATACTTATTCATGAACACACCATATTGTTATTTATTCTACAATACCCATTTATGAACACACCATTTGTCATTTAGTCTACAATACCCATTCATAAACACACCTTATTGTAATTTATTCTACAATACTTATTCATGAATACACCATATTGTAATTTATTCTACAATACCCATTCATAAACACACCATATTGTTATTTATTCTACAATACTTATTCATGAGCACACCATATTGTTATTTATTCTACAATACCCATTCATGAACACACCATATTGTTATTTAGTCTACAATACCCATTCATAAACACACCATATTGTAATTTATTCTACAATACTTATTCATAAACACACCATATTGTTATTTAGTCTACAATACACATTCATAAACACACCATATTGTTATTTTTTTCTACAATACCCATTCATAAACACACCATATTGTTATTTATTCTACAACACCTACTCATAAACACACCATATTGTTATTTATTCTACAATACCCATTCAAAAACACACCATATTTTTATTTATTCTACAACACCCATTCATAAACACACCATATTGTTATTTATTCTACAATACCCACTCATAAACACACCATATTGTTATTTATTCTACAATACCCATTCATAAACACACCATATTGTTATTTATTCTACTATACCAATTCATAAACACACCATATTGTTATTTATTCTACAATACCCATTCATAAACCCACCATATTGTTATTTAGTCTACAATACACATTCATAAACACACCATATTGTTATTTATTCTACAATACCCATTCATAAACACACCATATTGTTATTTATTCTACAACACCCATTCATAAACACACCATATTGTTATTTATTCTACAATAACCATTCATGAACACACCATATTGTTATTTAGTCTACAATACAAATTCATAAACACACCATATTGTTATTTATTCTACAACACCCATTCATAAACACACCATTGTGTTATTTAGTCTACAATACCAATTCATAAACACACCATCTTGTTATTTAGTCTACAATACACATTCATAAACACACCATATTGTTATTTAGTATATAATACCCATTCATAAACCCACCATATTGTTATTTAGTCTACAATACCCATTCATAAACACAATATATTGTTATTTATTCTACAATACCCATTCATAAACACACCATATTGTTGTTTATTCTACAATACCCATTCATAAACACACCATACTGTTATTTAGTCTACAATACCCATTAATAAACACACCATATTGTTATTTAGTATACAAGACCCATTCATAAACCCACCATATTGTTATTTAGTCTACAATACACATTCATAAACACACCATATTGTTATTTATTCTACAATACCCATTCATAAACACACCATATTGTTATTTATTCTACAACACCCATTCATAAACACACCATATTGTTATTTATTCCAAAAAAAACATTCATGAACATACCATATTGTTATTTAGTCTACAATACAAATTCATAAACACACCATACTGTTATTTAGTCTACAATACCCATTAATAAACACACCATATTGTTATTTGGTATACAATACCCATTCATAAACCCACCATATTGTTATTTAGTCTACAATACACATTCATAAACACACCATATTGTTATTTATTCTACAATACCCATTCATAAACACACCATATTGTTATTTATTCTACAATAACCATTCATGAACACACCATATTGTTCTTTAGTCTACAATACAAATTCATAAACACACCATATTGTTATTTATTCTACAACACCCATTCATAAACACACCATATTGTTATTTAGTCTACAATACCCATTCATAAACACACCATATTGTTATTTAGTCTACAATAGCCATTCATAAACACACCATATTGTTATTTATTCTACAACTCCTATTCATAAACACACCATATTGTTATTAATTCTACAATACCCATTCATGAACACACCATATTGTTATTTATTCTACAATACCAATTTATAAACACACCATATTGTTATTTATTCTACAACACACATTCATAAACACACCATATTGTTATTTATTCTACAATACCAATTCATAAACACACCATATTGTTATTTATTCTACAATACCATTTCATAAACACACCATATTGTTATTTATTCTAAAATACCCATTCATTAACACACCATATTGTTATTTATTCTACAATACCCATTCATAAACACACCATATTGTTATTTATTCTACAATACCCATTAATAAACACACCATATTGTTATTTAGTCTACAATACCCATTCATGAACACACCATATTGTTATTTATTGTACAATACCCATTCATAAACACACCATATTGTAATTTAGTCTACAATACTTAATCATAAACACACCATATTGTTATTTATTCTACAATACTAATTCATAAACACACCATATTGTTATTTAGTCTACAATACCCATTCATGAACATACCATATTGTTATTTAGTCTACAATACCCATTCAAAAACACACCATATTGTTATTTATTAAACAATACCCATTCATGAACATAACATATTTTTATTTATTCTACAATACCCATTCATAAACATACCATATTGTTATTTAATCTACAATACCCATTCATGAACACACCATATTGTTATTTAGTCTACAATACCCATTCATGAACACACCATATTGTTATTTATTGTACAATACCCATTCATAAACACACCATATTGTTATTTATTCAACAAAAAAAACATTCATGAACATACCATATTCTTATTTAGTCTACAATACCCATTCATAAACACACCATATTGTTATTTATTCTACAATACTTATTCATGAACACACCATATTGTTATTTATTCTACAATACCCATTCATGAACATACCATATTGTCATTTAGTCAACAATACCCATTCAAAAATACCATATTGTTATTTATTCTACAATAGTTATTCATGAGAACACCATATTGTTATTTATTCTACAATACCCATTCATGAACACACCATATTGTTATTTAGTCTACAATACCCATTCATAAACACACCATATTGTAATTTATTCTACAATACTTATTCATAAACACACCATATTGTTATTTAGTCTACAATACACATTCATAAACACACCATATTGTTATTTTTTTCTACAATACCCATTCATAAACACACCATATTGTTATTTATTCTACAACACCTACTCATAAACACACCATATTGTTATTTATTCTACAATACCCATTCAAAAACACACCATATTGTTATTTATTCTACAACACCCATTCATAAACACACCATATTGTTATTTATTCTACAATACCCACTCATAAACACACCATATTGTTATTTATTCTACAATACCCATTCATAAACACACCATATTGTTATTTATTCTACTATACCAATTCATAAACACACCATATTGTTATTTATTCTACAATACCCATTCATAAACCCACCATATTGTTATTTAGTCTACAATACACATTCATAAACACACCATATTGTTATTTATTCTACAATACCCATTCATAAACACACCATATTGTTATTTATTCTACAACACCCATTCATAAACACACCATATTGTTATTTATTCTACAATACCCATTCATGAACACACCATATTGTTATTTAGTCTAAAATACCCATTCATAAACACACCATATTGTAATTTATTCTACAATACTTATTCATAAACACACCATATTGTTATTTAGTCTACAATACACATTCATAAACACACCATATTGTTATTTTTTTCTACAATACCCATTCATAAACACACCATATTGTTATTTATTCTACAACACCTACTCATAAACACACCATATTGTTATTTATTCTACAATACCCATTCAAAAACACACCATATTGTTATTTATTCTACAACACCCATTCATAAACACACCATATTGTTATTTATTCTACAATACCCACTCATAAACACACCATATTGTTATTTATTCTACAATACCCATTCATAAACACACCATATTGTTATTTATTCTACTATACCAATTCATAAACACACCATATTGTTATTTATTCTACAATACCCATTCATAAACCCACCATATTGTTATTTAGTCTACAATACACATTCATAAACACACCATATTGTTATTTATTCTACAATACCCATTCATAAACACACCATATTGTTATTTATTCTACAACACCCATTCATAAACACACCATATTGTTATTTATTCTACAATAACCATTCATGAACACACCATATTGTTATTTAGTCTACAATACAAATTCATAAACACACCATATTGTTATTTATTCTACAACACCCATTCTTAAACACACCATTGTGTTATTTAGTCTACAATACCCATTCATAAACACACCATCTTGTTATTTAGTCTACAATACACATTCATAAACACACCATATTGTTATTTAGTATATAATACCCATTCATAAACCCACCATATTGTTATTTAGTCTACAATACACATTCATAAACACACCATATTGTTATTTATTCTACAATACCCATTCATGAACACACCATATTGTTATTTATTCTACAATACCCATTAATGAACACACCATATTGTTATTTAGTCTACAATACCCATTCATAAACACAACATATTGTTATTTATTCTACAATACTTATTCATGAGCACACCATATTGGTATTCATCCTACAATACCCATTCATGAACACACCATATTGTTATTTATTCTACAATACCAATTCATGAACATACCATATTGTTATTTAGTCTACAATACCCATTCAAAAACACACCATACTGTTATTTAGTCTACAATACTTAATCATAAACACACGATATTGTTATTTATGCTACAATACCCATTCATAAACACACCATATTGTTGTTTATTCTACAATACCCATTCATAAACACACCATACTGTTATTTAGTCTACAATACCCATTAATAAACACACCATATTGTTATTTAGTATACAAGACCCATTCATAAACCCACCATATTGTTATTTAGTCTACAATACACATTCATAAACACACCATATTGTTATTTATTCTACAATACCCATTCATAAACACACCATATTGTTATTTATTCTACAACACCCATTCATAAACACACCATATTGTTATTTATTCAAAAAAAAACATTCATGAACATACCATATTGTTATTTAGTCTACAATACAAATTCATAAACACACCATACTGTTATTTAGTCTACAATACCCATTAATAAACACAACATATTGTTATTTAGTATACAATACCCATTCATAAACCCACCATATTGTTATTTAGTCTACAATACACATTCATAAACACACCATATTGTTATTTATTCTACAATACCCATTCATAAACACACCATATTGTTATTTATTCTACAATAACCATTCATGAACACACCATATTGTTCTTTAGTCTACAATACAAATTCATAAACACACCATATTGTTATTTATTCTACAACACCCATTCATAAACACACCATATTGTTATTTAGTCTACAATACCCATTCATAAACACACCATATTGTTATTTAGTCTACAATTGCCATTCATAAACACACCATATTGTTATTTATTCTACAATACCCATTCATAAACACACCATATTGTTATTTATTCTACAACTCCTATTCATAAACACACCATATTGTTATTAATTCTACAATACCCATTCATGAACACACCATATTGTTATTTATTCTACAATACCAATTTATAAACACACCATATTGTTATTTATTCTACAACACCCATTCATAAACACACCATATTGTTATTTATTCTACAATACCCACTCATAAACACACCATATTGTTATTTATTCTACAATACCCATTCATAAACACACCATATTGTTATTTATTCTACAATACCAATTCATAAACACACCATATTGTTATTTATTCTACAATACCATTTCATAAACACACCATATTGTTATTTATTCTAAAATACCCATTCATAAACACACCATATTGTTATTTATTCTACAATACCCATTCATAAACACACCATATTGTTATTTATTCTACAATACCCATTAATAAACACACCATATTGTTATTTAGTCTACAATACCCATTCATGAACACACCATATTGTTATTTATTCTACAATACCCATTCATAAACACACCATATTGTAATTTAGTCTACAATACTTAATCATAAACACACCATATTGTTATTTATTCTACAACACTAATTCATAAACACACCATATTGTTATTTAGTCTACAATACCCATTCATAAACACACCATATTGTTATTTAGTCTACAATACCCATTCAAAAACACACCATGTTCTTATTTAGTCTAAAATAAACATTCATGAACACACCATATTGTTATTTAGTCTACAATACCCATTCATGAACATACCATATTGTTATTTAGTCTACAATACCCATTCAAAAACACACCATATTGTTATTTATTAAACAATACCCATTCATGAACATAACATATTTTTATTTATTCTACAATACCCATTCATAAACATACCATATTGTTATTTAATCTACAATACCCATTCATGAACACACCATATTGTTATTTAGTCTACAATACCCATTCATGAACACACCATATTGTTATTTATTGTACAATACCCATTCATGAACACACCATACTGTTATTTAGTCTACAATACCCATTCATGAACACACCATATTGTTATATATTTTACAATACCCATTCATAAACACACCATATTGTTATTTATTCTACAATACTTATTCATGAACACACCATATTATTATTTATTCTACAATACCCATTCATGAACACACCATTTGTCATTTAGTCTGCAATACCCATTCATAAACACACCATATTGTAATTTATTCTACAATACTTATTCATGAATACACCATATTGTAATTTATTCTACAATACCCATTCATAGACACACCATATTGTTATTTATTTTACAATACTTATTCATGAACACACCATATTGTTATTTAGTCTACAATACCCATTCATAAACACACCATATTGTTATTTAGTCTACAATACCCATTCATAAACACACCATATTGTTATTTATTCTACAATACCCATTCATAAACACACCATATTGTTATTTATTCTAAAATACCCATTCATGAACATACCATATTCTTATTTAGTCTACAATACCCATTCATAAACACACCATATTGTTATTTATTCTACTATACCCATTCATAAACACACCATATGGTTATTTGGTCTACAATACCCATTCATAAACACACCATATTGTTATTTAGTCTACAATTGCCATTCATAAACACACCATATTGTTATTTATTCTACAATACCCATTCATAAACACACCATATTGTTATTTATTCTACAACTCCTATTCATAAACACACCATATTGTTATTAATTCTACAATACCCATTCATGAACACACCATATTGTTATTTATTCTACAATACCAATTTATAAACACACCATATTGTTATTTATTCTACAACACCCATTCATAAACACACCATATTGTTATTTATTCTACAATACCCACTCATAAACACACCATATTGTTATTTATTCTACAATACCCATTCATAAACACACCATATTGTTATTTATTCTACAATACCAATTCATAAACACACCATATTGTTATTTATTCTACAATACCATTTCATAAACACACCATATTGTTATTTATTCTAAAATACCCATTCATAAACACACCATATTGTTATTTATTCTACAATACCCATTCATAAACACACCATATTGTTATTTATTCTACAATACCCATTAATAAACACACCATATTGTTATTTAGTCTACAATACCCATTCATGAACACACCATATTGTTATTTATTGTACAATACCCATTCATAAACACACCATATTGTAATTTAGTCTACAATACTTAATCATAAACACACCATATTGTTATTTATTCTACAATACTAATTCATAAACACACCATATTGTTATTTAGTCTACAATACCCATTCATAAACACACCATATTGTTATTTAGTCTACAATACCCATTCAAAAACACACCATGTTCTTATTTAGTCTAAAATAAACATTCATGAACACACCATATTGTTATTTAGTCTACAATACCCATTCATGAACATACCATATTGTTATTTAGTCTACAATACCCATTCAAAAACACACCATATTGTTATTTATTAAACAATACCCATTCATGAACATAACATATTTTTATTTATTCTACAATACCCATTCATAAACATACCATATTGTTATTTAATCTACAATACCCATTCATGAACACACCATATTGTTATTTAGTCTACAATACCCATTCATGAACACACCATATTGTTATTTATTGTACAATACCCATTCATGAACACACCATACTGTTATTTAGTCTACAATACCCATTCATGAACACACCATATTGTTATATATTTTACAATACCCATTCATAAACACACCATATTGTTATTTATTCTACAATACTTATTCATGAACACACCATATTATTATTTATTCTACAATACCCATTCATGAACACACCATTTGTCATTTAGTCTGCAATACCCATTCATAAACACACCATATTGTAATTTATTCTACAATACTTATTCATGAATACACCATATTGTAATTTATTCTACAATACCCATTCATAGACACACCATATTGTTATTTATTTTACAATACTTATTCATGAACACACCATATTGTTATTTAGTCTACAATACCCATTCATAAACACACCATATTGTTATTTAGTCTACAATACCCATTCATAAACACACCATATTGTTATTTATTCTACAATACCCATTCATAAACACACCATATTGTTATTTATTCTAAAATACCCATTCATGAACATACCATATTCTTATTTAGTCTACAATACCCATTCATAAACACACCATATTGTTATTTATTCTACTATACCCATTCATAAACACACCATATGGTTATTTGGTCTACAATACCCATTAATAAACACACCTTATTGTTATTTATTCTACAATACCCATTCATAAACACACCATATTGTTATTTATTCTACAATACCCATTCATAAACACACCATGTGGTTATTTGGTCTACAATACCCATTAATAAACACACCATATTGTTATTTATTCTACAATACACATTCATAAACACACAATATTGTTATTTATTCTACAATACCCATTCATAAACACACCATATGGTTATTTGGTCTACAATACCCATTAATAAACACACCATATTGTTATTTATTCTACAATACCCATTCATAAACACACCATATTGTTATTTATAAAAATAAAAAAACATTCATGAACATACCATATTCTTATTTAGTCTACAATACCCATTCATAAACACACCATATTGTTATTTATTCTACAATACTTATTCATGAACACACCATATTGTTATTTATTCTACAATACCCATTCATGAACACACCATTTGTCATTTAGTCTACAATACCCATTCATAAACACACCTTATTGTAATTTATTCTACAATACTTATTCATGAATACACCATATTGTAATTTATTCTACAATACCCATTCATAAACACACCATATTGTTATTTATTCTACAATACTTATTCATGAGCACACCATATTGTTATTTATTCTACAATACCCATTCATGAACACACCATATTGTAATTTATTCTACAATACTTATTCATAAACACACCATATTGTTATTTAGTCTACAATACACATTCATAAACACACCATATTGTAATTTTTTTCTACAATACCCATTCATAAACACACCATATTGTTATTTATTCTACAACACCTACTCATAAACACACCATATTGTTATTTATTCTACAATACCCATTCAAAAACACACCATATTGTTATTTATTCTACAACACCCATTCATAAACACACCATATTGTTATTTATTCTACAATACCCACTCATAAACACACCATATTGTTATTTATTCTACAATACCCATTCATAAACACACCATATTGTTATTTATTCTACGATACCAATTCATAAACACACCATATTGTTATTTATTCTACAATACCCATTCATAAACCCACCATATTGTTATTTAGTCTACAATACACATTCATAAACACACCATATTGTTATTTATTCTACAATAACCATTCATAAACACACCATATTGTTATTTATTCTACAACACCCATTCATAAACACACCATATTGTTATTTATTCTACAATAACCATTCATGAACACACCATATTGTTATTTAGTCTACAATACAAATTCATAAACACACCATATTGTTATTTATTCTACAACACCCATTCATAAACACACCATTGTGTTATTTAGTCTACAATACCCATTCATAAACACACCATCTTGTTATTTAGTCTACAATACACATTCATAAACACACCATATTGTTATTTAGTATATAATACCCATTCATAAACCCACCATATTGTTAATTAGTCTACAATACACATTCATAAACACACCATATTGTTATTTATTCTACAATACCCATTCATGAACACACCATATTGTTATTTATTCTACAATACCCATTAATGAACACACCATATTGTTATTTAGTCTACAATACCCATTCATAAACACAACATATTGTTATTTATTCTACAATACTTATTCATGAGCACACCATATTGGTATTCATCCTACAATACCCATTCATGAACACACCATATTGTTATTTGGTCTACAATACCCATTAATAAACACACCATATTGTTATTTATTCTACAATACCCATTCATAAACACACCATATTGTTATTTATAAAAATAAAAAAACATTCATGAACATACCATATTCTTATTTAGTCTACAATACCCATTCATAAACACACCATATTGTTATTTATTCTACAATACTTATTCATGAACACACCATATTGTTATTTATTCTACAATACCCATTCATGAACACACCATTTGTCATTTAGTCTACAATACCCATTCATAAACACACCTTATTGTAATTTATTCTACAATACTTATTCATGAATACACCATATTGTAATTTATTCTACAATACCCATTCATAAACACACCATATTGTTATTTATTCTACAATACTTATTCATGAGCACACCATATTGTTATTTATTCTACAATACCCATTCATGAACACACCATATTGTAATTTATTCTACAATACTTATTCATAAACACACCATATTGTTATTTAGTCTACAATACACATTCATAAACACACCATATTGTAATTTTTTTCTACAATACCCATTCATAAACACACCATATTGTTATTTATTCTACAACACCTACTCATAAACACACCATATTGTTATTTATTCTACAATACCCATTCAAAAACACACCATATTGTTATTTATTCTACAACACCCATTCATAAACACACCATATTGTTATTTATTCTACAATACCCACTCATAAACACACCATATTGTTATTTATTCTACAATACCCATTCATAAACACACCATATTGTTATTTATTCTACGATACCAATTCATAAACACACCATATTGTTATTTATTCTACAATACCCATTCATAAACCCACCATATTGTTATTTAGTCTACAATACACATTCATAAACACACCATATTGTTATTTATTCTACAATAACCATTCATAAACACACCATATTGTTATTTATTCTACAACACCCATTCATAAACACACCATATTGTTATTTATTCTACAATAACCATTCATGAACACACCATATTGTTATTTAGTCTACAATACAAATTCATAAACACACCATATTGTTATTTATTCTACAACACCCATTCATAAACACACCATTGTGTTATTTAGTCTACAATACCCATTCATAAACACACCATCTTGTTATTTAGTCTACAATACACATTCATAAACACACCATATTGTTATTTAGTATATAATACCCATTCATAAACCCACCATATTGTTAATTAGTCTACAATACACATTCATAAACACACCATATTGTTATTTATTCTACAATACCCATTCATGAACACACCATATTGTTATTTATTCTACAATACCCATTAATGAACACACCATATTGTTATTTAGTCTACAATACCCATTCATAAACACAACATATTGTTATTTATTCTACAATACTTATTCATGAGCACACCATATTGGTATTCATCCTACAATACCCATTCATGAACACACCATATTGTTATTTATTCTACAATATCAATTCATGAACATACCATATTGTTATTTAGTCTACAATACCCATTCAAAAACACACCATACTGTTATTTAGTCTACAATACTTAATCATAAACACACGATATTGTTATTTATGCTACAATACCCATTCATAAACACACCAAATTCTTACTTAGTGTACAATACCCATTCAGAAACACACCATATTGTTATTTAGTCTACAATACCCATTCATAAACACAATATATTGTTATTTATTCTACAATACCCATACATAAACACACCATATTGTTGTTTATTCTACAATACCCATTCATAAACACACCATACTGTTATTTAGTCTACAATACCCATTAATAAACACACCATATTGTTATTTAGTATACAAGACCCATTCATAAACCCACCATATTGTTATTTAGTCTACAATACACATTCATAAACACACCATATTGTTATTTATTCTACAATACCCATTCATAAACACACCATATTGTTATTTATTCTACAATAACCATTCATGAACACACCATATTGTTCTTTAGTCTACAATACAAATTCATAAACACACCATATTGTTATTTATTCTACAACACCCATTCATAAACACACCATATTGTTATTTAGTCTACAATACCCATTCATAAACACACCATATTGTTATTTAGTCTACAATAGCCATTCATTAACACACCATATTGTTATTTATTCTACAATACCCATTCATAAACACACCATATTGTTATTTATTCTACAACTCCTATTCATAAACACACCATATTGTTATTAATTCTACAATACCCATTCATGAACACACCATATTGTTATTTATTCTACAATACCAATTTATAAACACACCATATTGTTATTTATTCTACAACACCCATTCATAAACACACCATATTGTTATTTATTCTACAATACTAATTCATAAACACACCATATTGTTATTTATTCTACAATACCATTTCATAAACACACCATATTGTTATTTATTCTAAAATACCCATTCATAAACACACCATATTGTTATTTATTCTACAATACCCATTCATAAACACACCATATTGTTATTTATTCTACAATACCCATTAATAAACACACCATATTGTTATTTAGTCTACAATACCCACTCATAAACACACGATATTGTTATTTATGCTACAATACCCATTCATAAACACACCAAATTCTTACTTAGTGTACAATACCCATTCAGAAACACACCATATTGTTATTTAGTCTACAATACCCATTCATAAACACAATATATTGTTATTTATTCTACAATACCCATTCATAAACACACCATATTGTTGTTTATTCTACAATACCCATTCATAAACACACCATACTGTTATTTAGTCTACAATACCCATTAATAAACACACCATATTGTTATTTAGTATACAAGACCCATTCATAAACCCACCATATTGTTATTTAGTCTACAATACACATTCATAAACACACCATATTGTTATTTATTCTACAATACCCATTCATAAACACACCATATTGTTATTTATTCTACAATAACCATTCATGAACACACCATATTGTTCTTTAGTCTACAATACAAATTCATAAACACACCATATTGTTATTTATTCTACAACAACCATTCATAAACACACCATATTGTTATTTAGTCTACAATACCCATTCATAAACACACCATATTGTTATTTAGTCTACAATAGCCATTCATAAACACACCATATTGTTATTTATTCTACAATACCCATTCATAAACACACCATATTGTTATTTATTCTACAACTCCTATTCATAAACACACCATATTGTTATTAATTCTACAATACCCATTCATGAACACACCATATTGTTATTTATTCTACAATACCAATTTATAAACACACCATATTGTTATTTATTCTACAACACCCATTCATAAACACACCATATTGTTATTTATTCTACAATACCAATTCATAAACACACCATATTGTTATTTATTCTAAAATACCCATTCATAAACACACCATATTGTTATTTATTCTACAATACCCATTCATAAACACACCATATTGTTATTTATTCTACAATACCCATTAATAAACACACCATATTGTTATTTAGTCTACAATACCCACTCATAAACACACGATATTGTTATTTATGCTACAATACCCATTCATAAACACACCAAATTCTTACTTAGTGTACAATACCCATTCAGAAACACACCATATTGTTATTTAGTCTACAATACCCATTCATAAACACAATATATTGTTATTTATTCTACAATACCCATTCATAAACACACCATATTGTTGTTTATTCTACAATACCCATTCATAAACACACCATACTGTTATTTAGTCTACAATACCCATTAATAAACACACCATATTGTTATTTAGTATACAAGACCCATTCATAAACCCACCATATTGTTATTTAGTCTACAATACACATTCATAAACACACCATATTGTTATTTATTCTACAATACCCATTCATAAACACACCATATTGTTATTTATTCTACAATAACCATTCATGAACACACCATATTGTTCTTTAGTCTACAATACAAATTCATAAACACACCATATTGTTATTTATTCTACAACACCCATTCATAAACACACCATATTGTTATTTAGTCTACAATACCCATTCATAAACACACCATATTGTTATTTAGTCTACAATAGCCATTCATAAACACACCATATTGTTATTTATTCTACAATACCCATTCATAAACACACCATATTGTTATTTATTCTACAACTCCTATTCATAAACACACCATATTGTTATTAATTCTACAATACCCATTCATGAACACACCATATTGTTATTTATTCTACAATACCAATTTATAAACACACCATATTGTTATTTATTCTACAACACCCATTCATAAACACACCATATTGTTATTTATTCTACAATACCAATTCATAAACACACCATATTGTTATTTATTCTACAATACCATTTCATAAACACACCATATTGTTATTTATTCTAAAATACCCATTCATAAACACACCATATTGTTATTTATTCTACAATACCCATTCATGAACACACCATATTGTTATTTATTGTACAATACCCATTCATAAACACACCATATTGTAATTTAGTCTACAATACTTAATCATAAACACACCATATTGTTATTTATTCTACAATACTAATTCATAAACACACCATATTGTTATTTAGTCTACAACACCTACTCATAAACACACCATATTGTTATTTATTCTACAATACCCATTCAAAAACACACCATATTGTTATTTATTCTACAACACCCATTCATAAACACACCATATTGTTATTTATTCTACAATACCCACTCATAAACACACCATATTGTTATTTATTCTACAATACCCATTCATAAACACACCATATTGTTATTTATTCTACGATACCAATTCATAAACACACCATATTGTTATTTATTCTACAATACCCATTCATAAACCCACCATATTGTTATTTAGTCTACAATACACATTCATAAACACACCATATTGTTATTTATTCTACAATACCCATTCATAAACACACCATATTGTTATTTATTCTACAACACCCATTCATAAACACACCATATTGTTATTTATTCTACAATAACCATTCATGAACACACCATATTGTTATTTAGTCTACAATACAAATTCATAAACACACCATATTGTTATTTATTCTACAACACCCATTCATAAACACACCATTGTGTTATTTAGTCTACAATACCCATTCATAAACACACCATCTTGTTATTTAGTCTACAATACACATTCATAAACACACCATATTGTTATTTAGTATATAATACCCATTCATAAACCCACCATATTGTTAATTAGTCTACAATACACATTCATAAACACACCATATTGTTATTTATTCTACAATACCCATTCATGAACACACCATATTGTTATTTATTCTACAATACCCATTAATGAACACACCATATTGTTATTTAGTCTACAATACCCATTCATAAACACAACATATTGTTATTTATTCTACAATACTTATTCATGAGCACACCATATTGGTATTCATCCTACAATACCCATTCATGAACACACCATATTGTTATTTATTCTACAATATCAATTCATGAACATACCATATTGTTATTTAGTCTACAATACCCATTCAAAAACACACCATACTGTTATTTAGTCTACAATACTTAATCATAAACACACGATATTGTTATTTATGCTACAATACCCATTCATAAACACACCAAATTCTTACTTAGTGTACAATACCCATTCAGAAACACACCATATTGTTATTTAGTCTACAATACCCATTCATAAACACAATATATTGTTATTTATTCTACAATACCCATACATAAACACACCATATTGTTGTTTATTCTACAATACCCATTCATAAACACACCATACTGTTATTTAGTCTACAATACCCATTAATAAACACACCATATTGTTATTTAGTATACAAGACCCATTCATAAACCCACCATATTGTTATTTAGTCTACAATACACATTCATAAACACACCATATTGTTATTTATTCTACAATACCCATTCATAAACACACCATATTGTTATTTATTCTACAATAACCATTCATGAACACACCATATTGTTCTTTAGTCTACAATACAAATTCATAAACACACCATATTGTTATTTATTCTACAACACCCATTCATAAACACACCATATTGTTATTTAGTCTACAATACCCATTCATAAACACACCATATTGTTATTTAGTCTACAATAGCCATTCATTAACACACCATATTGTTATTTATTCTACAATACCCATTCATAAACACACCATATTGTTATTTATTCTACAACTCCTATTCATAAACACACCATATTGTTATTAATTCTACAATACCCATTCATGAACACACCATATTGTTATTTATTCTACAATACCAATTTATAAACACACCATATTGTTATTTATTCTACAACACCCATTCATAAACACACCATATTGTTATTTATTCTACAATACTAATTCATAAACACACCATATTGTTATTTATTCTACAATACCATTTCATAAACACACCATATTGTTATTTATTCTAAAATACCCATTCATAAACACACCATATTGTTATTTATTCTACAATACCCATTCATAAACACACCATATTGTTATTTATTCTACAATACCCATTAATAAACACACCATATTGTTATTTAGTCTACAATACCCACTCATAAACACACGATATTGTTATTTATGCTACAATACCCATTCATAAACACACCAAATTCTTACTTAGTGTACAATACCCATTCAGAAACACACCATATTGTTATTTAGTCTACAATACCCATTCATAAACACAATATATTGTTATTTATTCTACAATACCCATTCATAAACACACCATATTGTTGTTTATTCTACAATACCCATTCATAAACACACCATACTGTTATTTAGTCTACAATACCCATTAATAAACACACCATATTGTTATTTAGTATACAAGACCCATTCATAAACCCACCATATTGTTATTTAGTCTACAATACACATTCATAAACACACCATATTGTTATTTATTCTACAATACCCATTCATAAACACACCATATTGTTATTTATTCTACAATAACCATTCATGAACACACCATATTGTTCTTTAGTCTACAATACAAATTCATAAACACACCATATTGTTATTTATTCTACAACAACCATTCATAAACACACCATATTGTTATTTAGTCTACAATACCCATTCATAAACACACCATATTGTTATTTAGTCTACAATAGCCATTCATAAACACACCATATTGTTATTTATTCTACAATACCCATTCATAAACACACCATATTGTTATTTATTCTACAACTCCTATTCATAAACACACCATATTGTTATTAATTCTACAATACCCATTCATGAACACACCATATTGTTATTTATTCTACAATACCAATTTATAAACACACCATATTGTTATTTATTCTACAACACCCATTCATAAACACACCATATTGTTATTTATTCTACAATACCAATTCATAAACACACCATATTGTTATTTATTCTAAAATACCCATTCATAAACACACCATATTGTTATTTATTCTACAATACCCATTCATAAACACACCATATTGTTATTTATTCTACAATACCCATTAATAAACACACCATATTGTTATTTAGTCTACAATACCCACTCATAAACACACGATATTGTTATTTATGCTACAATACCCATTCATAAACACACCAAATTCTTACTTAGTGTACAATACCCATTCAGAAACACACCATATTGTTATTTAGTCTACAATACCCATTCATAAACACAATATATTGTTATTTATTCTACAATACCCATTCATAAACACACCATATTGTTGTTTATTCTACAATACCCATTCATAAACACACCATACTGTTATTTAGTCTACAATACCCATTAATAAACACACCATATTGTTATTTAGTATACAAGACCCATTCATAAACCCACCATATTGTTATTTAGTCTACAATACACATTCATAAACACACCATATTGTTATTTATTCTACAATACCCATTCATAAACACACCATATTGTTATTTATTCTACAATAACCATTCATGAACACACCATATTGTTCTTTAGTCTACAATACAAATTCATAAACACACCATATTGTTATTTATTCTACAACACCCATTCATAAACACACCATATTGTTATTTAGTCTACAATACCCATTCATAAACACACCATATTGTTATTTAGTCTACAATAGCCATTCATAAACACACCATATTGTTATTTATTCTACAATACCCATTCATAAACACACCATATTGTTATTTATTCTACAACTCCTATTCATAAACACACCATATTGTTATTAATTCTACAATACCCATTCATGAACACACCATATTGTTATTTATTCTACAATACCAATTTATAAACACACCATATTGTTATTTATTCTACAACACCCATTCATAAACACACCATATTGTTATTTATTCTACAATACCAATTCATAAACACACCATATTGTTATTTATTCTACAATACCATTTCATAAACACACCATATTGTTATTTATTCTAAAATACCCATTCATAAACACACCATATTGTTATTTATTCTACAATACCCATTCATGAACACACCATATTGTTATTTATTGTACAATACCCATTCATAAACACACCATATTGTAATTTAGTCTACAATACTTAATCATAAACACACCATATTGTTATTTATTCTACAATACTAATTCATAAACACACCATATTGTTATTTAGTCTACAACACCTACTCATAAACACACCATATTGTTATTTATTCTACAATACCCATTCAAAAACACACCATATTGTTATTTATTCTACAACACCCATTCATAAACACACCATATTGTTATTTATTCTACAATACCCACTCATAAACACACCATATTGTTATTTATTCTACAATACCCATTCATAAACACACCATATTGTTATTTATTCTACGATACCAATTCATAAACACACCATATTGTTATTTATTCTACAATACCCATTCATAAACCCACCATATTGTTATTTAGTCTACAATACACATTCATAAACACACCATATTGTTATTTATTCTACAATACCCATTCATAAACACACCATATTGTTATTTATTCTACAACACCCATTCATAAACACACCATATTGTTATTTATTCTACAATAACCATTCATGAACACACCATATTGTTATTTAGTCTACAATACAAATTCATAAACACACCATATTGTTATTTATTCTACAACACCCATTCATAAACACACCATTGTGTTATTTAGTCTACAATACCCATTCATAAACACACCATCTTGTTATTTAGTCTACAATACACATTCATAAACACACCATATTGTTATTTAGTATATAATACCCATTCATAAACCCACCATATTGTTAATTAGTCTACAATACACATTCATAAACACACCATATTGTTATTTATTCTACAATACCCATTCATGAACACACCATATTGTTATTTATTCTACAATACCCATTAATGAACACACCATATTGTTATTTAGTCTACAATACCCATTCATAAACACAACATATTGTTATTTATTCTACAATACTTATTCATGAGCACACCATATTGGTATTCATCCTACAATACCCATTCATGAACACACCATATTGTTATTTATTCTACAATATCAATTCATGAACATACCATATTGTTATTTAGTCTACAATACCCATTCAAAAACACACCATACTGTTATTTAGTCTACAATACTTAATCATAAACACACGATATTGTTATTTATGCTACAATACCCATTCATAAACACACCAAATTCTTACTTAGTGTACAATACCCATTCAGAAACACACCATATTGTTATTTAGTCTACAATACCCATTCATAAACACAATATATTGTTATTTATTCTACAATACCCATTCATAAACACACCATATTGTTGTTTATTCTACAATACCCATTCATAAACACACCATACTGTTATTTAGTCTACAATACCCATTAATAAACACACCATATTGTTATTTAGTATACAAGACCCATTCATAAACCCACCATATTGTTATTTAGTCTACAATACACATTCATAAACACACCATATTGTTATTTATTCTACAATACCCATTCATAAACACACCATATTGTTATTTATTCTACAATAACCATTCATGAACACACCATATTGTTCTTTAGTCTACAATACAAATTCATAAACACACCATATTGTTATTTATTCTACAACACCCATTCATAAACACACCATATTGTTATTTAGTCTACAATACCCATTCATAAACACACCATATTGTTATTTAGTCTACAATAGCCATTCATAAACACACCATATTGTTATTTATTCTACAATACCCATTCATAAACACACCATATTGTTATTTATTCTACAACTCCTATTCATAAACACACCATATTGTTATTAATTCTACAATACCCATTCATGAACACACCATATTGTTATTTATTCTACAATACCAATTTATAAACACACCATATTGTTATTTATTCTACAACACCCATTCATAAACACACCATATTGTTATTTATTCTACAATACCAATTCATAAACACACCATATTGTTATTTATTCTACAATACCATTTCATAAACACACCATATTGTTATTTATTCTAAAATACCCATTCATAAACACACCATATTGTTATTTATTCTACAATACCCATTCATAAACACACCATATTGTTATTTATTCTACAATACCCATTAATAAACACACCATATTGTTATTTAGTCTACAATACCCACTCATAAACACACGATATTGTTATTTATGCTACAATACCCATTCATAAACACACCAAATTCTTACTTAGTGTACAATACCCATTCAGAAACACACCATATTGTTATTTAGTCTACAATACCCATTCATAAACACAATATATTGTTATTTATTCTACAATACCCATTCATAAACACACCATATTGTTGTTTATTCTACAATACCCATTCATAAACACACCATACTGTTATTTAGTCTACAATACCCATTAATAAACACACCATATTGTTATTTAGTATACAAGACCCATTCATAAACCCACCATATTGTTATTTAGTCTACAATACACATTCATAAACACACCATATTGTTATTTATTCTACAATACCCATTCATAAACACACCATATTGTTATTTATTCTACAATAACCATTCATGAACACACCATATTGTTCTTTAGTCTACAATACAAATTCATAAACACACCATATTGTTATTTATTCTACAACACCCATTCATAAACACACCATATTGTTATTTAGTCTACAATACCCATTCATAAACACACCATATTGTTATTTAGTCTACAATAGCCATTCATAAACACACCATATTGTTATTTATTCTACAATACCCATTCATAAACACACCATATTGTTATTTATTCTACAACTCCTATTCATAAACACACCATATTGTTATTAATTCTACAATACCCATTCATGAACACACCATATTGTTATTTATTCTACAATACCAATTTATAAACACACCATATTGTTATTTATTCTACAACACCCATTCATAAACACACCATATTGTTATTTATTCTACAATACCAATTCATAAACACACCATATTGTTATTTATTCTACAATACCATTTCATAAACACACCATATTGTTATTTATTCTAAAATACCCATTCATAAACACACCATATTGTTATTTATTCTACAATACCCATTCATAAACACACCATATTGTTATTTATTCTACAATACCCATTAATAAACACACCATATTGTTATTTAGTCTACAATACCCACTCATAAACACATGATATTGTTATTTATGCTACAATACCCATTCATAAACACACCAAATTCTTACTTAGTGTACAATACCCATTCAGAAACACACCATATTGTTATTTAGTCTACAATACCCATTCATAAACACAATATATTGTTATTTATTCTACAATACCCATTCATAAACACACCATATTGTTGTTTATTCTACAATACCCATTCATAAACACACCATACTGTTATTTAGTCTACAATACCCATTAATAAACACACCATATTGTTATTTAGTATACAAGACCCATTCATAAACCCACCATATTGTTATTTAGTCTACAATACACATTCATAAACACACCATATTGTTATTTATTCTACAATACCCATTCATAAACACACCATATATATTGTTATTTATTCTACAATAACCATTCATGAACACACCATATTGTTCTTTAGTCTACAATACAAATTCATAAACACACCATATTGTTATTTATTCTACAACACCCATTCATAAACACACCATATTGTTATTTAGTCTACAATACCCATTCATAAACACACCATATTGTTATTTAGTCTACAATAGCCATTCATAAACACACCATATTGTTATTTATTCTACAATACCCATTCATAAACACACCATATTGTTATTTATTCTACAACACCCATTCATAAACACACCATATTGTTATTTAGTCTACAATACCCATTCATAAACACACCATATTGTTATTTAGTCTACAATAGCCATTCATAAACACACCATATTGTTATTTATTCTACAATACCCATTCATAAACACACCATATTGTTATTTATTCTACAACTCCTATTCATAAACACACCATATTGTTATTAATTCTACAATACCCATTCATAAACACACCATATTGTTATTTATTCTACAATACCAATTCATAAACACACCATATTGTTATTTATTCTACAATACCATTTCATAAACACACCATATTGTTATTTATTCTAAAATACCCATTCATAAACACACCATATTGTTATTTATTCTACAATACCCATTCATAAACACACCATATTGTTATTTATTCTACAATACCCATTAATAAACACACCATATTGTTATTTAGTCTACAATACCCATTCATGAACACACCATATTGTTATTTATTGTACAATACCCATTCATAAACACACCATATTGTAATTTAGTCTACAATACTTAATCATAAACACACCATATTGTTATTTATTCTACAATACTAATTCATAAACACACCATATTGTTATTTAGTCTACAATACCCATTCATAAACACACCATATTGTTATTTAGTCTACAATACCCATTCAAAAACACACCATGTTCTTATTTAGTCTAAAATAAACATTCATGAACACACCATATTGTTATTTAGTCCACAATACCCATTCATGAACATACCATATTGTTATTTAGTCTACAATACCCATTCAAAAACACACCATATTGTTATTTATTAAACAATACCCATTCATGAACATAACATATTTTTATTTATTCTACAATACCCATTCATAAACATACCATATTGTTATTTAATCTACAATACCCATTCATGAACACACCATATTGTTATTTAGTCTACAATACCCATTCATGAACACACCATATTGTTATTTATTGTACAATACCCATTCATAAACACACCATATTGTTATTTATAAAAATAAAAAAAACATTCATGAACATACCATATTCTTATTTAGTCTACAATACCCATTCATAAACACACCATATTGTTATTTATTCTACAATACTTATTCATGAACACACCATATTGTTATTTATTCTACAATACCCATTCATGAACACACCATTTGTCATTTAGTCTACAATACCCATTCATAAACACACCTTATTGTAATTTATTCTACAATACTTATTCATGAATACACCATATTGTAATTTATTCTACAATACCCATTCATAAACACACCATATTGTTATTTCTTCTACAATACTTATTCATGAACACACCATATTGTTATTTAGTCTACAATACCCATTCATAAATACACCATATTGTTATTTCGTCTACAATACCCATTCATAAACACACCATATGGTTATTTGGTCTACAATACCCATTAATAAACACACCATATTGTTATTTATTCTACAATACCCATTCATAAACACACAATATGGTTATTTGGTCTACAATACCCATTAATAAACACACCATATTGTTATTTATTCTACAATACCCATTCATAAACACACCATATGGTTATTTGGTCTACAATACCCATTAATAAACACACCATATTGTTATTTATTCTACAATACCCATTCATAAACACACCATATTGTTATTTATTCAACAAAAAAAACATTCATGAACATACCATATTCTTATTTAGTCTACAATACCCATTCATAAACACACCATATTGTTATTTATTCTACAATACTTATTCATGAACACACCATATTGTTATTTATTCTACAATACCCATTCATGAACATACCATATTGTCATTTAGTCAACAATACCCATTCAAAAATACCATATTGTTATTTATTCTACAATACTTATTCATGAGCACACCATATTGTTATTTATTCTACAATACCCATTCATGAACACACCATATTGTTATTTAGTCTACAATACCCATTCATAAACACACCATATTGTAATTTATTCTACAATACTTATTCATGAATACACCATATTGTAATTTATTCTACAATACCCATTCATAAACACACCATATTGTTATTTATTCTACAATACTTATTCATGAACACACCATATTGTTATTTAGTCTACAATACCCATTCATAAACACACCATATTGTTATTTCGTCTACAATATCCATTAATAAACACACCATATTGTTATTTATTCTACAATACCCATTCATAAACACACCATATTGTTTTTTATTCTACAATACCCATTCATAAACACACCATATGGTTATTTGGTCTACAATACCCATTAATAAACACACCATATTGTTATTTATTCTACAATACCCATTCATAAACACACAATATTGTTATTTATTCTACAATACCCATTCAGAAACACACCATATGGTTATTTGGTCTACAATACCCATTAATAAACACACCATATTGTTATTTATTCTACAATACCCATTCATAAACACACCATATTGTTATTTATTCAAAAAAAACCATTCATGAACATACCATATTCATATTTAGTCTACAATACCATTCATAAACACACCATATTGTTATTTATTCTACAATACCCATTCATAAACACACCATATTGTTATTTATTCTACAAAACCCATTCATAAACACACCATATGGTTATTTGGTCTACAATACCCATTCATAAACACACCATATTGTTATTTGGTCTACAATACTTAATCATAAACACACCATATTGTTATTTATTCTACAATACTAATTCATAAACACACCATATTGTTATTTATTGTACAATACCCATTCATAAACACACCATATTGTAATTTAGTCTACAATACTTAATCATAAACACACCATATTGTTATTTATTCTACAATACTAATTCATAAACACACCATATTGTTATTTAGTCTACAATACCCATTCATAAACACACCATATTGTTATTTAGTCTACAATACCCATTCAAAAACACACCATGTTCTTATTTAGTCTAAAATAAACATTCATGAACACACCATATTGTTATTTAGTCTACAATACCCATTCATGAACATACCATATTGTTATTTAGTCTACAATACCCATTCAAAAACACACCATATTGTTATTTATTAAACAATACCCATTCATGAACATAACATATTTTTATTTATTCTACAATACCCATTCATAAACATACCATATTGTTATTTAATCTACAATACCCATTCATGAACACACCATATTGTTATTTAGTCTACAATACCCATTCATGAACACACCATATTGTTATTTATTGTACAATACCCATTCATGAACACACCATATTGTTATTTAGTCTACAATACCCATTCATGAACACACCATATTGTTATATATTTTACAATACCCATTCATAAACACACCATATTGTTATTTATTCTACAATACTTATTCATGAACACACCATATTATTATTTATTCTACAATACCCATTCATGAACACACCATTTGTCATTTAGTCTGCAATACCCATTCATAAACACACCATATTGTAATTTATTCTACAATACTTATTCATGAATACACCATATTGTAATTTATTCTACAATACCCATTCATAGACACACCATATTGTTATTTATTCTACAATACTTATTCATGAACACACCATATTGTTATTTAGTCTACAATACCCATTCATAAACACACCATATTGTTATTTAGTCTACAATACCCATTCATAAACACACCATATTGTTATTTATTCTACAATACCCATTCATAAACACACCATATTGTTATTTATTCTAAAATACCCATTCATGAACATACCATATTCTTATTTAGTCTACAATACCCATTCATAAACACACCATATTGTTATTTATTCTACAATACCCATTTATAAACACACCATATTGTTATTTATTCTACAATACCCATTCATAAACACACCATGTGGTTATTTGGTCTACAATACCCATTAATAAACACACCATATTGATATTTATTCTACAATACGCATTCATAAACACACAATATTGTTATTTATTCTACAATACCCATTCATAAACACACCATATGGTTATTTGGTCTACAATACCCATTAATAAACACACCATATTGTTATTTATTCTACAATACCCATTCATAAACACACCATATTGTTATTTATAAAAATAAAAAAACATTCATGAACATACCATATTCTTATTTAGTCTACAATACCCATTCATAAACACACCATATTGTTATTTATTCTACAATACTTATTCATGAACACACCATATTGTTATTTATTCTACAATAACCATTCATGAACACACCATTTGTCATTTAGTCTACAATACCCATTCATAAACACACCTTATTGTAATTTATTCTACAATACTTATTCATGAATACACCATATTGTAATTTATTCTACAATACCCATTCATAAACACACCATATTGTTATTTATTCTACAATACTTATTCATTAACACACCATATTGTTATTTAGTCTACAATACCCATTCATAAACACACCATATTGTTATTTCGTCTACAATACCCATTCATAAACACACCATATTGTTATTTAGTCTACAATACCCATTCAAAAACACACCATGTTCTTATTTAGTCTAAAATAAACATTCATGAACACACCATATTGTTATTTAGTCTACAATACCCATTCATGAACATACCATATTGTTATTTAGTCTACAATACCCATTCATGAACACACCATATTGTTATATATTTTACAATACCCATTCATAAACACACCATATTGTTATTTATTCTACAATACTTATTCATGAACACACCATATTATTATTTATTCTACAATACCCATTCATGAACACACCATTTGTCATTTAGTCTGCAATACCCATTCATAAACACACCATATTGTAATTTATTCTACAATACTTATTCATGAATACACCATATTGTAATTTATTCTACAATACCCATTCATAGACACACCATATTGTTATTTATTCTACAATACTTATTCATGAACACACCATATTGTTATTTAGTCTACAATACCCATTCATAAACACACCATATTGTTATTTAGTCTACAATACCCATTCATAAACACACCATATTGTTATTTATTCTACAATACCCATTCATAAACACACCATATTGTTATTTATTCTAAAATACCCATTCATGAACATACCATATTCTTATTTAGTCTACAATACCCATTCATAAACACACCATATTGTTATTTATTCTACAATACCCATTTATAAACACACCATATTGTTATTTATTCTACAATACCCATTCGTAAACACACCATATGGTTATTTGGTCTACAATACCCATTAATAAACACACCTTATTGTTATTTATTCTACAATACCCATTCATAAACACACCATATTGTTATTTATTCTACAATACCCATTCATAAACACACCATGTGGTTATTTGGTCTACAATACCCATTAATAAACACACCATATTGTTATTTATTCTACAATACGCATTCATAAACACACAATATTGTTATTTATTCTACAATACCCATTCATAAACACACCATATGGTTATTTGGTCTACAATACCCATTAATAAACACACCATATTGTAATTTATTCTACAATACCCATTCATAGACACACCATATTGTTATTTATTCTACAATACTTATTCATGAACACACCATATTGTTATTTAGTCTACAATACCCATTCATAAACACACCATATTGTTATTTAGTCTACAATACTTATTCATGAACACACCATATTGTTATTTATTCTACAATACCCATTCATAAACACACCATATTGTTATTTATTCTAAAATACCCATTCATGAACATACCATATTCTTATTTAGTCTACAATACCCATTCATAAACACACCATATTGTTATTTATTCTACAATACTTATTCATGAACACACCATATTGTTATTTATTCTACAATACCCATTCATGAACACACCATTTGTCATTTAGTCTACAATACCCATTCATAAACACACCTTATTGTAATTTATTCTACAATACTTATTCATGAATACACCATATTGTAATTTATTCTACAATACCCATTCATAAACACACCATATTGTTATTTATTCTACAATACTTATTCATTAACACACCATATTGTTATTTAGTCTACAATACCCATTCATAAACACACCATATTGTTATTTCGTCTACAATACCCATTCATAAACACACCATATTGTTATTTAGTCTACAATACCCATTCAAAAACACACCATGTTCTTATTTAGTCTAAAATAAACATTCATGAACACACCATATTGTTATTTAGTCTACAATACCCATTCATGAACATACCATATTGTTATTTAGTCTACAATACCCATTCAAAAACACACTATATTGTTATTTATTAAACAATACCCATTCATGAACATAACATATTTTTATTTATTCTACAATACCCATTCATAAACATACCATATTGTTATTTAATCTACAATACCCATTCATGAACACACCATATTGTTATTTAGTCTACAATACCCATTAATGAACACACCATATTGTTATTTATTGTACAATACCCATTCATGAACACACCATATTGTTATTTAGTCTACAATACCCATTCATGAACACACCATATTGTTATATATTTTACAATACCCATTCATAAACACACCATATTGTTATTTATTCTACAATACTTATTCATGAACACACCATATTATTATTTATTCTACAATACCCATTCATGAACACACCATTTGTCATTTAGTCTGCAATACCCATTCATAAACACACCATATTGTAATTTATTCTACAATACTTATTCATGAATACACCATATTGTAATTTATTCTACAATACCCATTCATAGACACACCATATTGTTATTTATTCTACAATACTTATTCATGAACACACCATATTGTTATTTAGTCTACAATACCCATTCATAAACACACCATATTGTTATTTATTCTACAATACCCATTCATAAACACACCATGTGGTTATTTGGTCTACAATACCCATTAATAAACACACCATATTGTTATTTATTCTACAATACGCATTCATAAACACACAATATTGTTATTTATTCTACAATACCCATTCATAAACACACCATATGGTTATTTGGTCTACAATACCCATTAATAAACACACCATATTGTTATTTATTCTACAATACCCATTCATAAACACACCATATTGTTATTTATAAAAATAAAAAAACATTCATGAACATACCATATTCTTATTTAGTCTACAATACCCATTCATAAACACACCATATTGTTATTTATTCTACAATACTTATTCATGAACACACCATATTGTTATTTATTCTACAATACCCATTCATGAACACACCATTTGTCATTTAGTCTACAATACCCATTCATAAACACACCTTATTGTAATTTATTCTACAATACTTATTCATGAATACACCATATTGTAATTTATTCTACAATACCCATTCATAAACACACCATATTGTTATTTATTCTACAATACTTATTCATTAACACACCATATTGTTATTTAGTCTACAATACCCATTCATAAACACACCATATTGTTATTTTGTCTACAATACCCATTCATAAACACACCAGATTGTTATTTATTCTACAATACTAATTCATAAACACACCATATTGTTATTTATTCTAAAATACCCATTCATGAACATACCATATTCTTATTTAGTCTACAATACCCATTCATAAACACACCATATTGTTATTTATTCTACATACCCATTCTTAAACACACCATATTGTTATTTATTCTACAATACCCATTCATAAACACACCATATGGTTATTTGGTCTACAATACCCATTAATAAACACACCATATTGTTATTTACTCTACAATACCCATTCATAAACACACAATATGGTTATTTGGTCTACAATACCCATTAATAAACACACCATATTGTTATTTATTCTACAATACCCATTCATAAACACACCATATGGTTATTTGGTCTACAATACCCATTAATAAACACACCATATTGTTATTTATTCTACAATACCCATTCATAAACACACCATATTGTTATTTATTCAACAAAAAAAACATTCATGAACATACCATATTCTTATTTAGTCTACAATACCCATTCATAAACACACCATATTGTTATTTATTCTAAAATACCCATTCATGAACATACCATATTCTTATTTAGTCTACAATACCCATTCATAAACACACCATATTGTTATTTATTCTACAGTACCCATTTATAAACACACCATATTGTTATTTATTCTACAATACCCATTCATAAACACACCATATGGTTATTTGGTCTACAATACCCATTAATAAACACACCTTATTGTTATTTATTCTACAATACCCATTCATAAACACACCATATTGTTATTTATTCTACAATACCCATTCATAAACACACCATGTGGTTATTTGGTCTACAATACCCATTAATAAATACACCATATTGTTATTTATTCTACAATACGCATTCATAAACACACAATATTGTTATTTATTCTACAATACCCATTCATAAACACACCATATGGTTATTTGGTCTACAATACCCATTAATAAACACACCATATTGTTATTTATTCTACAATACCCATTCATAAACACACCATATTGTTATTTATAAAAATAAAAAAACATTCATGAACATACCATATTCTTATTTAGTCTACAATACCCATTCATAAACACACCATATTGTTATTTATTCTACAATACTTATTCATGAACACACCATATTGTTATTTATTCTACAATACCCATTCATGAACACACCATTTGTCATTTAGTCTACAATACCCATTCATAAACACACCTTATTGTAATTTATTCTACAATACTTATTCATGAATACACCATATTGTAATTTATTCTACAATACCCATTCATAAACACACCATATTGTTATTTATTCTACAATACTTATTCATTAACACACCATATTGTTATTTAGTCTACAATACCCATTCATAAACACACCATATTGTTATTTCGTCTACAATACCCATTCATAAACACACCAGATTGTTATTTATTCTACAATACTAATTCATAAACACACCATATTGTTATTTATTCTAAAATACCCATTCATGAACATACCATATTCTTATTTAGTCTACAATACCCATTCATAAACACACAATATTGTTATTTCTTCTACATACCCATTCTTAAACACACCATATTGTTATTTATTCTACAATACCCATTCATAAACACACAATATGGTTATTTGGTCTACAATACCCATTAATAAACACACCATATTGTTATTTATTCTACAATACCCATTCATAAACACACAATATGGTTATTTGGTCTACAATACCCATTAATAAACACGCCATATTGTTATTTATTCTACAATACCCATTCATAAACACACCATATGGTTATTTGGTCTACAATACCCATTAATAAACACACCATATTGTTATTTATTCTACAATACCCATTCATAAACACACCATATTGCTATTTATTCAACAAAAAAAACATTCATGAACATACCATATTCTTATTTAGTCTACAATACCCATTCATAAACACACCATATTGTTATTTATTCTACAATACTTATTCATGAACACACCATATTGTTATTTATTCTACAATACCCATTCATGAACATACCATATTGTCATTTAGTCAACAATACCCATTCAAAAATACCATATTGTTATTTATTCTACAATACTTATTCATGAGCACACCATATTGTTATTTATTTTACAATACCCATTCATGAACACACCATATTGTTATTTAGTCTACAATACCCATTCATAAACACACCATATTGTAATTTATTCTACAATACTTATTCATGAATACACCATATTGTAATTTATTCTACAATACCCATTCATAAACACACCATATTGTTATTTATTCTACAATACTTATTCATGAACACACCATATTGTTATTTAGTCTACAATACCCATTCATAAAAACACCATATTGTTATTTCGTCTACAATACCCATTCATAAACACACCAGATTGTTATTTATTCTACAATACCCATTCATAAACACACCATATTGTTATTTATTCTAAAATACCCATTCATGAACATACCATATTCTTATTTAGTCTACAATACCCATTCATAAACACACCATATTGTTATTTATTCTACAATACCCATTCTTAAACACACCATATTGTTATTTATTCTACAATACCCATTCATAAACACACCATATGGTTATTTGGTCTACAATACCCATTAATAAACACACCATATTGTTATTTATTCTACAATACCCATTCATAAACACACCATATTGTTTTTTATTCTACAATACCCATTCATAAACACACCATATGGTTATTTGGTCTACAATACCCATTAATAAACACACCATATTGTTATTTATTCTACAATACCCATTCATAAACACACAATATTGTTATTTATTCTACAATACCCATTCAGAAACACACCATATGGTTATTTGGTCTACAATACCCATTAATAAACACACCATATTGTTATTTATTCTACAATACCCATTCATAAACACACCATATTGTTATTTATTCAAAAAAAACCATTCATGAACATACCATATTCTTATTTAGTCTACAATACCATTCATAAACACACCATATTGTTATTTATTCTACAATACCCATTCATAAACACACCATATTGTTATTTATTCTACAAAACCCATTCATAAACACACCATATGGTTATTTGGTCTACAATACCCATTCATAAACACACCATATTGTTATTTGGTCTACAATACCCATTCATAAACATACCATATTCTTATTTAGTTTACAATACCCTTTAATAAACACACCATATTGTTATTTATTCTACAATACCCATTCATAAACACACCATATGGTTATTTGGTCTACAATACCCATTAATAAACACACCATATTGTTATTTATTCTACAATACCCATTCATAAACACACCATATTGTTATTTATTCTACAATACCCATTCATAAACACACCATATTGTTATTTATTCTACAATACCCATTCATAAACACACCATATGGTTATTTGGTCTACAATACCCATTAATAAACACACCATATTGTTATTTATTCTACAATACCCATTCATAAACACACCAAATTGTTATTTATTCTACAATAATTATTCATGAACACACCATATTGTTATTTATTCTACAATACCCATTCATGAACACACCATATTGTTATTTATTCTACCCATTCATGAACATACCATATTGTTATTTAGTCTACAATACCCATTCATAAACACACCATATTGTTATTTATTCTACAATACCCATTCATGAACACACCATATTGTTATTTAGTCTACAATACCCATTCATAAACACACCATATTGTTATGTATTCTACAATACTTATTCATGAACACACCATATTGTTATTTAGTCTACAATACCCATTCATAAACACACCATATTGTTTCTTTATTCTACAATACTTATTCATGAACACACCATATTGTTATTTATTCTACCCATTCATGAACATACCATATTGTTATTTAGTCTACAATACCCATTCATAAACACACCATATTGTTATTTATTCTACAATACCCATTCATAAACACACCATATTGTTATTTATTCTACAATACCCATTCTTAAACACACCATATTGTTATTTATTCTACAATACCCATTCATAAACACACCATATGGTTATTTGGTCTACAATACCCATTAATAAACACACCATATTGTTATTTATTCTACAATACCCATTCATAAACACACCATATTGTTTTTTATTCTACAATACCCATTCATAAACACACCATATGGTTATTTGGTCTACAATACCCATTAATAAACACACCATATTGTTATTTATTCTACAATACCCATTCATAAACACACAATATTGTTATTTATTCTACAATACCCATTCAGAAACACACCATATGGTTATTTGGTCTACAATACCCATTAATAAACACACCATATTGTTATTTATTCTACAATACCCATTCATAAACACACCATATTGTTATTTATTCAAAAAAAACCATTCATGAACATACCATATTCTTATTTAGTCTACAATACCATTCATAAACACACCATATTGTTATTTATTCTACAATACCCATTCATAAACACACCATATTGTTATTTATTCTACAAAACCCATTCATAAACACACCATATGGTTATTTGGTCTACAATACCCATTCATAAACACACCATATTGTTATTTGGTCTACAATACCCATTCATAAACATACCATATTCTTATTTAGTTTACAATACCCTTTAATAAACACACCATATTGTTATTTATTCTACAATACCCATTCATAAACACACCATATGGTTATTTGGTCTACAATACCCATTAATAAACACACCATATTGTTATTTATTCTACAATACCCATTCATAAACACACCATATTGTTATTTATTCTACAATACCCATTCATAAACACACCATATTGTTATTTATTCTACAATACCCATTCATAAACACACCATATGGTTATTTGGTCTACAATACCCATTAATAAACACACCATATTGTTATTTATTCTACAATACCCATTCATAAACACACCAAATTGTTATTTATTCTACAATAATTATTCATGAACACACCATATTGTTATTTATTCTACAATACCCATTCATGAACACACCATATTGTTATTTATTCTACCCATTCATGAACATACCATATTGTTATTTAGTCTACAATACCCATTCATAAACACACCATATTGTTATTTATTCTACAATACCCATTCATGAACACACCATATTGTTATTTAGTCTACAATACCCATTCATAAACACACCATATTGTTATGTATTCTACAATACTTATTCATGAACACACCATATTGTTATTTAGTCTACAATACCCATTCATAAACACACCATATTGTTTCTTTATTCTACAATACTTATTCATGAACACACCATATTGTTATTTATTTTACAATACCCATTCATGAACTCACCATATTGTTATTTAGTCTACAATACCCATTCATGAACACACCATATTGTTATTTATTCTAAAATACCCATTTATGAACACACCATATTGTTATTTAGTCTACAATATCCATTCATAACACACACTATTGTTATTTATTCTACAATACCCATTAATGAACACACCATATTGTTATTTATTCTACAATACCCATTCATAAAAACACCATATTGTTTTTTAGTCTACAATACCCATTCATGAACACACCATATTGTTATTTATTCTACAATACTCATTCATGAACACACCATATTGTTATTTATTCTACATTACCCATTCATGAACATTCCATGTTGTTATTTAGTCTACAATGCCCATTCATAAACACACCATGTTGTTATTTATTCTACAATACTTATTCATGAACACACCATTTTGTTATTCATCCTACAATACCCATTCATGAACACACCATATTGTTATTTATTCTACAATACCCATTCATGAACATACCATATTGTTATTTAGTCTACAATACAAATTCAAAAAACACACCATATTGTTATTTAGTCTACAATACCCATTCATAAACACACCATACTGTTATTTAGTCTACAATACTTAATCATAAACACACCATATTGTTATTTATGCTACAATACCCATTCATAAACACACCATATTCTTACTTAGTCTACAATACCCATTCAGAAACACACCATATTGTTATTTAGTCTACAATACCCATTCATAAACACAATATATTGTTGTTTATTCTACAATACCCATTCATAAACACACCATACTGTTATTTAGTCTACAATACCCATTCATAAACACACCATATTGTTATTTAGTCTACAATACACATTCATAAACACACCATATTGTTATTTATTCTACAATACCAATTCATAAACACACCATATTGTTATTTATTCTACAACACCCATTCATAAACACACTATATTGTTATTTAGTCTACAATACCAATTCATAAACACACCATATTGTTATTTATTCTACAACACCCATTCATAAATACACCATATTGTTATTTAGTCTACAATACCCATTCATAAACACACCATATTGTTATTTAGTCTACAATACACATTCATAAACACACCATATTGTTATTTATTCTACAATACCCATTCATAAACACAACATATTGTTATTTATTCTACAACACCTATTCATAAACACACCATATTGTTATTTATTCTACAATACCCATTCATGAACACACCATATTGTTATTTATTCTACAATACCAATTCATAAACACACCATATTGTTATTTATTCTACAATACCCATTCATAAACACACCATATTGTTATTTATTCTACAATACCCATTCATAAACACACCATATTGTTATTTATTCTACAATACCCATTCATAAACACACCATATTGTTATTTATTCTACAATACCCATTCATAAACACACCATATGGTTATTTGGTCTACAATACCCATTAATAAACACACCATATTGTTATTTATTCTACAATACCCATTCATAAACACACCAAATTGTTATTTATTCTACAATAATTATTCATGAACACACCATATTGTTATTTATTCTACAATACCCATTCATGAACACACCATATTGTTATTTATTCTACCCATTCATGAACATACCATATTGTTATTTAGTCTACAATACCCATTCATAAACACACCATATTGTTATTTATTCTACAATACCCATTCATGAACACACCATATTGTTATTTAGTCTACAATACCCATTCATAAACACACCATATTGTTATGTATTCTACAATACTTATTCATGAACACACCATATTGTTATTTAGTCTACAATACCCATTCATAAACACACCATATTGTTTCTTTATTCTACAATACTTATTCATGAACACACCATATTGTTATTTATTTTACAATACCCATTCATGAACTCACCATATTGTTATTTAGTCTACAATACCCATTCATGAACACACCATATTGTTATTTATTCTAAAATACCCATTTATGAACACACCATATTGTTATTTAGTCTACAATATCCATTCATAACACACACTATTGTTATTTATTCTACAATACCCATTAATGAACACACCATATTGTTATTTATTCTACAATACCCATTCATAAAAACACCATATTGTTTTTTAGTCTACAATACCCATTCATGAACACACCATATTGTTATTTATTCTACAATACTCATTCATGAACACACCATATTGTTATTTATTCTACATTACCCATTCATGAACATTCCATGTTGTTATTTAGTCTACAATGCCCATTCATAAACACACCATGTTGTTATTTATTCTACAATACTTATTCATGAACACACCATTTTGTTATTCATCCTACAATACCCATTCATGAACACACCATATTGTTATTTATTCTACAATACCCATTCATGAACATACCATATTGTTATTTAGTCTACAATACAAATTCAAAAAACACACCATATTGTTATTTAGTCTACAATACCCATTCATAAACACACCATACTGTTATTTAGTCTACAATACTTAATCATAAACACACCATATTGTTATTTATGCTACAATACCCATTCATAAACACACCATATTCTTACTTAGTCTACAATACCCATTCAGAAACACACCATATTGTTATTTAGTCTACAATACCCATTCATAAACACAATATATTGTTGTTTATTCTACAATACCCATTCATAAACACACCATACTGTTATTTAGTCTACAATACCCATTCATAAACACACCATATTGTTATTTAGTCTACAATACACATTCATAAACACACCATATTGTTATTTATTCTACAATACCAATTCATAAACACACCATATTGTTATTTATTCTACAACACCCATTCATAAACACACTATATTGTTATTTAGTCTACAATACCAATTCATAAACACACCATATTGTTATTTATTCTACAACACCCATTCATAAATACACCATATTGTTATTTAGTCTACAATACCCATTCATAAACACACCATATTGTTATTTAGTCTACAATACACATTCATAAACACACCATATTGTTATTTATTCTACAATACCCATTCATAAACACAACATATTGTTATTTATTCTACAACACCTATTCATAAACACACCATATTGTTATTTATTCTACAATACCCATTCATGAACACACCATATTGTTATTTATTCTACAATACCAATTCATAAACACACCATATTGTTATTTATTCTACAACACCCATTCTTAAACACACCATAATGTTATTTATTCTACAATACCCACTCATAAACACACCATATTGTTATTTATTCTACAATGCCCATTCATAAACACACCATAATGTTATTTATTCTACAATACCCACTCATAAACACACCATATTGTTATTTATTCTACAATACCCATTCATAAACACACCATATTGTTATTTATTCTACAATACCCATTCATGAACACACCATATTGTTATTTATTCTACAATACCCATTCATAAACACACCATATTGTTATTTAGTCTACAATACCCATTCATAAACACACCATATTGTTATTTATTCTACAATACCCATTCATAAAAACACCATATTGTTATTTAGTCTGCAATACCCATTCATAAACACACCATATTGTTATTTAGTCTACAATACCCATTCAGAAACACACCATATTGTTATTTAGTCTACAATACCCATTCATAAACACACCATATTGTTATTTAGTCTACAATACCCATTCATAAACACACCATATTGTTATTTAGTCTACAATACCCATTCAGAAACACACCATATTGTTATTTATTCTACAATACCCATTCATGAACATACCATATTGTTATATATTCTACAATACCCATTCATAAACACACCATATGGTTCTTTATTCTTCAACACCCATTCATAAACACACCATATTGTTATTTAGTCTACAATACCCATTCATAAAAACACCATATTGTTATTTAGTCTACAATACCCATTCATGAACATACCATATTGTTATTTATTCTACAACACCCATTCATAAACACACCATATTGTTATTTAGTCTAGAATACCCATTCATAAATACACCATATTGTTATTTATTCTACAATACCCATTCATAAACACACCATATTGTTATTTAGTCTACAATACCCATTCATGAACATACCATATTGTTATTTATTCTACAATACCCATTCATAAACACACCATATTGTTATTTATTCTACAATACCCATTCATAAACACACCATATTGTCTATACTATTATCTGCTGCTGCTGTTGTAAATATGTTCACCATGTTTTGTGTTGGGTTATCTCTAGCACCATAATAACATCTTCCATGGAGTATCATGGTGAACCACAAACAATTGCACCAGAATGGTAATTCTGATTATAGTGATGATGAATAATAGTAGCTGTTCTTTGCTTGTCAATAGCTCTAATGATATGCTGGTTTTGAAGTGAATGCCAATAAAGGAAGCCATTCTAAAGTGTTAGGTGCAGATTACATGTGAACACTATTGACTGACCTGGTAGGGAAATGTCTCTAATGATTCATGCTAAAGCCACTGAAACACATCTGAAATGCAACCACACTGGACGAATAATGGCGCATGACTCCAACAAAACAAATCAAGGGACACATTTGAAAAAGAACTCTCAAGTTCTGGTATTACACGCCTCCTTGTCTCCTTTCCTTTATCTGTATTCATGTCAAAGAATAGTACAGATGAAAGCAGACACCTGGCATAGTATGCATCCATTATATTGACGTCACTTATTCTGGCTAAATCAAATCAGTACAGGCAAAGTAAAGGAAAAGAAACAAGGAGAGGAAGCCATTTTAGAGTATTGTGATGCACCCCAAGTATTTCATTGGGAACGTTAATTATTGTTCACATTACTAAATCCTAAGGCGTTCCCAGGACAGGCAGTGTGTCTCGGGAGCCTTGTCACCAGACTGTTGGAGTCAGGGATCAGTCTGAAAACAGCTTTGCGTGATTCCCTCCCGATCAATAACCTGTCTGGGAGCTGGCTGGGAAAGATGGATGGAGCTCCCCTCTCGTTAGCCTAGCACTGTCGTGTCTGCCCGTCCCTGTCACTACATTACCTGGATCACGGAGCAGACAGTCCCCTGGGACAATCACACACAGACACACATTTGCACCACTTAGATGGTTGTTTAGAGTTCATCACTGGGTTTTATTAGAATTTCACATTGATATGGAAAACAAGAAGTTGATTTGTGACAGCAACAACTGCACCTAAACAACCTGACTGAGCATGTTTACTTTGTTTATATAGTATCTAAAGGACAAACAAACTTTTCCAGCTATAATTTATAAACACATTAAATCACTCTTCCCCAGTTTATGTAAATATATGGTGGCATGTAAAATGTATATGTAACAAAAACGCTGGAAACTAAAATGTAAAACAGAGTTACTTTTTCCCTCCGAAGAGGATGTGGATGTGCCAATAATAATTAAAAAATAAATACAATAAAAATAAAATAAACAATGTACATACTGTATATTCTTTTATTTTTGTTTAATAGTTTAAGTACCTCTTAATGTGAAATGATCAGTTGTAGGATCTCTACACTTAGGTATTTAGTCAAATGAGAGTGTTGATAAGATCAGGGATGACCCTCAACACAGTAACCACAGCCTGCTTTAAAGCTGTCATGGCCACTGCTCCCTGAACGGCCAGACTAGACCAGACCTGCATCATCTAGTCACCTACCTGCCTGCCGTTTACCGTTTACCTCCAACACCCTACAGACGCTGATAAAATACCCTGGCTGACATTCTTTGAAAAGGGCATGAGGGGGGAGGACAGGGTACAAGTATATTGTTTTGCCACAGTCCTTACTGTGACAAATAGCACAATCTGTTGCCATTGTGTACCCCTCCTTCCTCTACCCCCAACAGCAGGTGTGTGATGGCAGGACTGGGAGGGGAGTGTGGGCCCTGGAGCAGAGAGCATAGAGGGAAGGGATGGTCTCTCTGGATGAGCAGCAGAGGGGACACACACTCTATGGGGTGAGATGGTTGTGTCAGTAAGTGAGCTGTTGATGCATCAGATTGAGAAAAAGAGGAATCAGACCTTATTCTGTGGAATACGCTTAGCTACCGTTTGATGCTATACAATACATAATGCAAATATGTTGGCAAAGTAACTGTTTTTGAAATCATTGCAGTTGGGTTGATATCAGGGCATGTTCTTCTGTCAGATAATTGTGTGTGTGTGTGTGTATGTGTGTGTGTGTGTGTGTGTGTGTGTGTGTGTGTGTGTGTGTGTGTGTGTGTGTGTGTGTGTGTGTGTGTGTGTGTGTGTGTGTGTGTGTGTGTGTGTGTGTGTGTGTGTGCGTGTGCATGCATGCACATGTGTGTTCGTGTGATGAGGGTTGGAGGGGTGGAGGGGTGGAGTGTTGAGTGTGTAAACCAGTAGGTGGGTTATAACTCAACCTAATCCCTCCAGGGTGAGCAGCAGTCAATAAAGCATCTGCCATCTTCAGCATTCTCCTCTCTCAGCTCCAGCCCAGTTAATTCTACAGCCCAGAGCCCTGATATGACCCTGCTCTCTGGTGTCCTAGAAGGCCAACAGTCCCAGACCCAAGCTCAGAGCTATCTATCAACAAAAGCATGTTCACCACTCCCTGCTTCAGGCTTAAAGGTCCAATGCAGCCGTTTTTATCTCAATATCAAATCATTTCTGGGTAACCATTAAGCTTGCTGTGATTATTTTCAATTAAAATGGTCAAAAATAAACCAAAATAGCTTCTTATCTAAATGTAATTTCTCAAGCAAGAATTTTGCTAGGACTGTCTCGGCGTGGTCTGAGAGAGGGACTCTATTGGAGGAGCCTAATAGGAGCGATGTGTAACCTAAAAACCAGCTGTTATTGGCAGAGAGGAGGGCAAACTCTCTTTGTTTTTGGTCTATTAACTTGTACCGCCTGGTGATGTCATTTTCAAACAGCTCTTACACTAAAAGTACATTATCATAATTTACACAATTTCACACTATAATTATAAAACACAGGAAAATCAGGAAAATCATGTTTTTGACTGCACTGCCCCTTTAAGGTTTCTTTAAATGGTTTCTTAGGGTTTCTGTTCAGCCTGTTCCTGGTCTCAAGGTTGGGAGTCTCTGGTTGCAGCCATCAGATACTGGCTGACTGACTTGTGTTACCCTCAGATACACACATACGTCATGGTCTCACCATGATGTATTACTATCACTACTGAAAAACATTTACACATAACCCTAACCCTAGCTTCATGTCCACATCCTGGTTCCTACCCTAACCCTAACCCTACCTTCATGTCCACACCACTGTTCAACCCCAACCATAGCAATGACCTCTCTTACACTGACTCCCAGCACCTTAGCACACATGCACTCACTCACACACGTCAACACATAGAATCAAATACACACACAAACACACTCCCACTCACACACATCCACGCTACACAGCCACTCCATTACATTTACATTTTAGTCATTTAGCAGACGCTCTTATCCAGAGCGACTTAATTAGATAGTGAGTGCATACATTTCTGTAGTTATTTGTTTCATACTGACGGCTGCTACTGGAATCCTATTTATTATTACTGCACAATCTGTTGCACAATTCACCTGCACAAATGTAAATGTCTTACTTTAATTTGTTTGAGTGCCTTCTTGTATTATATTTTTGCTAAATGTTTATCCTATTTTTATTCATTGAACATTTATTGTTATTAACTTTTATACACTTAACCTACTTACTTTCCTATTGTTGTTGTATTGTCGAGTGGTGAACCTGCAAGTAAGCATGTCGTTGCACTATGTACTCCATGAACATGTACAGTATATCATGTGTATATAACAAATAAACAAACTTGAACTTGAACCCTAACCCTATACTGTTAGAAAAAAAGGTGCTATCTAGAACCTAAAAGGTTTTTCGGTGTCCCCATAGGAGAACCCTTTGAAGAATCCTTTTTGGATCTAGGTAGAACCTTTTTGGTTCCAGGTAGAACCATTTTGGGTTCCATGTAGAACCCTCTGTGGAAAGGGTCCTACATTGAACAGAAAAGGGTTCTACGAGGATCCAAAAAGGGTTCTCCCTGAAACCAAAAAGGGTTCTCCTATGGACAGCCAAATACAGTGGGGAAAAAAAGTATTTAGTCAGCCACCAATTGTGCAAGATCTCCCACTTAAAAAGATGAGAGAGGCCTGTAATTTTCATCATAGGTACACGTCAACTATGACAGACAGATTGAGAAAAGAAAATCCAGAAAATCACATTGTATGATTTTTTATGAATTTATTTGCAAATTATGGTGGAAAATAAGTATTTGGTCACCTACAAACAAGCAAAATTTCTGGCTCTCACAGACCTGTAACTTCTTCTTTAAGAGGCTCCTCTGTCCTCCACTCGTTACCTGTATTAATGGCACCTGTTTGAACTTGTTATCAGTATAAAAGACACCTGTCCACAACCTCAAACAGTCACACTCCAAACTCCACTATGGCCAAGACCAAAGAGCTGTCAAAGGACACCAGAAACAAAATTGTAGACCTGCACCAGGCTGGGAAGACTGAATCTGCAATAGGTAAGCAGCTTGGTTTGAAGAAATCAACTGTGGGAGCAATTATTAGGAAATGGAAGACATACAAGACCACTGATAATCTCCCTCGATCTGGGGCTCCACGCAAGATCTCACCCCGTGTGGTCAAAATGATCACAAGAACGGTGAGCAAAAATCCCAGAACCACACGGGGGGACCTAGTGAATGACCTGCAGAGAGCTGGGACCAAAGTAACAAAGCCTACCATCAGTAACACACTACGCCGCCAGGGACTCAAATCCTGCAGTGCCAGACGTGTCCCCCTGCTTAAGCCAGTACATGTCCAGGCCCGTCTGAAGTTTGCTAGAGTGCATTTGGATGATACAGTAGAGGATTGGGAGAATGTCATATGGTCAGATGAAACCAAAATATAACTTTTTGGTAAAAACTCAACTCGTCGTGTTTGGAGGACAAAGAATGCTGAGTTGCATCCAAAGAACACCATACCTACTGTGAAGCATGGGGGTGGAAACATCATGCTTTGGGGCTGTTTTTCTGCAAAGGGACCAGGACGACTGATCCGTGTAAAGGAAAGAATGAATGGGGCCATGTATCGTGAGATTTTGAGTGAAAACCTCCTTCCATCAGCAAGGGCATTGAAGATGAAACGTGGCTGGGTCTTTCAGCATGACAATGATCCCAAACACACCGCCCGGGCAACGAAGGAGTGGCTTCGTAAGAAGCATTTCAAGGTCCTGGAGTGGCCTAGCCAGTCTCCAGATCTCAACCCCATAGAACATCTTTGGAGGGAGTTGAAAGTCCGTGTTGCCCAGCGACAGCCCCAAAACATCACTGCTCTAGAGGAGATCTGCATGGAGGAATGGGCCAAAATACCAGCAACAGTGTGTGAAAACCTTGTGAAGACTTACAGAAAATGTTTGACCTGTGTCATTGCCAACAAAGGGTATATAACAAAGTATTGAGACACTTTTGTTATTGACCAAATACTTATTTTCCACCATAATTTGCAAATAAATTCATTAAAAATCCTACAATGTGATTTTCTGTTTTTTTTTTCTCCTTTTGTCTGTCATAGTTGACGTGTACCTATGATGAAAATTACAGGCCTCTCTCATCTTTTTAAGTGGGAGAACTTGCACAATTGGTGGCTGACTAAATACTTTTTTCCCCCACTGTAACCCTTTTTGGAGTGTCCACATCATGGTTCAACCCTAACCCTAACGATAACCCTAACCTTAATCCTTTCCGGATTAGCTCCATCTGGGGTGACTCTGGACGGCTCCATGATGTCTCTTGACCGCTGCAATAGTTTATGTGCTGGGGTTCAGCCTGCTTTATCTTATGTGTGGTCTTTGGCATGTTGCCACTAACCCTCGCTCTCTCTCTGTTCCTACTGCAGCTGCTGAAGACACCACAGCCTGACGACTCCCTGATGTGCCTGTCCTAAGTCCACCTGGTCGTGCCGCTGATCCCTCCCCACCTGTGACCTCTACGTCCATTGGATCTACACACAGCCTATCCGGTCCATCTTATCTGTTTGAGTCTGATTGCTCTCAATATTTATTTTTCTTTGTTTCAGCCTGCTCCTTGAAGCCTAGGCCGGGTAACTCTATTGTTTGTGATGTAAAAAGTGCTTTTTAAGTCAAATTTGGTTGATTTATTGATTTTCACTCAATCTCCAGTCAGCTGCTGCATTATTATGACAGTCAATCACCCCTCTCCTTCCCTGATACTCTTTCATTATCTCTTCTCTCTACTCACTCTCACTCTCCCTCTCTCTCTCTCTCTCTCTCTCTCTCTCTCTCTCTCTCTCTCTCTCTCTCTCTCTCTCTCTCTCTCTCTCTCTCTCTCTCTCTCTCTCTCTCTCTCTCTTTCTCTTTCTCTCTCATTAGTTCTCCCACTGTTTGAGCCCCATCTTGTGTCAACTCTCACTTATAGGCAGTTTCTGTATCATATGGCGATAGCGATTTCTCTGTTTGTTTGTGTGTGTGTGTGTGTGACACCCCCCACCGGAAGCAGAATTTGAATTAAAATAAATTCAACTGAGACATGAAGCATGAAAGTCTAATTCTTTGACTAATCCTTCACCAAAAGCATCTGCCACATATTACTGAATAGAATAAAGATACTATTGCAAATATTAGCTTGATTGCAACTCAAACATGTCACACAGTATTTTTTTCATGAGATTAGGTTGGTTCTTCCATTCTGTAGTCCAGGGTTCTTCAATTCCGGTCCTGGAGGGCCGAAACACTTCTGTTTTTTATTTCTACCTGGTAGTTAATTGCACTCACCTGGTGTCCCAGGTCTGAATTAGCCCCTGATTAGAAGGAGAGGATGAAAAACAGAGGTGTTTCGGCCCTCCATGACCGGAATTGAAGAACCCTGCTGTAGTGTTTGATGCATTCGGGGAAATGTATTTTATTTTATATTTAATAACATTTAAGTGAATAATGAATTATTATAAACCTACAAAAGTGTCATATTTTCTATACAGTATTGGTCACCATATGTCAAAATAAACATACAGTTGAAGTCAGAAGTTTACATACACTTAGGTTGTAGTCATTAAAACTCGTTTTTTAACCACTCCACAAATTTCTTGTTAACGAACTATAGTTTTGGCAAGTCGGTTAGGACATCTACTTTGTGCATGACACAAGTACTTTTTCCAACAATTGTTTACAGACAGATTATTTCACTTATAATTCACTGTATCACAATTCCAGTGGGTCAGAAGTTTACATACACTAAGTTGACTGTGCCTTTAAACAGCTTGGAAAATTCCAGAAAATGATGTCATGGCTTTAGAAGCTTCTGATAGGCTAATTGACATCATTTGAGTCATTTGGAGGTGTACCTGTGGATGTATTTCAAGGCCGACCTTCAAACTCAGTGCCTCTTTGCTTGACATCATGTGAAACTCAAAGGAAATCAGCCAAGACCTCAGACAACAAAATTGTAGACCTCCACAAGTCTGGTTCATCATTGGGAGCAATTTCCACATGCCTGAAGGTACCACGTTCATCTGTACAAACAATAGTACGCAAGTATAAACACCATGGGACCACGCAGCCATCATACTGCTCAGGAAGGAGACGCGTTCCATCTCCTAGAGATGAACGTACTTTGGTGCGAAAAGTGCAAATCAATCCCAGTACAACAGCAAAGGACCTTGTGAAGATGCTGGAGGAAACAGGTACAAAGTATCTATATCCACAGTATAATCAGTCCTATATCGACATAACCTGAAAGGCCGTTCAGCAAGGAAGAAGCCACTGCTCCAAAACCGCCATAAAAAAGACAGACTACGGTTTGCAACTGCACATGGGGACAAAGATCGTACTTTTTGGAGAAATGTCCTCTGGTCTGATTAAACAAAAATAGAACTGTTTGGCCATAATGACTATCGTTATGTTTGGAGGAAAAAGGTGGTCGCTTGCAAGCCGAAGAACACCATCCCAACCGTGAAGCAAGGGGGTGGCAGCATCATGCTGTGGGGGTGCTTTGCTGCAGAAGGGACTGGTGCACTTCACAAAATAGATGGCATCATGAGGAAGGAAAATTATGTGGATATATGAAGCAATATCTCAAGACATCAGTCAGGAAGTTAAAGCTTGGTCGCAAATGGGTCTTCCAAATGGACAATGACCCCAAGCATACTTCCAAAGTTGTGGCAAAATGGCTTAAGGACAACAAAGTCAAGGTATTGGAATGGCCATCACAAAGCCCTGACCTTAATCCTATAGAACATTTGTGGGCAGAACTGAAAAGCGTGTGCAAGCAAGGAGGCCTACTAACCTGACTCAGTTATACCAGCTCTGTCAGGAGGAATGGGCCAAAATTCACCCAACTTTTTGTGGGAAGCTTGTGGAAGGCTACCCGAAACGTTTCACCCAAGTTAAACAATTTAAAGGCAATGCTACCAAATACTAATTAAACTTCTGACCCACTGGGAATGTGATGAAATAAATAAAAGATGAAATAAATCATTCTCTCTACTATTATTCTGATATTTCACATTCTTAAAATAAAGTGGTGATCCTAACTGACCTAAGACAAGGAATTTTTACTAGGATTAAATGTCAGGAATTGTGAAAAACTGAGTTTAAATGTATTTGGCTAAGGTGTATGTAAACTTCCGACTTCAACTGTATATATAGTGATTTGTAGAATACATTAGCAATTTATGTGTGCGCGCGCGTGCGTGCATGCGTGCGCGTATGTGCGTGTGTGTGCATGTGTATAACAGTAAATATATCATTCATATTTCATACATTTTTCATGCCAGAGGAGGTTATGTCGGGTTATGCTTGTGTCATCAGTTTGATGGCCTGTCATTGCTGGATCACAGAGAGTACCTCAGCCTCTGTGATCTCCTGTGATTGACAGCTATATGGTATAGCATATGCGTGCCTGCTCTGATCCCACCGCAGTGTATTGACAGTGACAGACACATTGACTGTGTGCTTGCTCTCTTCACTACTGTACACACACACACACGCACACACACATACACACACCTGTATATTCTTAAGGCACCAGCAATATCCCAGATAGACAGATCGTTATGTATGAACCCAAAAGGGCCTGGCTGGTAATACTGTGAGAGGAGATGAGAGGAGAGAAGACAGGTCCCATACAGGCTTATCTGTCATATGGACACTTCCCGGGTGTGTTTTTATCTTCTGTACACTCACCCCATCTGCTGACCCCTGATCTGTGTCCTCTGACCTCTACCCCTGTTCCCCATAGCCACAGGAAGAAGTTTGGGGGTGGGTGTGCTGCAGCACCCTCAGCACCCTACCTCCCGCAGCTTTCTCTCTATTCTCTTCTCTCTGCTCTTCTTTCTTTTGGGACCATGGTACAAGTGGCTCCCAGTGTTCTCCGCTCGGAGGAGTGAGACTTTAATATTTAATATTTTTCTTCATATAATACCCCTTTCCAATGCCCAGCAGCTAGGAGTGACACAGTGGCACATGGCGCCCTATGAAAAATGTATCCCGGCAAGCCGACACTGTGTGGGAAGGAAGGAAGAGGGCAGGAGTTTGATCTCCCTCCTCCCAATGAAAAAGTGATGTCTTGTCTTCATATCTCTGAAAGGGCTCTTCAGGTGGAGAGGGTTTCATGTAAAACATGCTGGCTGTGCAGTAACAAAACACTGTCACAGCAAATAAAGGCCCTGCACTGCAGCATTGGGCTGGGTTCCATTCACTGACATGAAGTGCAGGAACACTTCATGAATTGGACCCTGGGTTTTTGTCAGACCATGTGACCTGAACAGTAAAAACTCTAGGCCATATTAATAGCTGAAGAATTGGTGCTGAAGTGGTGGTGCTGAACTTTGGAATTCCGATTATGTCGCTGTCCGCTTCAGTGGTGCTGAACCACCACTTACACAGCATGTTTGTTTAACATCAGACCTTTCATTTCTTTGACATAGCTACCACAGGTACTGATCTAAATGAACTGGGTGAGTTCGACGAGAGAGAGAGAGAGAGAGAGAGAGAGAGAGAGAGAGAGAGAGAGAGAGAGAGAGAGAGAGAGAGACTGTGTGTCTCTGAGGTGTACTAAAGAGGGAGTGGTTTGTTGAGGGGAGAGAAAGCAGACTAATGGACACTTCCTAATGGCAGCAAGGTGATTAGTACAGGAAAGACCCAGGACCGATGGACCTATACTCTACTCTGGGCCTAATGAACACTGCCTGACATAGAGCACAAACACACACACACACCCTCATAACAACTCTTGCTCATATTGTATATACTGTAATATTGAACAGAACACATGTTTCATTCAATATTCTACTGTTTCATTCAATATTCTACTGTTTCATTCAATATTCTACTGTTTTATTCAATATTCTAGTGTTTCGATAAATATTATACTGTTTTGTTCAATAGTCTACTTAGATTGATTAATGCAAAAAGATAATCATATCACCCTCAATTGAAAATAACACCTTCAAATATGGTATTGTGTCAGTGTGATGGACAATCTGACTAAGCACGCCATACATAAATACATTAGAGTTGATAGATGCAGTTATTATCAGACTTGATTTGTTTTAAAAATCAGGGTTGAGGGAAGGGCTTTGTTCAATTTATCCTCTCACAACTCAATGTGTGTGTGTGTCTGTTGTGTGATGTGTGTGTGTGTGTGTGTTGTGTGTACACACTGATGTCTTAATTACTACATATTATTATGACATTCTGTCCTGAGACTTGGCTCTACCACAGCTCTCTACGGGGCTTTTCCTCTGTCTTCATTAAGGAGAACATCAGGTGCAAATTTAGCAGAATAACTTGTCCCTAATATAAACATGGCCCTTTGCCAAACACTGTATCTGTGTGTCTGCCAATGATGTGAATAAACCTTGGATGACTGACAGGGGGCGCTGTATTGAAGCCACTGTGCAGCCATCTTGGTACTCCTCCTCCATTGTAAAAACTATAAAGATGCATTTATTCATGTCGACATTCATTTTTTCCGCAAGTATATTCTATTACAGACACCTTAATGCGTACTTTTTAATTATATTATTTGACCAGAACATAAAATATATAAACTTATTCCATAAAAAAAGTGTACTAATGTTACTGTCCCCACTACAACAAACAAATACTAAAATAAACATACTTTTGTCCTTGAAACATTTTATTGAAATACTGTAGAATTCCATTCATTCCTATGTAGGACTGCTCCTTCTGAGGAGTACTAATAGAGCTCGCCAGCTTGAAGTCCTAAAAAACGGAAATGAGTTACCTCTGGTTCATTCAGCTATTCCTATGGGGGGAATTAATGAGGAAAGTAGTAATGGTGTATTTTTGGAAGCATAATTCCGCCATGGCTCGTTGGCGATGGGGAAATGAATGTAGTTTTGTAAGGTTTTGGGATAAACGCTGAAAATAAGGTCTGAGGTTAACAGGCTTACGAGATCTTATACGTTTTGTTCTATGAGATAATATCAGTCAGTTAACATGACCTTTATGAATTATGAAGCTTTTATGTGCTTTACGTCCTTTTTTATTGCATAAATGCCTCAAAATGCACTAAAAGTGACGTTAGCTGATATCTCATAGCACTAAACGTATAAGATTTCCTAAACCTGTGTTTACCACAGACCTTATTTTCAACGTTTATTCAATAACCTTATAAAAACTACATTAATTTCCCCATAGGCTTTGGCCAACGAGCCATGGCAGAATTAGTGCTTACAAAAATACACCATTACTATTGCTCTATATCTTGGCCGGTGGCTTCAATCCAGGGCTTCTATATGCATAATCATAAATCTCTGTCTGTGTCTGCCATCTGTTGGGGAAAGGGGACTGGTGCAGGGAGGACTGCATAGGGAGAGGATTGGGAAAAGATGACAATATTGATCTTGAACAAGGTCTATGGGAGCAGGCAGGTGTGCACAGGTCCAGTCCTCAAGTGCTGCAAATCTACCTATTTGAATCTGCCTTCTAATTAGGGACTGATTTCTGATATGGTGATGGGAAATCAAGTATGTCTTCCTTAAAACCCTATGCACCTTCAAACCCCTTCAAACTCTACCTCTTAAAATCGCTTCTTTGACTGCCACCTTGTGGTGAGAGGTGACTGGTGCATGGAGGACTGCTCATCCAAATCCCTTCAAACCCCTCCAGACCCGTTCTATAGGATATAGCTATAGGGTCACTCCTATACCCATCATATCAGATGACACACCTCTCCAGCCCCCACCCCACCCCCACCTAGGCCCCACGGAGATGAGAGGATGTGGGGGATAGCATGAGGTAGTTTGGGGGTGGTGTTGGGGTAGCGTGGGGGGATTTGGGGGTGACAGAGGGGGTCAGGGGTTCTTAGATAATCAGTGGTGTCTAATGACCCCTCCAGAGAGACTGCTTCTAATCCCCCACACCCTAGAGAGCTAAAGGGGTTGCCACACACACTCACACGCACAGACACACACACACAAAGACTCACAAACTCACACACGCACACACACAGACACAGATACACAGTGCCTCCTCCCCAACCACATCTGTGGATGAGGTCCTTGTTGCAGTATGGGGCCAAGCTGCCACCTAATCACCCCAACCACAAACAGCATGTGTGTGTGTGTGTGTGTGTGTGTGTGTGTGTGTGTGTGTGTGTGTGTGTGTGTGTGTGTGTGTGTGTGTGTGTGTGTGTGTGTGTGTGTGTGTGTGTGTGTGTGTGTGTGTGTGTGTGTGTGTGTGTGTGTGCGTGTGTGAGTGTGTGTGTGTGTGTGTGAGTGTGCGTATGTGCGATCATCATTATACTGGGTCTGTTCACACATCAGACCAACACTTCCAGTCATGCCAACACCACAAATGCACATTATCAATGACAACCATAGTGCAACACAGGCATGTGGGTGTGATCACTGCCCCACCGTATCATAATGTGATAAACACAGTAGCCCAGTGGTGGTGAGAGGGGCTGAGTTGGAGAAAGGGCTTGTGATAGGGAATGAGGCTGTAGAATAATAGGAAAGAGTGTGCTGAGGCTGAGGCTGAGAGACGAGACAATAGGGGATAGAGGGAGGGTAGTGTGGCTGAAGAGAGACAAGGGGTGAGGCTATAGGACATTGTGCCGTTACTTTAACACATATAGAAAGGGAGAGCATATTTTTCTAAATTACCTGAGTAGTGGTTTGTAACGTCAGCTAATCGATGCAGCTGCGGGGATAGAAGGGAAGAGGTGGAGGGATAGAGGGGTAGAGGTGGAGGGATAGAGGGTAGAGGTGGAGGGATAGAGGGGTAGAGGTGGAGGGATAGAGGGGTAGAGGTGGAGGGATAGAGGGGTAGAGGTGGAGGGATAGAGGGGTAGAGGTGGAGGGATAGAGGGGTAGAGGTGGAGGGATGGAGGGGTGGAGGTGGAGGGATGGAGGGGTGGAGGTGGAGGGATGGAGGGGTAGAGTTGGAGGGGTGCAGGGATGGAGGGGTGGAGGGATGGAGGAGTAGTTGGAGGGGTGCAGGGATGAGGGTGTGGAGGGATGGAGGAGTAGAGGTGGAGGGATGAGGCGGTGGAGGGATGGAGGAGTAGAGGTGGAGGGGGTGGAGGGGTGGAGGAGTAGAGGTGGAGGGATGAGGGGGTGGAGGGATGTAGGAGTAGAGGTGGAGGGATGAGGGGGTGGAGGGATGTCGGAGTAGAGGTGGAGGGATGAGGGGGTGGAGGGATGGAGGAGTAGAGGTGGAGGGATGAGGGGGTGGAGGGATGTAGGAGTAGAGGTGGAGGGATGAGGGGGTGGAGGGATGTAGGAGTAGAGGTGGAGGGATGAGGGGGTGGAGGGATGGAGGAGTAGAGGTGGAGGGATGAGGGGGTGGAGGGATGTAAGAGTAGAGGTGGAGGGATGAGGGGGTGGAGGGATGGAGGAGTAGAGGTGGAGGGTGTGGAGGGGTGGAGGAGTAGAGGTGGAGGGGTGGAGGGATGAGGGGGTGGAGGGATGGAGGAGTAAATGTGGAGGGGGTGGAGGGGTAGAGGTGGAGGGTGGAGGGTGGAGGGGTGGATGGAGGGCTAGGTGGTGGTGGTGACATTGTGACTGACTCCCCAGAGAGATTCCTCCTAGGCTATGGGTTTGAACGGGCTCCTTCCCAGGGGTAAGCTAATTGGTCATCTATGAGCCACCCATAGCCTACACACACGCACGCACAGTACAGACACTTATCTGGTTTGTCTTATGTTAGGCTATGGGGCCCACTCTTCTCTTTCTGTGTGGCTACTCTGGAACACCTAGACAGTTTTATTGTTGTTGTTGTTGTTTACCCATATTATTTTACCTTTTGATGAGGCGCTGCCTCATTTGCATGAAATAAACAAGGGTTAGGTGCCATCAATAACTTACTGCAGGAAATCACTGCTTGCTTTTGCGACAGTATAGATTTGAATCAGCTTGAGTACTGTTGTAATATCAAGACAAATTATTACTAAAGAGGACTTAATGAGGAAGACTTCACCCGCTCTCTTATTTAATGGACATTTTAAAGGATCTCAACCATGTTTTCAAGCAATGCTTTACAACAAATTCCATAAAATTCTTGAGAACCAAACAAAGCAAGTAAGAAAAAGCAGATATCCTCCATAAGTTCCCTTTTTGTGTTACAGTTTTGTATGTTGTCATTAGGTATTTTTGCGTTCTGTCCAGGGATGCCAGGTCTAGCTACAATTTCTAGAACAATAACTTCTGAAAACCCTCCCACAAGGCCTAAAAAAAAGCACAACATTTGTTTTTGCAGCAAGAGGAGTTGCCACATTTATCCATGAAACCCTTTTTCCAAAACGTTATCGAGCGAATTAAGAAGGAATGTTCGACGTCATTTTTAACGACATAGGCAAAGAAGCTGTGGTGTCCAAAACAAACGTTGCTGATAATGCCGTGATGATAAGAAGATCCGCTGACACTGTACTTTGATTATAAAGGTTTATTATAACAAAGAGTTTCAGCGTCAGATTTACAGATACCTGCAGATATCTGAAGAACAGCCGGACCCAATTCTGTAATTTGCTATTCTTCCCCCCTTTATTCAAGACCTGGTATTTATATCCTATGTGACATAGTATGGCGTGATTTTAATACACCAATCCCTGGCTTTTCTACATATCTTCCCATATCCTTTTTTCCAGGAATTTAGTAATGCTTTCCAGATGTTTCAGCAAGCAGAGCCAAGTTTCCTCTAACACACTTTTTTGCAAACGTCAGCACAATCATAGACCCTAAGACACTACATATTTCCCCCCTTCGAGACTAATTAAGTCTCGAAAACAAAAAGAATAGGATTATGACAAATAACAAAAAAAAATATTGAGTAACTTTAGCAATAAATCCAAATTTATGGAAAGTAAACACATGTTTATATAGACACATTTCTGTATGTAGTGTAAATACATTGTTATGGAGTGTAAATAAATTGTTATGGAGTGTAAATAAATTGGCAATTGGAGTGTAAGAGCGAAAAACCTGTCTGGCAGCTTTCATTCCAAATATCCATCAATCAATCAAGACAGTAAAATTCTCTCACGGCCCCTCTGCCCTAGGCGACCACCTAAGTACTCCAGATCAATCTATAAATCTTTATCAATACATTTTAAGCTATGATGCAATTGAATACATATGAAAACCTCAGCAAACAAAATACAATCAAAAATGTCCACATTCAGGCTGGTCGACCCATCGGACCCTCCTGTGGATTCTCTCTGTCCTTGCCTAGACCCAATATCCCTAAGCTTCAACGAAATAAACAAAAACATCTGAGGTCCCCACATGTACCCAACAACAGAAAACATAATTCTTCAAAAATTAATACAGAAAGAATATAACACTGGAATGTAGTCCACTACACTTCATCTCCTCCACAGTGTCGACTTTCAATGCGACGTCGATGATGGAATCTGAACATTTCCACACCTTCCTTGTTCCACTTCCTCCAGTCCATTCATATTGTCCATGTTTGAGTATTTGAGTCCCTCTACATATTCCCCCATATGCTTCTTGAAGAAAAGAAAATACCAAACAGTATCTTTTGCAAAACAACACATGCAAATTAAAACATCAATATCAACTAAAAATATAGGAATTCCAAAAATGATATGAATTCCATTTACCCCCTTTGATTCATAACAAAATACTAAATATCACAATAATATAAATATCCCACAATCAGATATTCCAAATTTCCTAGAGTTATTTCAACCCTAGTTTTCATAACATTTTAGTCTGACTTTTTCCAATTTTTTATTTTTCTCTAATTTTTTTTTTTCAAAAACCATTTCACTGATTTATTCACAAAACTCTTTCCCATTTTCTGAGGATATTAAATCGGGAAATTCCCACCTGCTGATGACTTCTTTACACAAGAACTTTGCAACCGACTGAGCATATTTTAGCTTAGTTGGACCTCTTATGCACCTCTTGGAATATGAATGTAACCAATAATAACAGTCAAACATGATTTTTCAGACAGATTATGCACCTACCTATGACATAGTCAATCTATTCAAGAAAATATGGTTCCCAAAAACCATACTCCTTTGTGATCTTTATCCTAATCTCCCCTTTACAACATAAGCTAACCCATGTGTTTCCTAAATCATCAGACCTAATAGGTCTAGAGGCGCTACTATCAACCCCTCATGGTTTCTCCCAAAACAACAATTGATTGCTACTCTAAGGATTTTTTCTATTGTCTTCAAAACACTTGCTTTCGAAAGTCCTTCAATTTCTGGTTCAATCCCTTGGATTGCTTCATCTTTCAATGGATACTGATTCTTCCAAGGAGGTCTGGCTCCTCAACTTTCACCTCAATTGGGCTGATTTCACAAGTCCAATATCAGTACTACTTTGATATCCCAAACATTCTTGAACTTTTTGCAACATCTCCTCTTTAATAGATTCTCAATCCATCTTCACACTTCAAATAGATTCATTTGTCTTCCGTACAGCTTGTGGCTCTCCTTGTCCTTGAGCCAAAATCATCATTTTCAGAAATCGCTGATCTTCACTCCTCCAAATCCTTCTCATAATTAGTTGATTTGACATAGTGAGATGTGTAACCTCTTCTTGTTTATTTTCACTTCAATTGTTGGATCTTTTTCCCTAACTGGTGCTACCAGCTGAAACCCCCCTTTCGGATCTTCTGGGCACCTCTAGAATCCTTGCTCCTTTCCCCTAAAGGGTTCACCTGTCCTCCAGATGATCTTCACTGGCCCCTGTATCTTCCTCTGAAATTCCCTCTTTCCAGAAACTATCTATGGATATGAAACAACTGGTACCGCTATTGGTGTCTGGTACAATTGCGGTTGGAACTGGTTCGGTTGAAGCTGTGGCAGTGATTGTTGATTTGGTTCACACTGATTCTGCATAACCAAAGCTTTTCTTCTCCTTCTTCTTCTCCACCAGTTGTATTTGATTGAGTTTTCTGAGAGTTTCTTGGTCCTGTTCTTTCTGGTTGTGATCCTTTTTCCGGTACAGATCCACTTGATGGGCTATATGATCTGTATAGACACCTTTTGTCATGCTCCCAAGTCCAACCACCTCTGCCAGTTTGCTTCTTACTGGTGAGGGCAGTCCCATCTGTAGTTTAGCTCTCAAAATTGACTGCTCAATTTGACTCACATCTGGATCATTTCCAGTAATATTTCTCCACACTTGATGAGCTCTTGACACGTAGGCTCTCGGATTTTCTTGTTGTCCTAGTGGGTCAATCAGAATGTTGTCAGGATGCACATTTGTTGGAAACGTATCTCTCAGTGCTCTCCACAGCCGATTTCTACTTGCAGCCAACAATTCAGGGTTGTTCACTGCAGTCCCCACATATCTATGAAGTCCAGCTCTCTGAAAAATGTATTCCATGCCTGGAATCCCAAGGAGATTAGCCAAAAGTCTCTTAATGTCTCCTATGGCAGACTGTGTTCCCACCGTAATTTCTTCCAACTTTGAAATCCAAGGATATGCTCCATCTTGAAGAGTAGGCAGCTTCTCAAATATATCTGACATATCGGTATTCTGCAAAGGCTTATATTCTAGGTTTTGTCCTCGAATGATCACCGGCATAATTTTCTTACTAGTGCCCTCTTTCCTTGGCCTCAATGTATATTTCTTCTCAGATTCTTGGGATTCTTTTCTCAGCAGCTTATTTTTCTTTATCTTCAGCTTCTTGAGTTGTTCCTCCAGTTCTTTTACTTCTTCTAAACTAGTCGCTTTATCCAGGCATGAGACGCATCGGTCTATATCTCTTTCTATTTCTTCTGTGCTAGTCATTGTAGGATAAAATCCTCTTGAATATGAAGCACCTTTCATCTCCAAATCTTCATCGTTGTCTCCATCTTCATTTTCATCAGAACTCGAATCACTTGTATTCTTCTTCTTCCAACTTCCATCACCCCTTCTTTCCGCTCTGGCCAACCTCTGTCTGATGACAGGGTCATATCCACCCATGATCTCTTCTGAATCACTCTGATCGTCATCATCATCATCATCATCAAGTTCCATCCTCCTGAACCTCACTCTACCCTTAGTTTCCAGACATCTCGTTTTCTTCCTGCTTTTGGAGTTTGGATTCATCTTTATGGTCGTTTCTGCTTGTCCTCTCTCTATTGTTCATTCATCTTCATCTCTGATGCAACAGTCACCCTCCTGAATGATCACTGGAAGCTAAGGATAAACATCCTTAAACTTGGCTTCTTTCTCATAAGGTGGGGGTGTTTTTGCTGAATCCATATATGAGAAAGGTGTATTGACTTCTGCCATTAGTTTTTCTGTCACCTTCACCTCTTTTGCCATTTTCTCTGTGCCTCTGTCTCTCTTATCTTTTGTATCTTTTATCAGTTTTTGTCCTTCATTTTCAAACAGCTTAAGAACACCCAGCTCTCTTTGTCTCTTTTCTTTACGTTGTCCTTTTTTCCCCTTCTTTTGATCTGCCTTATACGTGGATACAAGCACTTGCATTATCTTGATGACGTCTGGGTTAAGAGTCCCTTCCACTGGCCATGGTTGTTCAATGTCAGGCCAACGTTTATTCCATTTTTCAGATAAACTTGCTATACCGTTAACTAGAGGATTACTATTCTGTACTACATCAAGAGGAGTAATTGCTTTTGTAGTTTTGATGTCCTTTTTCCCCATTGTAACGACTCTGTTATGTGTTTCCCTCTTTTTTTATTTTTTTATTTTTTATTTTATTAAAAATAATTAATTAATCAATTAATCAATTAATTAATCAATATATCAATTTATTTTATGAATTTTATTTTACCAAATTATTGATTAGTGGCAGTCTTACCACATCCGATCAGGAAAAGTAAAGGAAAGTAGTCAACTTCAGAGCAATCCAAAAAGAAAAGACCTGTAATCCAGCAACACTACAGCACTCACAAACCAATTGCTTATTAATCACCCAATTACCTTAATTTTACAGAATAATGTCAATGCTGGATTTCCAACACAACTCTAATCAAAACAAGTCATTCACAAAAACTCTAATGTGCAATTATCAATTACATCAATTCATCAGTCTGTTGCCAAGTTCCTGCGAAATGGTCACAACATGAAATATTCTATGTATACACAATGTATGTATTATATCCTGTAAGGGAAAGTAGGTTTTGTGGATAAGAACAGTACTGGCCTTGATTGGACTGGATTGTTGTCGCTGATGTACTGGTCAGCACCTCCTCTCTCTCTCTCTCTCTGTCTCCTCCTTCTCGTCTCTCATATTACAGAAGATCAAAGGAACATACAACAATTTAGTATTTTATGCATACTTATATTCACATTCACGCTAAGAAATAAGCAAACAGCTTAACTCTGGAATATTATAAATAGCTCAATAACATTTTATTTTATTTATTTATTTTATTATTATTATTTTTTAATCCGTCAATATATCTCTCATTCATCAACTCAACCGATATCAACCAAACAGTTTCACAGTCAAGCAACAGTTAATTCAACAAGCAGAACATTCCACTTGTGTGCAAGATTCCCCCTCCCTCTTGGTCTGCTCTAAGACTGCGTCTCCCAGCAGTTCAGTGCAGGGGAGTGGCACATCTGTTCTACGTAACTCTAAACTCATAAAATCCTACGCGTGCGCAGTTCAGTTACCAATGCGATTTCAGAGTGAACAGAACTTCTCCTAAAAAGTTCTCTCTCCCAGCTAAACAACAGAGTAGACAAATCAGCTGTCGCTCCGTTCTCTCCCCCTTTTGACAAACAATAACACTTAACAGAGCTCACAAACGAAGACGGAACACAGAACATAGAACACAAATCCTACTTCGAAGTTTCTTATCTTCACTTATCCTAATCTGCAGATTTATAGTTATGTTGTTATCAATTACAAAACATCTCTATACACTCTTTAAAAAAGTCCTCCCTGTAGGCTCATGATTAGTTAGTAAACGTTCACTTTTTATAGAGACTCATAAGATTTTTTAACTTAATGTCCTTCCAGGGGGCTCATATATAGTTAACAATTATTAACGTTTTCACAAACGGAGACTCATAAGATTTTTTTAACCTTAACTTCCTTCTAGGGGGCTCATATATAGTTAACAATTATTAACGTCCTCACAAACGGAGACTCATAAGATTTTTTACCTTAACTTCATTCTAGGGGGCTTATATTTCCTTATGAAAACAAAAATCCCTGTTCTCAACCAAAACATACATATATATGTATAAATCTCTAACATAGATCTTATTCTAACATGAGTCGACACACAGCTGGCATACATCAGATATACAGACATGCAGCGGCTCACTCTGTCTCACACACACACACACGCAGGCTCCGTTCTCTCATACACACACGAAAAGAATGGATCCGTTTATACAAAGCATGCTTACCGCCGTTCCTATTTTCCTTTATATTCCATTCAAAATTTATGCTACCTCAGGTTGTAGACATTCAAAAGAGAGGATTACTTCAGACAAATACTTCGTCAAATAGATTCTGAGCGGTAACATACAATTGAATATATCTTCTACAACCTGCAGTTCCCAGAACTGACTTGAGAGTTAATCTAATAACTATCAAGATTCATGGCCCATCATATTGATCGCCTTGTTTTCAAGGGCTTCCTTAAATTAACGGCGTCCTAAAAGTATACTTTTTCCTTATTTTCTGGCCTTATTCCTTCATGCCTTTCTTGGACACTCCTTTTACTTTTATTCAAGCCAAATATCGGTGTGCCCTATCGGTGTGCCCTATAGACACTCCCCCCTTTTTGCGTTGTTCCCAACGCAAACGAATTTAGAAAATTTAGAACGGAATTCTCATCACACAGCAAATACCAGCAAAGCGCACACATAAGTAATTTGACGGTACATCTGAAAGCACACACCCTGGACTCACAAAACGACCAGCGCCCAATGTTTGTGATTAAGCTCACCTTAGCTGCCGGCTTCTTGAGCGGGAGTCACTTTGTAGCCCAGGAATGGAATGCAGAGAAAAGACGTAACACGTCCCAAAGACCTCGTCGCCATTAATGTGGTGTCCAAAACAAACGTTGCTGATAATGCCGTGATGATAAGAAGATCCGCTGACACTGTACTTTGATTATAAAGGTTTATTATAACAAAGAGTTTCAGCGTCAGATTTACAGATACCTGCAGATATCTGAAGAACAGCCGGACCCAATTCTGTAATTTGCTATTCTTCCCCCCTTTATTCAAGACCTGGTATTTATATCCTATGTGACATAGTATGGCGTGATTTTAATACACCAATCCCTGGCTTTTCTACATATCTTCCCATATCCTTTTTTCCAGGAATTTAGTAATGCTTTCCAGATGTTTCAGCAAGCAGAGCCAAGTTTCCTCTAACACACTTTTTTGCAAACGTCAGCACAATCATAGACCCTAAGACACTACAAAGCAAAATGTAGTTTTCCATCAAAATAATAATTATTGCGAGTTTAAGAATGTCACAAGAGAAAAGATCAATCGCCCTTATTTTCCATCAATGGATGTCGATATAACTTGTTTTGACTGCTATGATTAAGCAATAAGGCCCAAGGAGGTGTGGTATATGGCCAATATACTACGGCTAAAGGCTCTTTTTAGGACATAGCCCTTAGCCGTGGTATATTGGCCATATGCCACAAACCCCTGAGATGCCTTATTGCTATTATAAACTGGTTAACAATGTAATTAGAATAGTAAAAAGTATTTTTTTGTAATTCCCTTGGTACAGTGTCTGATATACCATGGCTTTCAGCCAATAATAATTCAGGGCTCAAACCACCCAGTTTATAATTGTAAATAAATACTGTTTGCGCATGTGCATAACTACAGTGCATTCGGAAAGTATTCAGAAGAACCCTTGACTTTTTCCACATTTTGTTACGTTACAGCCTTATTCTAAAATTGATTAAATATTTTTTTCCCTCATCAATATACACACAATACCTCATAATGACAATGCAAAAACAGGTTTTTAGACGTTTTTGCAAATGTATTAAAAATAAAAAACTGAAATAGCACATTTAGATAAGTATTCAGACCCTTTACTCAGTACTTTGTTGAAGCACCTTTGGCAGCGATTACAGCCTTGAGTCTTCTTGGGTACGACGCTACAAGCATGGCACCCCTGTATTTGGGGAGTTTCTCCCAGTCTTCTCTGCAGATCCTCTCAAGCGCTGTCAGGTTGGATGGGGAGCGTTGCTGCACAGCTATTTTCAGGTCTCTCCAGAGATGTTCGATTCGGTTCAAGTCCGGGCTCTGGCTGGGCCACTCAAGGACATTCAGAGACTTGTCGCGAAGCCACTCCTGTGTGCTTAGGGTCGTTGTCCTGTTGGAAGGTCAACCTTCGCTTCAGTCTGAGGTCCTGAGCACTCTGGAGCAGGTTTTCATTAAGGATCACTCTGTACTTTGCGCCGTTCATCTTTTCCTTGATCCTGACTAGTCTCTCAGTCCCTGCAGCTGAAAAACATCCCCACAGCATGATACTTATAACCACCATGCTTAACCGTAGGGATGGTGCCAGGTTTCCTCCAGACGTGACGCTTGGCATTCAGGCCAAAGAGTTCAATCTTGGTTTCATCAGGCCAGAGAATCTTGTTTTTTTATGGTCTGAGAGTCCTTTAGGAGCCTTTTGGAAAACTCCAAGCGGGCTGTCGTGCCTTTTACTGAGGAGTGGCTTCCGTCTGGCCACTCTATCATAAAGGCCTGATTGGTGGAGTGCTGCAGAGATGGTTGTCCTTCTGGAAAGTTCTCCCATCTCCACAGAGGAACTCTGGAGCTCTGTCAGAGTGACCATCTGGCTCTTGGTCACCTCCCCGATTGCTCAGTTTGTCCGGACGACCAGCTCTAGGAACAGTCTTGGTGGTTCCAAACTTTTTCCATTTAAGAATGATGGAGGCCACTGTGTTCTTGGGGAACTTCAATGCTGCAGAATTTTTTTTGGCACCCTTCCCCAGATCTGTGCCGCGACACAATCCTGTCTCGCAGCTCTACGGACAATTCCTTCCACCTCATGGCTTGGTTTTGCTCTGACATGCACTGTCAATTGTGGGACCTTATATAGAAAGGTGTGTGCCTTTCCAAATCATGTCCAATCAATTGAATTTACCACAGGTGGACTTCAATCAAGTTGTAGAAACATCTCAAGGATGATCAATGGAAACAGGATGCACCTGAGCTTAATTGCGAGTCTCATAGCAAAGGGTATGAATACTTATGTAAATAAGGTATATATATTTTATTTTTATATACATTTGCAAAAAAAATTAAAAACCTGTTTTTACTTTGTTATTATGGGGTATTGTGTGTAGACTGATGAGGATTTTCATTTATTTAATCAATTTTAGAATAAGGCTGTAAAGTAACAAAATGTGGAAAAAGTCAAGGGGTCTGAATACGAATGCACTGTATATATCAATCTGACAGGAGAGTTTGAGTGATAAAAGTTGGATAGAGGATCTCGAAATCTCTGTGCAAGAAACACTTGGACGAACTTCAGAAAACGAATGTTAGCCTATTTTCTGGCAACTGTGCCTTTATTATGTTCCAGATGTTAAGATTACAAACCGTTAAAAATGACCTATTTGCGAGATTGAGTTTTTATTTCAATAGGCTGACTAAAATCTGACAATTCAACTTTGCCATGGTTTGCTGAGCTAGATGACATTGAATGTGGAGAATGATACATTTGCGATGGAGCTGTGACCATGATCTCAATTGATAACTTCCATTTAAATTAACTAAACATGGCCATTAATAGTTGCATAATAACACAAGACTACAACAACAGAGTTATATGCTGTTTATTAAATCAGTTTGCCAGCTCCAGGTACACTACACAAATGGCACAAATTGATTTGCAATGACTTCAGTGATATCTTCATTTCAACATATTTATTGTATCAAATGGTAGGCTCCCAGCTAACAAAATTACGTTCCAGGACGTGACCACAAAGTAATTTTAGTCCCTACATAAATCATGATAACGTTATTGTGAAACGTTCCTTCTACGTAGCTGTGGTGTCCGCTGACAAAACTTACGTCCCAAGTCTTTTCAGGACGTAGAAATGTGGGGGATTTTAAACAGTTAAATAACGTTATTCAGTAACGTTATAAGAGATGTCCTTGAATCTTCCATGAACGTGCACACTGTTACGTGCCTTATTGGTACTGTAGGTACCCACTGACGAAAGTTACCTTCCCAGTAGTTACAAGAAACCGCATTTTGTGGGCCTCTCAATGTACTTTGACGTTTAGCGACGTTATGGCGTGCATGCGCCCGGCCTGCCACAGAAGTCACTACAAAATTACATTCCAGGACGTGACCACAAAGTTATTTTAGTCCCTACATAAGTCATGATAATGTTATTGTGAAACATGCCTTCTACGTAGCTGTGGTGTCCGCTGACAAAACTGACATCCCAAGTCTTTTCAGGACGTGGAAATGTGGGGGATTTTAAACAGTTAAATATGTGTATTTTTAGGTCAACCTCATAACGTTGCTAAACGTCAGAAAGTACGTTGAGAGCCCCATAAAATTCAGTTTCTGTCACGACTTCCACTGAGGCTGCCTCCCCTCCTTGTTCGGGCAGGTTTCGGCATTCGTCGTCACCGGCTTACTAGCTACTGCTGCTCCCATTCTCATCACTCCACTTGTCTTGTCTTGTCAATCACACACACCTGGTGCTCATCCCCTAATTAGTCTGTGTATAAGTGCTCCCTCTGCCCCCTTGTCTTTGTGAGTGATTGTTCTATGTGGGAGGAGAGTAGCTCAGTTTCATACTCTTTCATTTATTTTGCCAGGGTTGATTTCCCCCTGTGTCATTACATTTATTTGTATTTTCTGAGACTGTGTTTGGTCAGGGAGGATTGTTTCCCCTGTACCTGTTTCGATTGCCGTTGTAGGCGCCTTGTATGTCTGGAAGGAATAAATCTGCATCCGGTTATTTTACTCCTGCGCCTGACTCCGTCCATCATTCACCACAGTTTCTGGTAACCACTGGGAACGTAACTTTCGTCAGTGGGTACCTACAGTACCAATAAGGCACATAACAGTGTGATGGGACAAGGACATCCCGGCCGGCCAAACCCTCCCCTAACCCGGACGACGCTGGGCCAATTGGGCATCACCTCATGGGTCTCCCGGTCGCGGCGACACAGACAGGTATCGAACCAGCATCTGTAGCAACGCAGCTTGCACTGTGATGCAGTGTCTTAGACCACTGCGCCACTTGGGAGGCCCCTTAAGACACATCATTTAATCTACCCTGAACATATACACAGTATCCTGTCGGTAGGTGTCCACTGACAAAATATGCAAAATTCCAGAAAATAATAAGTTATTTTTTATTTTATTTTTTACTTAAACTGTATCACAATAGATTCGGAAACAAAATCACAGCAATAAGCTCACAAAATAACAAGTCAGTAAAAACACAGCACTCCAATCAAGAACTGTAAAACTGCTTAAAGCTAAAAGTGAATAACTATGTTATGTTTATTCAGGTGCTGCTGCTCCATCCTCATCCACTGTCACTTCCTCGACCCGCTCCTGGAAGTCACAATAACACAAATTGGTCATTATTTTCCGTAAACAAATTATCAAAATGCCGGTTTAACGTCGACTCCCTACTACATTCCTTTTGTACTAGCACAATAATTTACCTATACTGACCGACTGGATTAAAGTAAAAAAAAAAAACATTCAGAAAGTGTTATTTTTAATCATACCTTTCTCTTACTCTTGAGCCGAGCTGGTGCGTGTTTGAGAGCGTCTGCTATTTTGTCATCTACCTCTTGGTAGGTAGCCTTGGGGTGTGCTTTCAGGGACGCTCCTATGTTGTGAAAAAGAATTGAAATGGTACATTCCATGTCATATCACTACTTTTCCACCTATGCTGGCTGAGACAGAGATTGGGTATTGTCCCTCTCGTCCCTCATAGGCAGTTTTGGCCATGAGACCTCTCTGCTTCACCTTTCCTTTGTCCTCTCTCTCCGATCTTAACAGGTAGTAGGATTTCACATTTAGTTTGTAACTGCCTTGTCACTGATTTAACTCATTTGAAATGTTAATAAATACACATTTGACTTACCATTACTTGACCAATAATACTATCTACTAAATAATAATAAATAACGATCTAAACTTGTGCATTTACTTACTTGTGACAGCATCATAGATTGATAGCTCATTAAAGGCCCTCTTTCCCTTCCTGCCCTTCAAGGAGTAGCCTGTCCACAGCTCCCCTGTTCCAATTTTTCTCATCATTCGTCTGATTCCTGAGCCCAGGTCCAGGCCACAGCAGAGGGTCAGGTATTGGATCTGCTAAAAAAATAAAAATATTTTTTTAAAGATTCCTCAGCTAAAACAGCTGGCCATACAATTCTGATTGATAGTAATGAGAAATAATTTTTGTAGTGTATCATGTAATCATGGGCTAAAACTTGTGTAAACAGGCAGAGGGCTGATCATTTCTTCTTAAGATAAGTTAAGTGTTAATTGGGAAATCAATCCAAACACTAAATATGTATATGGCATATATGACTGCATTTCGTTGACATTAAGATATTTGGATTCAATAATATTGCAGGTTGCAATCTTCTCTCAAATCTGGACGCATTCAAGGGGCTCTTGATAAACTGCTAACTTATTTTTGTAAATTGCTGTTAAAATACTTGATGTAGATTTCCCTTTTTGTTTTTACAAACAGATACATTTTAAAATGGCCGTCCCTACAATTTTCTTTCGATAGTGGGAGTCTTTAAGTGTTTCACAGATATCCTTCAGTTCCTCATTTGTTTCTGCAGGGTTTTGTAGCATTTCAAGTTGCCCCAAGGATTCCGACTCTTTTGGCTGCCAGCCTCTATGGCCTCCATAACTTGGTTCAGAGCAGTCTTGAACTCTGTACGGATCATCTCCAGTTTCACCATTATCCTCATCTCCACTGCTTGAAGATCTGCAAAATAATAAAGACTCAACAGTTTAGCTGCGTGACGATACATTTACGTCATTTAGCAGACGCTCTTATCCAGAGTGACTTACAGGAGCAATTAGGGTTAAGTGCCTTGCTCAAGGGCACAGACAGATTTTTCACCTAGTCGGCTCGGGGATTAGAAAAAGCAACCTTTCGGTTACTGGCACAACGCTCTTAACCACTAAGCTACCTGCCGCCATGAGTACGATACAAGCCATGAGTACCAGGCAGGACATGTGTCAAGGCCATGTGAAATACCTCGATCAAAATATCCACCCTTCATATATATTAGTAGTATTGATAACCATATACAGTGGGGGAAAAAAGTATTTAGTCAGCCACCAATTGTGCAAGTTCTCCCACTTAAAAAGATGAGAGAGGCCTGTAATTTTCATCATAGGTACACGTCAACTATGAAAGACAAATTGAGAAAAAAAAATCCAGAAAATCACATTGTAGGATTTTTTATGAATTTATTTGCAAATTATGGTGGAAAATAAGTATTTGGTCACCTACAAACAAGCAAGATTTCTGGCTCTCACAGACCTGTAACTTCTTCTTTAAGAGGCTCCTCTGTCCTCCACTCGTTACCTGTATTAATGGCATCTGTTTGAACTTGTTATCAGTATAAAAGACACCTGTCCACAACCTCAAACAGTCACACTCCAAACTCCACTATGGCCAAGACCAAAGAGCTGACAAAGGACACCAGAAACAAAATTGTAGACCTGCACCAGGCTGGGAAGACTGAATCTGCAATAGGTAAGCAGCTTGGTTTGAAGAAATCAACTGTGGGAGCAATTATTAGGAAATGGAAGACATACAAGACCACTGATAATCTCCCTCGACGCAAGATCTCACCCCGTAGGGTCAAAATGATCACAAGAACGGTGAGCAAAAATCCCAGAACCACACGGGGGGACCTAGTGAATGACCTGCAGAGAGCTGGGACCAAAGTAACAAAGCCTACCATCAGTAACACACTACGCCGCCAGGGACTCAAATCCTGCAGTGCCAGACGTGTCCCCCTGCTTAAGCCAGTACATGTCCAGGCCTGTCTGAAGTTTGCTAGAGTGCATTTGGATGATCCAGAAGAGGATTGGGAGAATGTCATATGGTCAGATGAAACCAAAATAGAACTTTTTGGTAAAAACTCAACTCAACTCGTGTTTGGAGGACAAAGAATGTTGAGTTGCATCCAAAGAACACCATACCTACTGTGAAGTATGGGGGTGGAAACATCATGCTTTGGGGCTGTTTTTCTGCAAAGGGACCAGGACGACTGATCCGTGTAAAGGAACGAATGAATGGGGCCATGTATCGTGAGATTTTGAGTGAAAACCTCCTTCCATCAGCAAGGGCATTGAAGATGAAACATGGCTGGGTCTTTCAGCATGACAATGATCCCAAACACACCGCCCGGGCAATGAAGGAGTGGCTTTGTAAGAAGCATTTCAAGGTCCTGGAGTGGCCTAGCCAGTCTCCTGATCTCAACCCCATAGAAAATCTTTGGAGGGAGTTGAAAGTCTGTGTTGCCCAGCGACAGCCCCAAAACATCACTGCTCTAGAGGAGATCTGCATGGAGGAATGGGCCAAAATACCAGCAACAGTGTGTGAAAACCTTGTGAAGACTTACAGAAAACGTTTGACCTGTGTCATTGCCAACAAAGGGTATATAACAAAGTATTGAAAAACTTTTGTTATTGACCAAATACTTATTTTCCACCATAATTTGCAAATAAATTCATAAAAAATCTTACAATGTGATTTTCTGGATTTTTTTTCTCATTTTGTCTGTCATAGTTGACGTGTACCTATGATGAAAATTACAGGCCTCTCTCATCTTTTTAAGTGGGAGAACTTGCACAATTGGTGGCTGACTAAATACTTTTTTTCCCCACTGTATGTGTGCAATTTTGCTGTTATTTGCTGTGGGAATTCTAAATTTGTTTGCGCTGGTAACAACTCAAACAGGGGGGAGTGTCTATAACTATTGAAGAATAGAACGAAGGAATAAGGCCAAGGAAAATGTATACAAATTAGGACATTGCGAATCTATGGAAGCCCTCTAACGAGGCGATCATTAGGATGGGCCGAAAATCCTAAAAGCGCATTAGGTGAATTTAGGTAAGTCCCGGGGACTTGGGGTTGTGGTATATATATTCGGTTGCAAGTTACCGCTCAACTTATAGTTGACGAACTATATGTTTGATGTAACAGCTCATTGAATGTCCGCGAACTCGTGGTAGCAGAAATGTAGGAACAATGGAAAAATACGGCGCAATGGAGGTAGCATACTGCCTTAGGGGTCCATAGGAATGGGAAAAAGCCTCTTAAACTGTGTATGTATGTTTGTGTGTGGGAGAGAGAAAAATGGTGGAGTGGAGACGTCTCTGTCTGAGCTGTGTGTTGACTCATGTTGGGATGGGATTTGTGTTGGAGATCTTGTGAGTCTCCGTGGGTGAGAACGTTGGTGGTTGTTAACTATATGTGAGCACCCTGGAAGGACGTTAAGGTTAAAAAAATTTATGACTCTCTATAAAAAGAGAACGTTTACTAACTATTAGAATATCATGAGCCTACAGGGAGGAGTTTTTAATAGTGTATAGAGATGTTTTGTAATGGATAAGAAAATAACTATAAATCTGCAGATTAGGATAAAGTGAAGTTAAGAAACTTCAAAGTAGGATTTGTGTTCCATGTTTTATGTTGGTTTGTGAGCTCTGTTAAGTGTTACTGTTTGCCTCATGAAGAACGGAGGTAAAGTTGGTGTGTCTATTTTCTGTTGTTTAGCTGGGAGAGAGCTCCATCCACTCTGAAATCGTATTGGTGAATGAACTACGCATGCGTGGAATTTTATGAGTTTAGAGTTACGTAGGGCAAATATGCCACTCCCCTGCCTGCACTGAGTTGCTGGGAGATGCAGACTCAGAGCAGACAGAGAAGAAAGGAGAAAGATTTAGACACTAATAGTGTATTCTGTTTGTTAAATCGGCTGTTATTTAACGATGAAACTGTTTGCTTGAGACCTATCGAATTGATAAACTAGAGATATGTTGACGGATTAAAAATAAATAAAATAAAATGTTATTGATCTATAAATATTCCTGAGTTGTTGTTTGCTTATTTCTTAGCGTGAATGTGAACAGAGGAATATTGAATAGTTGAAATAACTCAATGAGTGCATAAAATACTACATTCTTGTCTGTCCTTTGTTTTTCTGTCATATGAGAGACGAGAAGGAGGAGAGAGAGGAGGTGCTGACAAGTACATCACGCGACAGGGTGTGCTGCAATGGATCCAGTCAAACTAAGGCCAGTACTGTTCTATTTACAAAACTTACCTTCCCATACAGGATATTTTGTGTGCCTAGCATATTTGATGTTGTGACAATTTGACAGGGACTTGGCAACAGACTGATCAATTGATGTAATTGCATATTGGAGTTCTTGTGCATAAGTTGGTTTGATTAGAGTTGTGTTGGGAATCGAGTACTGACATTATTCTGTAAAATTAAGGTCATTGGGTGCTTATTAAGCAATTGGTTTGTGAGTGCTGTAGTGTTGCTGGATTATAGGTCTTTCTTTTTTGGATTGCTCTGAAGTTGACTACTTTCCTTTACTTTTCCTGTTCGGATGTGGTAAGATTGCCACTAATTAATAAATTGGTAAAATAAATAAATAAAATAAATAAAAATACATATATTGATTGATTGATTGATTAATTAATTAATTAATTAATTAATTAATTAATTAATTAATTAATTAATTAATTAATTAATTAATTAAAATAAAAATAAAAAAATAAAAAATAAAATAAAAAGGGAGGGAACCATAAGCTATATAGTCTAAAATAATAAAATAATTCATAATAAAGGAATATAAAAGAGTTGTTACAATGGGGAAAAAGGACATCAAAACTATGAAAGTAATTACTCCTGTTGATGTAGTACAAAATACTAATCCTCTAGTTATTGGTATTGCAAGGTTATCTGGAAAATGGAATAAACGTTGGCCTGACATTGAACAACCATGGCCAGTGGAAGGGACTCTTAACCCTGACATCATCAACATAATGAAAGTGCTTCTGTCAATTCATAAGGCAGATCAAAAGAAGGGAAAAAAAGGGAACAACGTAAAGAAAAGAGACAAAGAGAGCTGGGTGTTCTTAAGCTGTTTGAAAATGAAGGACAAAAACTGATGAAAGATACCAACGATAAGAGAAACAAAGGTATAGAGAAAATGGTAAAAGAAGTGAAGGTGACAGAAAAACTAATGACAGAAGTCAGTACACCTTTCTCACATACGGATTCAGCAAAAAGACCCCCACCTTATGAGAAAGAAGTAGAAGAGAAGAGTTTAAGGACGTCTATCCTCAGCTTCCAGTGATCATTCAGGAGGGTGATTATTGCATCAGAGATGAAGATGAATGAATAATAGAGAGAGGACAAGCAGAAACGACCATAAAAATTAATCCAAACTCCAAAAGTAAGAAGAAAACGAGATGTCTGGAAACTAAGGGTAGAGTGAGGTTCAGGAGGATGGAACTTGAAGATGATGATGATGATGATCAGAGTGATTCAGAAGAGATCATGGGTGGGTATGACCCTGTGATCTGACGGAGGTTGGCCAGAGCGGAAAGAAGGGGTGATGGATGTTTGAAGAAGAAGAATACAAGATATTCTAGTTCTGATGAAAGTGAAGATGAAGACAGCGATAAAGATTTGGAGATTAAAGGTGCTTCATATTCAAGAGGATTTTATCCTACAATGACTAGCACAGAAGAAATAGAAAGAGATATAGACTGATGCGTATCATGCCTGGATAAAGCGAATAATTTAGAAGAAGTAAGAGAACTGGAACAACAACTCAAGAAGCTGAAGATACAGAAGAAAAAACTGCTGAGAAAAGGACCCCAAGAATTGGAGAAAAAGTATACATTGAGGCCAAGGAAAGAGGGCACCAGTAAGAAGATGATGCCAGTGATCATTCGAGGACAAAACCTAGAATATAAGCCTTTGCAAAATACCGATATGTCAGACATACTTGAGAAGCTGCCTACTCTTCAAGATGGAGCATATCCTTGGATTTCAAAATTGGAAGAAATTACGGTGGGAACACAGTCAGCCATAGGAGACATTAAGAGACTTTGGGCTAATCTCCTTGGGATTCCAGATATGGAAGAAATATTTCAGAGAGCTGGACTCAATAGATATGTGGGGACTGCAGTGAACGACCCTGAATTGTTGGCTGCAAGTAGAAATCGGCTGTGGGGAGCACTGAAAGATATGTTTCCAACAAATGTGCATCCTGACAACATTCTGATTGACCCACTAGGACAACAAGAAAATCCGAGAGCCTATGTGTCAAGAGTTCATCAAGTGTGGAGAAATATTACTGGAAATGATCCAGATTTGAGTCAAATTGAGCAATCAATTTTGAGAGCTAAACTGCAGATGGGACTGCCCTCACCAGTAAGGAGCAAACTGGCAGGTGGTTGGACTTGGAAGCATGACAAAAGGCGTCTATACAGATCATATAGCCCATCAAGTGGATCTGTACAGGAAAAAGGAACACAACCAGAAAGAACAGGACCAAGAAACTCTCAGAAAACTCAATCAAATACAACTGGTGGAGAATAAGAAGGAGAAGAAACAAGCTTTGGTTATGCAGAATCAGTGTGCACCAAATCAACAATCACTGCCACAGCTTCAACCGGACCAGTTCCAACCGCAATTGTACCAGCCACCAATAGCGGTACCAGTTGTTTCATATCCACAGCCAGTTTCTGGACAGACACAGAATTGGAGAGGAAGAGGACGAGAAGGCTTAGAAAGAGGAAGAGGAGGAAGATTCAAGCCATACTTCCAGCAATCTCCAGAAGTGTGTTATAATTGTGGACAGGTTGGTCACTTTGCCCGTGAGTGCAATGGGCCAGGAGGAAACATCAGAGGGAATTTCAGAGGAAGATACAGGGGTCAGTCAAGATCATCTGGAGGACCAGTGAACCCCTATAGGGGCCCGGAGCAAGGATTCTAGGGGTGCCCAGAAGATCCGAAAGGGGGGTGTCAGCTGGTAGCATCAGGACCGGAAAAAGATCCAACAATTGAGGTGAAAATAAACAACCGACCATTGGAAGTGATGGCGGATAGCGGAGCTGCTTTTACCTGCGTTCGGCCTGAAGATTCTACACATCTCCCTATGTCCAATCAACTAATTAGGACAATCGGATTCGAGGGAGTAAAACAGCTGATTCCTCCTACGGAACCAATTGAGCTCTGCTATAAAAATCAAAAAATTACAATACCCATACTGGTATCAGAACATACACCTATTGCATTGTTGGGAAGAGATGCATTGTGTAAGTTGAACTGTACAATAAGATATACACCAGACGGCTGTCTGGTAGAAGTGCCAAAGGAAAAGGTTTACCAATTGTTGATGATGACAGAGATGGATTTGTCTTAAGTATTCTGGATTGGAAATCTCAGTGAAGATTCTTTAAAGAAGGCTAAGGTTAGGAGAAAGATTACAAAGGAGTAGGGTTTTTGGGCACCATATTTGCTTGAACAGATTGATTATATCATAGGAAGGTGCACAATCTGTCTGAAAAATAATGTTCGCAGGGGTGTGATGGTTCTTCCTGGTTACATTCCTACACCGAGAGGTCCTATGCGTGAGTTGGTTATCGACTTTGTTGATATGATAAAACCAGTTGATGGGAAAAGATACATGTTGGTGGTTGTAGATAGATTTTCACGATGGCCGGAGGCCTGTCCAACCAAGCGAAAAGATGCTCAATCGGTTGCCAAGTTCTTGTGTAAAGAAGTCATAAGCAGGTGGGGACTACCCGATCACATATCCTAAAATTAGTGGGAAAGGAATTTGTGGCTAAATCAGTGAAATGGTTTTTGAAAAATTAGGGGAAAAGTCAGACTAAAAAGTTATGAAAATTAGAATTGAAGTAACTCTGGGACAGTCAGCTCAGCTCCCATGTAAGTGCACGAGAGAGAACAGTGGTGAAGGGAAATTTAGAGTTCAGTGGGAAGATTTTTATTTATTTTTATTTAACCTTTATTTAACCAGGAAGGGCTCATTGAGATTTAAAATCTCTTTTTCAAGAGCGTCCTGGCCAAGATAGGCAGCACCAAGTCATTACAAAAAATTACAGACAGACAACATGAAAAACTACAAGTAATCTAGTAAAAACCATTCATGAATTCACAAGAGTATAACAATATCAAAAATAGCAAATTAAAAACATTGACAGGTCAGGGAATCAGCCTCAAAATCCTTCATCAGAGATTTAAAAACACCAATCGGGACAAGTTCTTCCAGTTTAAAATTATTTTGTAAGGTGTTCCAAGACGATGGCGCAGAGTACATAAAAGACCTTTTACCAAATTCAGTTCGGACATTTGGAACAGTTAGCAGGATAAAGTCCAGTGAACGAAGAGAGTACCCACCACATTTCTGAACAATAAAAATGCCCAAATAAAAAGGTAGTAAACCCAAAATGGCTTTGTAAATAAAAGTATACCAGTGACTGAGCCTACGAGTGACTAGAGAAGGCCAGCCAACCCTGGTATACAAAGTACAGTGGTGCGTAAGGGTTTTGCAGTTTAAAATAAATCTCAAAGTACCATGATAAAGAGTGTCAATTGATCTCAAACACTGAGCGGAAGCATTCATATATAAAATATCCCCATAGTCTAGTAAAGGCATAAATGTAGCTGATACTAGCCTCCTTCTGGCTTCAAAAGAAAAACAGGCCTTATTCCTAAAATAAAATCCCAATTTCAGCTTCAATTTTTTTGTAAGTTGTTGAATATGCAATTTAAAAGAGAGGCAGTCATCAATTAGAATTCCAAGATATTTATATGAGGTTACAACCTCAATCTCCTTGCCCTGACAGGTAGTAACAGGTGAAAGGTTCAGAGGTCTATTTCTTGCATTAGAAAACACCATTAGTTTAGTTTTGTCAGTATTGAGGATAAGCTTCAATTGACACAAGGTATGTTGAACAGTATAAAAAGCAGTTTGCAAGTTCTGGAAAGCTTTTGTAAGAGATGAGGCACAACAGTAAATAACAGTATCATCAGCATAAAAATGAAGTTGTGCATTTTGGACATTTTTGTCTAAATCATTAATATAAATAGTGAATAAGAGAGGACCAAGTACAGAGCCCTGGGGCACACCATTCAGGACAGACAATTTAACAGACATAAGCCCATCAAATTGAGTGCACTGAGTTCTATCAGACAGATAGTTAGCAAACCATGCAACTGCATGCTCCAAAAGACCTACACTCAACAATCTCTGCCTTAGTATAGCATGATCAACTGTATCAAAAGCCTTAGAGAGATCAATAAAAAGTGAGACACAGTGCTGTTTTTTGTCAAGGGCTTCAGTGATATCATTTAAAACCTTCATGGCCGCTGTAATTGTGCTATGCTTCTTCCTGAAGCCCGATTGATACATTGATAAAATAGAGTTAGTAAATAAAAACTCTTTTAGCTGTTCACTTACAAGGGTTTCAAGTATTTTCACCAGGGGTGACAGCTTTGAGATTGGCCTATAATTATTTAAAAGAGTTGGATCTCCCCCCTTTAAAAGTGGTAGGACAAATGCTGACTTCCAGATCTTTGGAATTTCATTACATTCCAGGGTTAGATTGAACAGATATGTAAGTGGTTCAGCTATGAAATCAGCTGCCAGATTTAAAAAGCAGGGATCCAAAAGATCAGGACCTGCAGGCTTTCTTTGATCTAAGGATTTCAGGGCTTTATGTACCACCTGCACTGAGAATGGCAGAAAACTAAATGTTTGACCAGCTCTCACTGGTTCATCCACACAGGGTTGTACAGAGACAGAGGACACTGAATCAAACAGCCTACCAGATGATACAAAGTGCTCATTGAAACAATTCAGCATTTCAGTTTTGTCATATATAGCAACAGAGTCCTTCAAAACACATGACGGTAATTCATTAACATTACTGTTACCAGACATAGACTTAATAGCATTCCAAAACTTTCTAGGGTCATTCAGGTTATCAGTGGTAACAGACATAAAATATTCAGACTTGGCCTTCCTGAGAAGAAAAGAACACTTGTTTCTTAACTGCCTAAAAATAAGCCAATCAGCATCAGAACAAGATTTCCTTGCTTTAGCCCAGGCTAGATTACGGTCGTGAATAATACAAGACAGCTCAGAAGAAAACCATGGATTATCCCGCCCTTTAACCCTGAACCTGCGGAATGGTGCATGTTTGTTTACTATTTGGAAAAAACCATCATGAAAGAATATCCAGGCAGTTTCCACATCAGGGATAAGCTCAATCTTGCTCCAGTCAAAATAAAACAAATCATGAAAGAAAGCCTGCTCATTAAAACACTTCAAATTTCTCTTACGAATAAAACGTGGATTTGTCTTTGGAACCTTAGTATTTCTAACAGCAACAACAGCACAATGGTCACTTAAATCATTACAAAAAACACCAACCGCAGAATATTTATGTGGAACATTTGTCAATATCAAATCAATCAGGGTAGATTTATCAGGGCATTTAAGATTTGGGCGAGTAGGTGAATTAATCAACTGGGTAAGATTCATAGAATTACAAAACATTTTTAAATCATCAGACACCGGCTTTAACCAACACCAGTTGAGATCACCAATCAAGATCATTTCACTGTAAAGAAGTTTAGACATAAGGTGCGTCAAAGAAGAAAATGCATCACCAAGAGCAGAGGGGGGTCTATAACAGCCAATCACAGTTATAGAGAGGCCCTTTGAAACCTCAATATTCAAGGCAAGAAATTCCAACTGTTTACAAATAGTTTCAGACTTTGCCACACTTACATGGAATTTAGATTTTACATATATAGCCACACCCCCACCTTTCTTAACCCGATCTGCACGATAAACATTGTAACCACTTATACAAATATCCTTATCAAAAATAGACTTGCTGAGCCAGGTTTCCGAAAACACAATTACATCAGCATCAGTTGATTTAGCCCAAATCCTAACCCCATCAATTTTTGACAACAGGCTGCGTACATTTAAATGAAAAATACCAAAACCAGATCTTGATTTAAAATCAGAGGGGGTTTGGAGACATTGCATATCAGGGCCAGGGTTAGGTTGCACGTTACCTGATATCAACAACAGAAGAATAACTAGGCACCTCTGTTTAATAACCTTGCACGGCTTCTCTTTTTTAAGAGACCTACTGCAAGCGAATTCTACAAGTGAGTTTCCAGACAATACAAAACAGTCATTTAAAACCATTAGACTTTGGTAGTGACACAAATTCGTACTGTTCACATCATGCCACAAATGCATCGGCACTTGGACGAGTGGACCGAGTGAAAAAGAGCGAGTTCCTGCAGACAAAATGTCTAATGGACGCGAGAGTACATTGTCAGATGTACTCACCCTGCGACAATGTTCGTTTTCTCCACAGTTCAATAAAGTCAGTGCACAAAGCAATACCACGTAAATTGTCATTTTCTCTGACCAAAAAACAAGAGGCCAACGAAGGTAAGTGGAGAGAGGGACAGCGTGTATGTGAGTCAATGTGAGTGTTTGCGCGTGTGAGTAGATTGGGTGTTGAGGGCGATAGAGAGAACGGGTTGAGCTGCCACTGACAGCCAGGCGAAGAGCAAGGAGCAGCTCGGACAAGACACTCCGCGGACTAACGAGGAACTCAGGCCAGCCAGAGATAGGGTTACTTTGGTAAACTTCAAGTAATGAAGTTCCGAGTTGAGGAGGACCCGTGATCTTTACACCAGCAAAAATAAAATAGTTTGCACTACGCAACAACGAAGTTACGCAACCATAAATAAATAGATTATTAGTAGGTTAAAATGTACTAGTCACAAACAAACGACTTGACATGCTGCCATCTTGGAAAACGACAGTGATAGATATGGCAGGAGTTTAGATCTGTTAGGAGCAGTTGCATTGAGAAAGTATGCGTTGCTGAATGATAAGAGAAGAATGCAGATTGAGGGTGATTGCAGTATCTATATTTACAATTCCCAGCAGGAAGATCAAGGTGATTATAAATGTATTTTTTATAATCAACAGTTTGAAAGTGAGGGATTAGAGTTGGGACTGAGAGTTAATGTAGTGACACTAGTGGTGATAGATGGAAATACAAGTAAAGAGTTCAAAGCTTTAGGGAGAATCGATGAATCAACAACAATGACATCAACACTTCAGCCTATTATAACAACAGTGAGAAGCAATTCAACTCTTTCAACATTGACAGTTATTAAAGCTATAAATATATCACATTTGATTACAAGGGTGCCAATCGCTCCAGCACCAATTTTAGAGGAAAAGACTGTCATTAGGGTTAGGATGGGTGGTACAGCTCATCTTCCTTGTAGATGTGAGAGATGGAGTGGGGGTGGTGACGTTCCTCCCACATGGAGAGATAATTATGGAGAAGAAGTGTTGTTATCAGGACCAGAAGTAGAAGCTGTGACCCCTAGTCAAAGGAAGTATATTTTGTACAACGATATGAAGTGGAAGAGGGTTATGAGTGATTGCTCACTTATTTTGCGTAATGTTACATGGAAAGATCAGGGAGAATATATGTGTACTTATTTAGTGCAAGCATTAAAATTTGTTCCGGCTAAGAATTATTGGTTAAAAGGCTATGTAACTCGTAAGGTGACGCTTATGATGGAAGATTTGAAGTCTGTTGAAGCTTCCACAGTCACCAAAGGAGTTCAAGAGAAGTACATTAAAGTAGCCACTCCAACAATAAATAATACACAGAGGATATCTGTAACTTTCCCACTGGAAATAGTTAAGAGTGTTAATAAATCAACTAAAGCAACTATTTTAATAGTAACTTTGAAAGAGATTAATGGTACGACGGCAATAACAAATGTAGGAAATATGACACAGACACCAACAACAACTTTTCTGAAACTAAAGGATGTAGCAAGAGTGACTCAGGAGTTTATGATACGGATGGAGAGTGCTGTCAATGGTAGTAAGGATAGTGTTGAAATAGGAGAGCAGATGGTAGTAGAGAATGATGTAGATTCATCAGAAATAGTGCAGAATACTATCATGGAGGTACAGGATGAGTTCTTTGATTTTAATGGAAGACAAGAAGATATATCTGATCAATACCGCTCGTTAGGGAAGAGAGAAACTAAATGGAAGGCATATGGATTTGATTCTTCTGTTTTGCAAATTAAAGATGGATGGGCAGGTAAGAATCTTTGGTTCCAGCAGTTAACTCATTCTGTAAGATCAGTGAGGAATCTTGAGGGTCCATGCCTGTTGAGAATTCCAGCACCAGGCACATGGGGTTCTATCTTAGAGACGGTGGCTAAACCTCTATCAAGTACGTGTCAATCTTATGCTTTATCATGGCTGTTGTATCAGCAACAATCATTAACAGATACAATAATGTCGTTGTCGAAACATTTGTTTAGGCCTAGGTTTAAGTGTAATTGGTTAAATGAATTACCCTATGTGAATTTGTTAGATGGGAAGGAAAATCAGTTAACAGCGCTTCATGAAGCATTGGAGGTGAAACCAGTGAGGGTTAAAAGCTGTTTTTGTTCTAATAAAACATATGAGGGAAAGGGTATGTTTATGGGAATATCAGATTGTGATGATTATATGATGACTTTGGGTAAGCATGAACATAAGGTTAGTAATGAGAAATATAATGTAACTTTTTATGTTCCAGTTAGTAAGAAGAGCAGGACTTTGATGGTGAAAGATCAGCTTTTGCCTGGTAATGTGACTATTGGGAATTTTAGAGATATTTGGTGGGTTTGTGGTGATAAAGTGTATATATTCTTACCCTATGGATGGACAGGATGTTGTTACATGTCAACTTTGAAGCTTCCATATGAGGTTTTTACCATTAAAAGAGGGGAAGCACCGGACACAGATAAATCTGAGTCTAGGTTTGGAAATAGGGTGATAAAGGGACATGGCGGAATTTCATAGTCTGGAAGCCTACCATTGGAGGATAAGTCTAGGAGAGAAGTGGGGACTGGGACTTTTTCCATGGTATGGTGTAAAATTTTTGGCAGATCACATTGATAATAATACCTATACTTTGCAGGGTTTTGCAAATGAAACGATAAGAGGGTTTAACCTTCTGTCGAATACTCAAAGAAGTCACAGACTGACGCTGTTGAAACGGGGGATGATTGTTATACTTTGTTATACTTTGATCCCAGATAGTTCCGATAATATCACTAGTGTTATAGATGCATTGAAGAATATAAGGGATGCGTTTGGTAGATCTGAAGGAGCTGGATGGTCAGCGAAGGCTTGGTTGCAAGATCAGTTAGGCCCAGTGGGAGCAGTGATAGTTCAGATTTTAGTAGCAGCTCTGATAGCGCTGTGTGTGATGTTTTGCTTTTGTACTTTGTTATTGACTTTTGCGAAGGCTATGATATTGAGATGGGTTGGAGTTGTGATGCCTGGAGAAAACACTCAGATGCCGTTGTTACCTGTTACTGATCTAGATGAAGATGAACAAGTGGGACTGGATGGAGTATTGATGGATAGATATCCATTTTGAATATCCGATCATTTTTCAAATGTTTTTAAATATTAGTATGATTGTAGTATTTTGTGATGAATCCAATGGGGGAAATTGAATGAGATTCATTTTATATATCATTTTTATATTTTTAGTTGATATTGATGTTTTAATTTGAATGTGTTGTTTTGCAAAATATACTGTTTGGTCTTTTCTTTTCTTCCAGAAGCATATGGGGGAATGTGTAGAGGGGATTCAAATACTCAAACATGAACAATATGAATGGACTGGAGGAAGTGGAACAAGGAAGGTGTGGAAATGTTCAGATTCCATCATCGACGTTGCATTGGAAGTCGACACTGCTGAGGAGATTAAGTATAGTGGACTACATTCCAGTGTCTGCAATGATATATAGACATATTTGCATGTGTAATACATAATTTGTGTCATATTCTTTCTGTATTAATTTTTGTAGAATGATATTTGCTGTTATTGGGTACATGTGGGGATCTCAGATGTTTTTGTTTATTTTGTGGATGCTTAGGGATATTGGGTCTAGGCAGGGATAGAGAGAATCCACAGGAGGGTCCGATGGGTCGACCAGCCTGAATGTGGACATTTTTGATTGTATTTTGTTTGCTGAGGCTCTCATGTGTATTAAAATTGCATCATAGTTTAAAATGCATTGATAAACATTTATGAATTGATCTGGAGTACTTAGGTGGTTGCCTGGGGCAGAGGGGCCGTGAGAGAATTTTACTGTCTTGATTGATTGATGGATATTTGGAAAGAAAGCTGCCAGACAGGTTTTTCGCTCTCACACTCCATAAAGATTTGTTCATATTTCATAGAAATGTATTTACACTCCATAGAAAAATGTGTTTTTGGTTTATTGTTAAAGATACTCAATAAGAGAACTTGTTATTTGTCATAATTCTATTCTTTTTGTTTTCGAGACTTAATCAGTCTCGAAGGGGGGAAATATGTGGTGTCTAAGGAATTTATGACTTTGCTAACGTTTGCAAATGGTATCTTGGAGGATGTTGATTCTGCTTAGGGAAGCATCTGGGGAGCAGTTTTATAGGGGCAATCTAGAACAGAGGAAGTCTGTTGTGTGGAGTCATGGGATTGGTCTCTAGGGGAAACCAGCCATATCATGGTAAAGATTATAAATACTTGGTGGGGACAAAGGAGGACAGAACAACATATTATTTTGGGTCGTTGTTCTCCAGATGCCTGCAGATGTCTGTAAACTTACACTGAAATCTTGTGATATAAATAAACCTTTATAATCAAAGTACAGTGTAAGCGGACTCCTTGTTCTCACAGCAAAATTAGCATTATTATTTAGATACCACACTAATAATAAAAAAGAAGAAGAACTGTTACACTATGGTAATGTGACTAATAATCAGGTATGTCAAGATCAGATGGGTGTGGTAATTTCTTGTCATATCAACTGTCATTAGGTTATAATTTCATGCCGTCACAATTTAAGACTAGTACTTGCATTAACTGTAAGCTTTTCTTCACCCACATACTTGAATGTGTGTCAAACTTACCATCAACTTGCTGATTATACATTTAATGACCTAGTAGCCTAATGCAGGATCTTACCACTAGGGGCTGGTGGAAGCTGGGGCACTGTAAGCTGGGCTTGTTTGGGTTCATTAGTCTTTTTCTGGAGTACTTCACTTCCATCAACATCTTACGAAGCACAATACAATTTTTTAAAAATTTATTTCATCTACTTCCTGATGCATGTAATACACACAATGGAATAAGACTAGTTAAGAAATCCTCAACAGGTGGCTCTACATGGAATCTGATTGGTTTAGTCACCGCCCTCTTTGCTGGTTCCTCGTCAGATTCAACATTGGAGGTGTCAACCCCCCGTTTGGCTCGTTGCTCTGCCACAGAGAAATTGTCTGTACGTGCAATAAACATAGTCATAAATACTTTCCTATTACAGTGGAGGAAAAAAGTATTTAGTCAGCCACCAATTGTGCAAGTTCTCCCACTTAAAAAGATGAGAGAGGCCTGTAATTTTCATCATAGGTACACGTCAACTATGACAAACAAAATGAGGAAAAAAAATACAGAAAATCACATTGTAGGATTTTTTATGAATTTATTTGCAAATTATGGTGGAAAATAAGTATTTGGTCAATAACAAAAGTTTCTCAATACTTTGTTATATACCTTTTGTTGGCAATGACACAGGTCAAATGTTTTCTGTAAGTCTTCACAAGGTTTTCACACACTGTTGCTGGTATTTTGGCCCATTCCTCCATGCAGATCTCCTCTAGAGCAGTGATGTTTTGGGGCTGTCGCTGGGCAACACGGACTTTCAACTCCCTCCAAAGATGTTCTATGGGGTTGAGATCTGGAGACTGGCTAGGCCACTCCAGGACCTTGAAATGCTTCTTACGAAGCCACTCCTTCGTTGCCCGGGCGGTGTGTTTGGGATCATTGTCATGCTGAAAGACCCAGCCACGTTTCATCTTCAATGCCCTTGCTGATGGAAGGAGGTTTTCACTCAAAATATCACGATACATGGCCCCATTCATTCTTTCCTTTACACGGATCAGTCGTCCTGGTCCATTTGCAGACAAACAGCCCTAAAGCATGATGTTTCCACCCCCATGCTTCACAGTAGGTATGGTGTTCTTTGGATGCAACTCAGCATCTTTGTCCTCATAACACGACGAGTTGAGTTTTTACCAAAAAGTTATATTTTGGTTTCATCTGACCATATGACATTCTCCCAATCCTCTTCTGGATCATCCAAATGCACTCTAGCAAACTTCAGACGGGCCTGGACATGTACTGGCTTAAGCAGGGGGACACGTCTGGCACTGCAGGATTTGAGTCCCTGGCGGCGTAGTGTGTTACTGATGGTAGGCTTTGTTACTTTGGTCCCAGCTCTCTGCAGGTCATTCACTAGGTCCCCCCGTGTGGTTCTGGGATTTTTGCTCACCGTTCTTGTGATCATTTTGACCCCACGGGGTGAGATCTTGCGTGGAGCCCCAGATCGAGGGAGATTATCAGTGGTCTTGTATGTCTTCCATTTCCTAATAATTGCTCCCACAGTTGATTTCTTCAAACCAAGCTGCTTACCTATTGCAGATTCAGTCTTCCCAGCCTGGTGCAGGTCTACAATTTTGTTTCTGGTGTCCTTTGACAGCTCTTTGGTCTTGGCCATAGTGGAGTTTGGAGTGTGACTGTTTGAGGGTGTGGACAGGTGTCTTTTATACTGATAACAAGTTCAAACAGGTGCCATTAATACAGGTAACGAGTGGAGGACAGAGGAGCCTCTTAAAGAAGAAGTTACAGGTCTGTGAGAGCCAGAAATCTTGCTTGTTTGTAGGTGACCAAATACTTATTTTCCACCATAATTTGCAAATAAATTCATTAAAAATCCTACAATGTGATTTTCTGGAGAAAAAAAATCTCAATTTCTCTGTCATAGTTGACGTACCTATGATGAAAATTACAGGCCTCATCTTTTTAAGTGGGAGAACTTGCACAATTGGTGGCTGACTAAATACCTTTTTCCCACACTGTAACACTGGCAAAACAGGGTATTGAGTATTTGTAACTCACATAGTAATACTTTCAGCAAATACATATAGTACTTAAGAGGGGGAAGTTACTGACTCTACTGACCAGGAGTGGGTTGCACCAGTTAGACGCTAATAAGGTGTAAGAGATAAGTTGGGCCTACCTACACCCGACATAATGATTTAGAAAATTGAACAAGATGCGACATGACTAGTCATGAAACACTTACCTTGGAAACTAGTTATAGAGTTATACTATACTATACGTACATTACACTTAGTTTTTACACCCTGGCGTAGCAAAAGCTATTACTTACAACCAGGTGGTGACACAGGTTTACACCTGGCTTAGAACATATTCTACGTTAGAACTAGCCTTACGTATAGGAGTATGTTCAACTGATGCAACCTGCTCCAGAGCCACACAAACAAGCATACATTGCAATATAAACGGTAGTGGATGGATACAGTAAAATATTATTTTACCAGTGGATGAAAAGATGGAAATTCTGTACTTCTCACATAATAATTTGTCAGGCCGGTCTCCTCTCTTAATCATTGTTGCGCTGGCATTTCTTGGCCAGTAGCAACACAGGACCTGCAAGATATGAGACTCTGTTTAAAGTTAACTATTTATCCATCTCTTTGCCTGAAAGGGGTAAACCATTTAACTGATCAACTCACCCCATCTCTCTTCTCCACCCACTGCTCTGGTACAACTTCAACAGTGTTCTCTTTTACAAAATGTACAACATAATAACGCTGTGTGCCCTGTGCAGAAAAACAAAACACCAATTCCACACTGTTCAGTCTCTTGATTTACCAGCCAAGATAGTTTGCAAAACTAATACAGCTTGTGAACTTGGCTGTAGCCAACACGAGTGCCATGGTCCTCCTCAAGAATAATAGCTTGCTTAGCAAGACTGCTCTTTGCAATGAGATGCATTTGTGTGCTCCTTGTAGTCGTGCGTAAAGTCCAATACAGTCTTGAGTCACAAGGACTCAGCGTGTAAGATTCCAGATGCTGAAACACCCTGCAGAGGTCAATGTTGTTCTTCATCAGGACCTAAGAACACGATTACTGAACCCTGTAACACAGGCTGTGGTTACACGCGGCACTATCCAAATAACGTAGCTGGGCTAAACTATCTATTAGCCAACTGGTTAATTAGCTAACTTGCAAGCTTCCTCGCTAGTTAGATAGCCTGACATCATCAAAATGTCTTTATATGGGGAGCTGGGAGTACACTAACGTACTTGGTTTAAATAGCACACGCTGGATAACTTACCTTTCGTAAAAACTTCCAAGAGGTGAACTGTGTTCGGGCAGTCGGAGTCGATGGTGTCTTCGCTGTTCAGCTGTGTTGTTTCACTTTTACCAATTAGTACCGTAGGTGTTTCTTTCTGGCTCCAGCCTCAGTATTGTTAGTTGCAGTATTTATAGTTGCAGTATTTTATATTTGCAATGACGGATAATGGAGTCAAAGGGAATATTCAGGATCAACCGTCGTCAGGCCACCACTACTGCTGATTTTTTAAAATGCAAATAGTTTGGGTAGCCATGATTAGCTGTTCAGGAGTCTTATGGCTTGGGGGTAGAAGCTGTTGAGAAGTCTTTTGGACCTAGACTTGGCACTCCGGTACCACTTGCCGTGCGGTAGTAGAGAGAACAGTCTATGACTAGGGTGGCTGGAGTCTTTGACAATTTTGAGGGCCTTCCTCTGACACATTCATAAATGAATATAATACAAAAATACTATTTTTAGGTATCGTTCCCTCTTCCATAGGCCTATACTGAGGTCAAAATTACATTATGAATTTCCATACATTTATTAAATCGGTAGAATTATGGAAAAATAAATTGAGGAGGGGAAGAGCTGGATCCACTTCCTTTACTCCAAGCACAAGTATGCTGGCCAGTGTTGCCAACTCCTCAGTAAGGAAAGTAGCTATTGGGTGTCCTAAAAGTTGCTAGATGTCGCTAAATGACGTCATCACCTCATTTGCATAATTGCCCATGTTCATGTAATTGTGATGGAGGCTGTAGGAGAGAGGAATAACGTTGTGGGAGAGACAAAAAGTGAGTAAAAAACACCCTACATTTACATCCCGCCCTGAATGTAAGCCAGTCTGGACGCGGAGGGGTGAACATCTCCTGCTCTGACTGCAGCTGGGAGGGACTGCTGCGCGAGGACTGGGCCGCCTGTGAGTGCTTTGGGACAGGGGTAACAAAGCACCCGCTGCTCGTTGAGAAGAGTAAGAACGATACGTGCTTTCACGTCAGAGTCTCCAAAAGTCTCCAATAACACCAGAAAAAGTCGCTAGATTTGTCGCTAGTCGCTTTTTAAAAAATGTGTCGCTAGAGGGGTCTGAAAACTCGCTAAATATAGCGACAAAGTTGCTAAGTTGGCAACACTGATGCTGGCCCCAATATCTTGTGATCTAAAGTACTTATTTAGAAGGTAACAAATGTTCCTACACACTTAGAAAGACAATGTTACAAGTGTACCGCCACTTGACTTACAGACGACGTTCCAAAATGTATTTCTATCATTCTGATTGTAACGTTATATGAAGACAAACCATAGCTCTAAATGTAACGTTATGAAATATTCCTAGGATATCTCCAAAATAACATGATATTCAGAACCTTTCATGGACTACCAAGGAACGTTTTTAATGTTCCCATGATGTCTGTATAGCGAAGGGATATTTATAACCTCTATAATACTTATTAGAAACGTTATGAATGTGCCTATAATGTCCCAAACGGGCTATGACATTCAGTACCTCTGGAAGACTTAAGGGGAATGTTACAAATGTCTCAGTTAAGTTCCTTGTTAGCTGGGCTACAGTAGCCTACAATGGCATATAAATTAATAGCCTACTTGATGGCCAACCGATGCAAATGTAGCCTATCATTTTCCACATTTAATGTAATTTTCATTGTGGACGTTTTCCCATAACAGAAGCATGCTAGGGAGTTCCATAACTTCCATTTCCAATTTCCACACTTGCAGCACTCCAGATCCTAGAACTGCGCATGAGTAAAACCCTTTACTTTAAATCACCTCTGAGCGAATTTATCTAAAGAGTTTTAAAAAATGCGGACATAGCAACCGTGCTTTTGTCACAATATTGCAAGTGCAGAGAGGAAATTATGTCTCAGTTTTGTGGTTGTGGTGCAGAATGTGAAAGAAATCCCATGCTTCTGCTTTCTCTGTTGAGTATATGACTTCGATTGGGGCTCAATGGAGCTGGCTGAAAGGTACAGCATTCCAATGAATGACTATGAGGATGCCACAGGGTTACAGACCCGAGGTGCAAGGACACCTAGAACAGAGGACATCTACCAGTCTCTTCAGTCTCCAAACATAACATATAGACAGAGAGAGGCCAGTGAGTATTTGGTTCATATTTTCTAGTACACTCAAATAAATCGGTCAGTTGTGACTTTAAATTAATAAATATGTAGGCCTGCATGACTGATAATCAAGTATGATTGAGAAGACCGTATTAATCTAATTTAGTAACTTGTGCATTTCAGGGCCACATGACAGGATACAATGGAAAACATTTGTGTCCCCTCTGCTCCTCTTCAATGCACTTTTACTGATGATCATTCTGGTAATTGTTGGAGTTCACTGTAAGTAATTTAATCAACAATGCACTACTGAATATTTGATTGTTGTGATGATTATTATGTGAGGTTCTAAAAATGAAGAATAGCTGGGGTTTGAGTGTAAAAGACAGCTCTGTCTGTCACCAACCACTGTTCCTAACCAAGTGTTCTACTCTTGTAGTTCATACTCTAAAACCTAAATACTATTAGTTGGTTCAACCAGTGCAAGACGCAAACCTGTTCAACCTATTAGACATCTCAGGATTAAATATATTTTTAAAAGAGCAGCTTTCTTATTATTTTTTGCCAGATTCCCATTTCACCGGGGCAATATCATCTGAAAATGGAGGTGGGTGACTTCATATGGCTACTGTACTGTATAAGTTATATAAATCACACAAATTACCTCTATTTAGTAGATAAAGATTAAACACAACCTGTGGAATGTCTTGCTGTAGTTTGTTTAGTTGTTTAATTAGAAAGTACTGTGTTCTATTTCATTACCGGAAAATCCCAACTTCCAAGTCAAATTTCCACTTCGTCTCTCATTGACATCAATGCATGACTAATGCATGATGTAACACATTTGACTTCACTGGAAGTTATGATTCACCACTAACATTATAGATTCAGCACATTTGATGTGGTCACACTTTCACGCATGGAGGAACCAATACTAGTATGTTACATTCAGATTTCAGACAGAATGAAGAAATGTGGCATCTCTATCACAATGGGTTCTATCTATTCTGGCAAAGTGTGGGGGATTGCCTAACTGCTGATAGCTTCTGTCAGCAGAGAAACGCCACTCTGACCACATTACAGCCACATAACAGGGTATGTCAGCTTGTATACTCTGTCTGTGAAATATTATACACTTGCAGTGTCTATATAGAATATAATTAACTTTCAGTGTCAGGTCATACATTTTCAGTTCAAAAATATTTATTCTGAGCTAAAGGTGTAAAATGCATAAAGATTAAAAGCATGAGTTTGAATACATAGGTTTGGTTGTTGGCCAGGGCCAGAGGACAGCAGCTTTGGGTCCTTGAGCTGAGGGATATGACCGAGTTGTCTGCAGATGGTGCCACAGAGGTTCAGAATAATACAATCTTTCATAATCCTTTTTATATTATGTACAGTACTTCATTAAGAAAATGTTTTGTGATAAGTTCCTTTTTAACCTTTGTTTGATCTTCCTCAGGAGGATGGTGAATATGGTGATGATTGTGCCCTCCTGACTGGTGACCCCACCCAGGCCTCAATGAGCCCGGGCCACAGGAAGAGCAAGGGGTGGGTGTGTGAGAGGAAGGCCTCTCCACCACATGTATCTGGAAATCAATAAGATCCAACCTATTCCATTCAGGGAGGATATCAACTTTTCCTTGAATTTTTTTCACTTTTTAGTCACGATGTTAATTGTTTTTTTTAATTCCCTGAACAATGTCCTCGTTTTAATGACCAAAATGTATTGCTTAATTTGGGGAGTTACATTGTTTGATTCTATCCTGCATTGCAGGGCAATTGCTTGTGTCAGTGTACACAAGAGGGCGCTATGTAATTGTAAAGATTCAGTAAAGTCTGCAAAGAAAGAGCCAAAAATGTTGTTCACAGGAGAACATTACTGAAACATGCACACGTTTTCTTTACATGCAGAAGGAGTCACTGACCTGTAGATCAAACCATAAGCTTGCTAGGCCTCTCATCACCATTCAAAGGATGGCTGAAGCACTACAAAATGTAGCTGAAACATCTGTTTACATCTGTTAGGTTAATTTGTATTTTAAGAATAATGACTAAAGGATTTCACCCCAAATACAGTATAAATGTGTAAACTGTGTTACAATTATCAACCCACTAATGGGGGGGGGGGGACTAAACATTCCAGGGTGAAGGAGAAAGGTGAAAACTGTTTAAGAAAGCCTCCTAAAGGTGGGCGGAGCAAAGTGCCTTTGTGTGTCAAGAGGTATAAAACAGGAGTGTATGGGTTTTGGCGCCAGAGCTCTCCATGAATAAAAAGACAGATCATTCTTGTTGGTTGTGGACCTTGAATCATTTATGATTAAAACCAGAGCCTTACAACCTCTGGTAATGATACAAGCTGAATTAGAGATAGAAATTCACTAACAGAGTGGTCCTTTGAGCAGAGCTTAAATACGTCTTTGTCGTTCTAAGAACACCGAAACCGTGCACGGGCGGATGATTGCATCCGTGGAGAATAGTCCTGGCCTTCGACGTTAAGGTTATAAACAGGCCGGTGATTACTCTTATGAACGATAAAGACGTTAACGAGTTTGAAAAAGCATTTAAATCCAAACTGCAAGGAAAAGGTCAGTAATTTTTATTCATGGATTTTGGTGAAATGATTTGAACTTGTATAAGAATAGTAATTCTTGTGGAGGGCAGAGAATAGTTACCAAAATCTCAACGGAAGTAATAATTATTACTAAATGGGGAGGGTCCGTAATTGACCCTAGGTAAATAGCTATTACCAAAATAATCTAGTCCGAAATGACACGGGGTGAATGGCCATCACCAATGTAAACTAGTTTTTATTGAGATTGTACTGGGTACAGTGTTACGATAAACAGGGAGGGGGATAATTTTTCGTCGTGTGCTATGGATACATTAAACAGGTCAAAAGTCGCGTAAACAACTGGGGATTTGCTATAACTCTGTCTGTTTCATGAAACTGGAGCAGTTACGACCTCTAGGTTACAAATAGGTTTGGCAAATGATTGTATAATGTTGTGTACGTGTGAGACTTGAGAATCCGTCGGAATACGTGATAATTGTTTCAAGGAAGGAGCTAAAAATAAGTTGCGTGAGAAAAAATGGTTATCGACCCCTTTCATGAAACTGGAGAATGGAAAAAACTCTGGGTTACGGGTGGATAATTTTAAATGGTTAATTACAAAAGCAGATCATACATTGGCTCAAGAGACGCACTAAATAATAGCTCCTAGGAGAATAATTCTGGATTGAATTATTACTAAACGGGGGGATTTCTTATTTTTCCACCATGGGAAATAAATCTTCTAAAGAGGTCCGAGAATTAACGGGGGATGAAAGATATATGTTAGGAAGAGATCGAAGAAATATGTTTTATGGATCCATTTGGAAGAAGAGGTATGGATTTATTGGGCATCTAGATTAAAAGTTAGAAGTTATGATTAAGCAGATGCATGTAAACTGTGGAACGGATTTGAAAAAACAGCGAGGGGAGGGGCTAGAGACAGCGAGGGTCTTTTTTAAGTGCGAAAGTGCTTTAACGGTAACAAAGGAATATTTAACCATCGTGACTGAAGGGGTAAAGGAAAGGGCAGTGTCGGAGATAGGACAGTCTATTTTTTTTGGTTCAACGGGTAAAAGGTTTGAAAAAATGATACGTGTCGATTAAGAATTGGCTAAAAACACCACGAAGCGATTATTTGAGAGGTACCTATAAAATTCCAACGATGCATATGTATGAACTTTCTCACTCAAACGTAGACGTACGTCATGAGTGAGAAAGTAGAGAATATTTACATTTGCATTTTTGGTCATTTGGCAGACGCTCTGGTCCGGAGCGACTTGCAGGAGCAGTGGGGGTTGGGTGCCTTGCTTGGGGGCACATCGGCAGATTTTTCGCCTGGTCGGCTCGGGAGTTGGAGCAGGCGACCTCGGTTACTGAGACGGTGCTCTTGGTTACTGGGCTACCAGCCGGCGGGGATGAGTTTAAGGTTGTGCCGTTGTTTGATTAGGTGATAAGGTTATGTGATAAGGTTTAATGGGTAATCGGACCATAACTAAAGTGGTTATAGAAGTAATGTATAAATAGTAGAGAGCCAATAGAGGGTTCCATTGAACTATTATGTTGTGTTGGGCATTTGAATGGCATAAGGTGAAATCTGTGTGTATGAGGGAATTCAACGGCGGGTATGAATGATAACCGGATACTACTTAGTATTTGGTTGGTTAAATGCTGAATAAAAGATTTGAGGCGTGGTTGGGGGGTAACTAGGAAGACACTCTTATTCAATGGGGAATGGGTGTAGGGAGAGAGAGTTTTTACGTGTATTAAAAGTTGCATTAGAAAGCTTTAGTAGTATTCTAGATAGGTCTATGAAAATATGTTACAAGTACGAATGAAATTATTTCCTAAGAAGGAAGATTTGTAGGGAAATTCCCACGCCTCCCCCATAATGTAGGAAGGAGCAGGAGAGGGGGGGAGAGGTGAGAGACAGTACATAGTTCAGATGGTAGGAATGTCATTAAGTGTATGCTTATCAACGATATCAAGTATTTGTTTTATTGATTGGGGCCGAATCAGAGAGAACGGTTAATGAGATTGAATAGCGAACTGAAATGGGTTAGCGGGAAAATACAAATAGTTGGTACATTTTAGAACAATAATTTATTTTCGTTACGGGGAAGCAAGTGGCATTGGCTGTTGTGCTGGGGGAATAGCGCCAGCCTGTGGTGGGTTCTGGAGTTGTTATAAAGAAACTTATATTTTAAACTAAAGTGATGGAATAGGCTACAATTATAACATCAGAAAAAGGGCACAATATAATTTGTAATAGTTATTACAATTATTATTGATAGTTATTACAGTTATTATCATTGATTCAGGAATGATAGAAGGAAAGTAGAGGAAAGGCAAGGGATTAAATCTCATTTAGGGAAATAAGAAGAGTATGAAATATTAGGGAGAAAATACCATTAACTGAGGGAACATTTGATGTAACCGTGATTGTATTGGCTAAAAACTGAAATATGACATTTACAAGGGGGACAGGAACAATAGAAGGGGAGACAGATTTTCCTAGGGGGTTGAACAAATAATTGATAATGGATCATTTGAAATGAGATCACATGTAGCAGATTTAGGGTAATCAATTAAATAATCATTGGATACTCGAGGAATTTTGAGTGGTTTTATGGATTAGTTATGAGGAATTAGATTGATACAAACATTATTGATGGGTTAGGACTGGGGATATCTGTATCATGTTTTGTGTGTACTACCATCTTTAGATTACTGATGGTAATTGAAGGTTAACAAAATGTATAACCAGGAGAAAGAGATTAGCTTATCTCATTGGAATGTTGCTAAGGGGGAGCAGTAGTGAAGTTAGGCAGTATTTAGGACATAGAAGGGAGCTACCAAATTAAGTTGAGCCTGGCTATCTTTGATTGTTGTTTTTCAATTGGGTTTTTCAAATAAAAAAACAACACACCCAGCATGATGTTTATAAAGGGTTGTTATGTTGAATTTAGGGGATTTTCAACAGTTCATAGGTGGTATTTACTATGCTGTGGGATGGAACGGTTTGTTGGGGGATATTTGAACCTAAATTAATGCAATAAGCTGCAGTAATCAGAGGAATGTACAATCTAAGGCGAGACAGCTATTGCCTAGATCATTGATTTAGCAATAGGATCAGGTAGATAGGGACTAGAAAGAAAAAAAAAATAGATGAAGAATGATGAGCTTTTTGGTGATGATGGACTGCTGTAAAGCTTGGGTACTCCATTATGTACTGCATACTGGTAAATTAAGTGATCTTATCTATGGGAAGGCAATGGCAGCCCATGGTAACATAATTTGGAACTCTAAGAAGGAAGAACAGTTTATGTTGTTGCTCTCTTCCCAAACAGTCTTAGCTTTTTATACATATATCAGGGATGTTACCCAAATGGTAGAGAGTAAAGAGGGATATGACATTGGTCGTGATTTAAAGATGATGAGTTTTTTTTTTGGTGGGCTATTAGAGATAACTGGGTTAATCACGAACATAGAGGTTTTTATTCTTTGTTGCTAGGCAGAAGACTTAGGTGACCTAAATATGGACTTGTCATGTCCAACAATCAGTCTTCAGGTCAAGCCCGGGAGAGCCGGGGTAGAACAGAGTTTGAACTAAACATAAGTGTTTTTACAAGATAAGAGATTGATTGATTGGATTACTAATTGATTCTGAACTGAATGAAAGTCGAATTTAGCCGCCATAAAGACAAAGGAAGTGGGAGGAGCAATAAAGAAGCAAAAGACAATCTCAAAAATGAAAGGCATGGCAATTGGTTGATAAATTACCTAAGGGAATGTTTAGGTAGGTGGTAATATTGACACATGAGCAGAACTATGTGTCAAGAGGGGGAAGAGGCTAATTGTAGGATTAAATAATATACGAAGGAGAGGACAAAATACTTTAAAAAAAAAACATTTTTTTAGATACAGTCTAGAAAGAGAATGCAGTCAGAAATTGTTAGATTAATCTGAACATGTGTGAAGATAGTTTATTAACCACACCCGTATGTCAGAGGTTTTGTGCCCCACAGGTGAACTAAAGGAGAAGGTGACCCACTCTATCTAACCAGGTGACTGGTGAGAATCCAGTACCTAAAAGAAGGGAAACTGGAAGCAGGCCTGTTGGGAAGGGCCCTATCAGGTTATATTGGTCACCGCCTTTGCCATTAGAATAGCAGAGAGAGGAACCTGGGTCCATGTTACCCACTGCAAGAGGTAAGACCACATATAAGCACCACTGAAACACACACAGAGTTGGAGAGCAGAACTAGACCAATAGGGTCCGGGGATCACCTCTGTCAACGAAGATCTACTACCCCGACCTATCATCACTGTAGTGTGTTCTTAGGGTGTGAGTATGGGGTGGTACCAAGCAGAAGGACTAAAGGCAGCAGAGGGTTGGCGGTTTTTGGGAATATGGGTGACCCTGAGCTGCATCATAGTCTCGGCAATAGTCTTGGTATGTCAAGATCCACCATGGCCTTACCATTATTAAGAAATAAAAGGGAAGCGACCCGACATACTGACCGTCAAGGACGAGTGATCTACAAAATAGGAGTCAGAGAAGGGTGGGGAGTAAGATTCAAAATTAGGATTAGGGATCTTATCAGGACGGATAAGCAAGCAACGTGGGATTATAAGATCCCATTGTATTTATGTTCAGCTCCCTCGGCGGATTGTTCCTGGGCTCCGGTATTTAGACATATTGGGGGACGGAGATATGAGAGGGGGGGGGGGGGGCTAGACGTCCAGATGGAGGATGAGAAGGTATAACGACATCCCCACGGAGATGGTAGTAACAATAGTAAAGGTCACTAAAGAGGACATGAAAATAACTTACTGGGCTTGCGCGGACGAATACGGATGGGATACTTGGTTATGACCGACAATGTTGACCGCCCCAATGCCAAAAGCAATGTTTCCCTGTGTATTAGACCTGGGGTCCAATCAAAAAGAGCCAAATTGCACAGGGATTGGGCTGGCAAAATTGACATACTCGGCCAGCCCACCTAGATTCACTTTAACTCCTGGCGAATACCAGTGTTACAGACATAGAAATGGCACCCGTAACTTTGATGATTTTGATGGCTGTAAAGAGATAATTAATGTGACTGATTTAGATAAGGAAGGGAGGGGAAAAATTAGGAACCTTACCGTCCCTCTGACTGATGTGTGGTGGGCATGCACTAACAAAGGGAGCATTCGACAGACATTACCAGAACGACGGGTGGGTACTTGTGCACCAGTATTGTTGGTCCAAACCTGTAAGAATTAGTCATCAAAGACCAGTGACAGGAAGAATAATCAGGAGGAGGAGAAACATAGGTCAGGAAGGAAATAGCCCAATTTGGAAAGATGGTATAGGCATCCCCAGGGGTGTTCCAGACGAATACAAAGCTATGAATCAAATGTGGGAGGGTTTTACCACAACATTTTTCTGGTGGGTGACAATAAACAAAAATATGGATTGGATAAATTATATCTATTACAACCAACAACGATTTATTGACCAGACTAGAGATGCAGTAAAGGGGATCTCCGAGCGATTATCCGCCATCCCACTCATAACTTAGTAGAGGTTGGTTCTAGATCAGGCAGAAAGGGCCGGTGTCTATAGAATGATAAACCATTGTTGCACATTTATCCCTACCAACACCACACTGGATGGGACAGTCACCAGAGCTCTTACAGAATTAACTGCACTAAGTGAAGAATGAACTGAGAACTCAGAAGTTAGTACATCATGGATAGGGTGGTTTGAGGAAATATTTGGTAAATGGAAAACCATAGCAGCCACCATCTTAGGAGCGGTCAGTGTTTGTATGGGTATTCTTGTATTATGTGGTTGTTGTCTTGTTCCCTGTGTCCGAGGATTGGGGAGTCAGGCGTTGGTGAAATGCAGTATCTAAACAATGATGAGAGATGGACTGACTCCGGACTCTGACCAGGGGAATGTGAAAAACGATCCTCCAGGCTTGGTGGATGACGAGGATTTGGACCCTGAAAGACCGCAATTGGATGAAATGTTTATTAGTTCTGACGTGATCTCTGAGATTAATCATGCTTGTAAAATACATTTATCCTGAATGTGAAGACCTTTAGTCAAAGGGGTGGATTGTTATATTAATTTGTATTTTAAGAATAATGACTAAAGGATTTCACCCCAAATACAGTATAAATGTGTAAACTGTGTTACAATTATCAACCCACTAACAGAGGGGGGGGGGGGGGGGGAGACTAAACATTCCAGGGTGAAGGAGAAAGGTGGAGACTGTTTAAGAAAGCCTCCTAAAGGTGGGCGGAGCAAAGTGCCTTTGTGTGTCAAGAGGTATAAAACAGGAGTGTATGGGTTTTGGCGCCAGAGCTCTCCATGAATAAAAAGACAGATCATTCTTGTTGGTTGTGGACCTTGAATCATTTATGATTAAAACCAGAGCCTTACAACCTCTGGTAATGATACAAGCTTAGGTTGAATTAGAGATAGAAATTCACTAACAACATCCCAACACTTCATATATATTCTCAACGAAAGATTTACTTTTATTTTAGTCCAAACCACGATAAGGACTGTATGAAGAAATATAACTGTAAATGTTGAGACATTTACTCAAATGAGTTTAGCCAAACACACTTTATATAAAAATGTGACTTTGTGACTTGTCTTGCGAAAGACCTGAGAGCTGAAACATCAACATTAAACAGTCTCAATTATATCTCTTCTAATTATTTTTCCTATTGTACAACTTCATCCATAATCACTGTTTATATTTTATTCTTAATCACATTAAGTTCCACTCAGATAGTGTTATTATTCTGTAGGTTTGGGAAGAAATAGCTGTGTATATGTATGTTACAACCCTTACATAGTCCTTACCAACAGTGTGTGTATGTTGTGATGATTCAGAAGCCTCTGATGCCATGAGGTGGCATACTGTATGTGTGTAAGGTGGAGGGAGGACTGTGACTGGCTGTGTTTAGGGAGACTGGAATTATACACACATACAGCCAACCAGCTCTGTCCCCCAGGCTTAAAGCCAATTTATGCTTGATCTGCAAATGTGGTCGGAGGCGCAGTATGGATGGTGTGAGGCAATTGCGGAGCCTCTGGAGGGATGCAGAGGCCAAATTGAGCTCGGTACCGCATCGCTGTGTGCCTCTCAAATGTTGTAACAATGCGGAGGGCTCCGTATAGCTCCGCATTGACATGATTGGTTGATGGTAGGTGGGGGCGGAAGGTCCTGTATAAACACAAACCTACTTCCTTGACAACTTCCTTCACAACAACTCTGCGCTACTCGCAAAGCGCAAAAAGTATGAATGCCCTGACTTCTGCAGAGGCCATATCACTGTAAATGCTGCACGGCCAATGCAGACATCAGATTGATCATTCGGCGCCTTTTATACTTCCTTCACGGTCTACTCACTGATGGCTTATTAGTCTAGGCACTTGTCAAACTCATTCCACGGAGTGCCGAGTGTCTGCGGGCTTTCACTCGTCCCTTACTTGATTGATGAATTAAGGTCACTAATTAGTAAGGAACCCCCCTCACCTGGTTGTCTAGGTCGTAATTTAAAGGAAAAACCAAAAACCAGCAGACACTAGGCCCTCCATGGAATGAGTTTGGCACCCCTGGGCTAGACTGACTGGTTTGTTTGTTGACACGTTGCACCACTTTAGTGAATTCTATCATTAATTAGATCTGAATAACATTGTCATAGATCTAGGAAACAGACACATGACACACAACAAAGTTTGTTCGTTCCATTTCATTTCTCAGTTTTTCAAAGAAACAAAGTGACATTGTTTACATCACAGGCAAGAATCATCAGCATTATTCTATTTTGAACAGAAATCTTTTCCATAACATTTTCATGAACCCCATGCCCATATCCCTCTCCTGAAGCCTACTCCCGTATACACAGAATACTGTACATACCCATAGATCCTGCTCCTTCTCTTTACAATAGAATACATTATACATAATTGTCAGTCAATGTATTATTAATAGCATAAAAATAAGTATACAGCTCTCTCCTAACAGGATCCATTACCCTGATTGTACATATCATACCTTTTTCCCACAATTACAGGTAGGACCTTTGATACGGTGAGGGGTCTCAGTATATATGTCTAATTTCTACATCACTTTGTACCGTGTTATGCTGAACACACTACAGCCACAGAGAACACATGTCTCTGCAGTTCACCAAACTAAGAATCTTCAGACTTGACAGAATTCTGGTTATTCTAGAATGCAAAGCGCCTTTATACAGCTACTGTGTTGTATTATGTGAGAGTTAATATTGAAAATAATAAGGCATTAAAAGATGGTAGAACGAAACCCAGTCAAACACAAAGACTCTTAACTGGACTTGGCCATAGCTACGGTAGTTAAGTGAACCAAAATGTAGGGGATTTAAGGTGAATCCTAAACCTTTCCCAGACAGTCCTTGGGATTTAAGACCAACTGTCACGTCTGTTCAAATTCTTTAGACATGATTATGAGGTAAAAGAAGCTCATTAATGAAAATCCCCAATTAAGAATAATCATTTTAAGGGAATAAGAAAGAAAGGTATATTATAAAAGTCACATCAAGCAATGCCATTGGCCTGTATGGTGAGACAAACTTAAGATTAAAAACAGAGTAAGTCTACCATAGTGAAGCATGAGTAATCCATTGATCTATGGCTGTGATTACACAGGTAGCCCAATTCTGATATTTTTTCCACTACATCAGATCTTTTCACATCATATTTTTTTCAGAGTTGATCTGATTGGTCTAAATACCAATTACTGAAAAATAGATCAGAATTGGGCTGCCTGTGTGAACATAGCCTATGTAATACAGGATTTTGGCACTAAAGTTCTCTGCATTAAAGCACAAGATACTGGCAGTAATGGGCTATGTTCAAATCACTAAAGGGATTTCATAAAACTGAATCACCACATCAAAAATACCACTTGTTTTTTTCTGCAAGAAAATCTAACTGGTACGGGAAAGGGGGGGATATAAGGGAAGGGGGGGACCTAGTGAGAATGAGTGAGGGTAACCGTTAGTGTGTGGACACCAAAGAACACAGGCAGCCAGGCACTTGAGTGTCTTTTTCGGATGCACAGAGGACGTAGCCTGGTGCCTGATCTGTTTGTGCTGTCTTGCCAACTCCTATGGTCAGTCGGAGTTGGCAAGAAATAACAAACAGGTCTGGGACCAGGCTACAGGGGATGTGTGTGAGATATGATTTTCAGTCACTGTGTTATAAAGCGGGAGGGAACCTTAACAAGTCAGTGAAAGGAATTAATATTATTATTATTATTATTACATAAATAAAAATTACCCTGTTGATCATTGTGGGAGGCCATAATGTGGTCTGGAAATATCTTAATTAATTGATATCCATCACCACTGTAATCATGCTCTTTCTCTCGCGCCTGCACGCACAGCATTCTATAATCACATTGATCAGACATTCAATACCATTCTCAGCCTGTTAGTGTAATAATGTTCTGGCAAACACAAGTAGTAAATGTCACAGCAATAGTCGTCACAGCAGTAAATGTGACGACTATCAACCTCACCTACTCAGCTGAACCACATGTAAGACTATTAAAATGTGTGTGTGTGTGTGTGGTTGGCATTATACAGCGCTGGTTTTTGGCTTAGCTCCAGCTGGTACTGGTAGGGTTCAGGCAGGAGAGTGAGGAAACGAGAGCTTTCATTGTGGCTGAAGCGTGAGGCACAGCATAAAGTAAAAAGAGGCTATTCTTTTAGTATGTTTCACAAACACAGTAAGGCAGTTTGATTATGCTTACTATATAACTAAAACTCTCTATTATGTTTTCTGTCATTTTCAACATATATTCTTAACACAACATTATATTCAAGACATAAACATAGTTTTCCCTCTCACAGACCAGTTCCAGATTCCCTGTGTAAAAATGTCTACAAACAAAACATTAGGCACTTTTTAAAAAGTATAATATATATAGATTTATTTATTTATGTAGCTTTCATCAACATATGTATACTATATACTTTTTAGTATGTACCTTTCTACTATTTCACACTTGTATAACAATTTCCATAAGTTTATGTTAAGGAAAAAGAAACAAATGTAATCTTGATTGTTGTGTTGGTTATGACCAGTAGTCTTTTGGCACACATTAGTATTGGATAGCAATGACAAAGAGTTCATGATGATTTGATGGGTATGCCTTCACCTCTGATACTCATCTTCCAGTGAAAAAGGTCAGTAAGGAAACTATATAGCTGTGTATACTGTTGCCAACCAATCCCACCACGGGTTAGTTAGGAGGAGTGTTGGACAGTGCTGCTCAACCCCAGGAGCAATGTCCAGATGAAGATGGATCATTAACATTCTGAAAGAAAGGAAGAAGAAATATATGTGTAAACAAACAAATCATAACAAAACCGACAAAGAGTGGTCTAGGATCTAGGATTTACACCTCCGAAGCCTAATGGAAAAATGGTTGAAAATCTCTTTCTTTGTCTCTATCTCTCTCCCATTTAGCTGTAACTGTAATGTCAATCAATAGAATGGGTTTATTTTCTTCCTCGCTGTCTGTACACAGGTCATTTAACAATGCCACTAGAATACCCTTCAGTCTGTTAGAGAGTGAGCTAGACTGCATCCCCCCTCTCCCCCACCCATTTCATAATGTGATCTTTTTGAAAGCCGCATCAAATAATTCTATTTTTGTCTTGGTTTTAGCATTACAAAAGTACAGGTTTTGAAAGCTAAAGTAACATTGCATCTGTGAGTGTATCACTGAAACAACGCAGTTTCAATTGACACACAAACTGCACACAGTACAATAGAAAATTCAGGAAGAAAATAAAATCTTCATAGGGCAATTATGATTAATGATCTCGCATGGAAGTGTTTGAGTGGATGTTTGTGGGCATCACTGTAGAGTAGTAGAATAGCACAGAAGGATATCAGGGTTCTGCTTGGGAACAACCAGCTTGGGGATGAGGATTGGAGCCAAAGAGGGCAAAGGGGAGTAAACACTAAGCCCAAAGACAAAACAAGGGGCGCTTGGCTTGCTTCGGCAGTGTTTCAGTCGTGGCAGCAACAACAAAACACATTCCACTCCTGCTACACTATATATGAGTCAACAATAAACAACAGCAGACCCCTTATAATGTGGTCAAATCAAAGAATTATACATATTTGTAGTCTGAAGAAACAGTTTTCAAAGCGGTTTATAAGCATGGCATTGGGCCTCCACCAGCATGAGTAGCCTACGGTCCCTCACTACTCGTCTACAGCACAAGAAGCACAGACAAAAGACCTGATGAATCCACCTCAGATTGGAGTGATTCTGGTCTGTTCTGCCCAGCAGCCACATCTGTCTTCTCCACTGTTACGGTTACTGCTTCTGTAGTGACCTCAGTCAGCGCTGGAAACTCAACACAAGCACTCTTGTAAAGAGCTGAAACAAGGACTTCTCCTTCCTTCTTACCTCACTCCTCAAGAGTTCTCAGCACTCTTCTCTCTTATTCCTTTTGATAACAAAGTGTAATACATGGGATATGAGCCCAAGTCTCCCACAGGAGCAACCAACTTCTTAGACCATTAGACCAAGAGGAAATTCCCTATTAGCCTGAGGGCAGACACTGGTTCTGAAGTTTGCAGGCGTAGCTACCTCAACACGTGACCATGACCAACTCATCCCCACTACAAAATCATCTGCATTCTGTTGTCATAAAAATTCAATATTTCAACATCCACAACTAAATACAAATCATTCAGCCCCAACTATTCATATCTCAAGTTTGCCGGCAGTAAAGAAAATGTCAATGTCAATGACAATCCATAACCCTCTCTCATCTCCTGCATCATCCTCTATTCCAATGCAGGTTTTGTTCCTTTTGAAAAACACATCCAGTCAATGGATCATGTACTCTGGCTTCCATCTCTATAAAACATAGACACACACAATATCTTACGGTTTTGCCATGTGAAAGCCTATATCCAACAAGACACCCACACATTAACACAAACACCTGGCAACAGGCCTGACCCCTCCACCTACACCCATGTGAAATGGCTCATTACCAGCAGACAAATCAATTGGCTTTGCTCTCAGAATGCCCACTTGTGAAAATGAGAGACTCTCTATATTCAACCCTCAGCCTGGCAGGCAGCTCAACACTTCTCACAGACTGGAATCCAAGGTACACATCAGACATGGCTGAAAGCTTTAGGGAGAAAACAAGGATCCATAGATCAAGTGTGTCTGGCTGGCTGAGGAGTTGAATGTTGCACTAAGAGGAGTAACCACTTTATGTTGGGTGATTGTTGTTACCACACAAGAGCTGTGTGGCCTGTTTAATCACACACTGAAGGATAAGCACCTTGGGGTTGATTAAATGGTTTCATAACAAGGAGGAGATGAAGAAGAGAGAGTGAAAATAGGTTGTGATGGTGAAAACAGGCTGGGTGGAACAGCGCAATGGGGAAGGGGGGGGATGCAGAAGGATCAGAATCAAAACAACAACACTTTCAGTGGCATCACTAAGGAAACGAAGCGAATAAGACTTCCTTTGACGTAAGCAAAATCAAAGAACCAAAAATACCTGGCTCCTTTCTCCAGGCTCTGTAACACACTGTACATGCTGCTGACACAGGGCTCAGGAGTAATTATTTGACATTCATTGACAGCAAACAATCTCTACCACAGGTAATGAAGATCACTGACACTGGTCTGGGCCCAAGGGATGACATGGTTCTACGTACAGCCTGCTGACCACCAGACATGTCATAGTTTATGGTTCAACTTCAGTCATACGGTTCTAAAGGATGATATGTCCTAAAGGATCATGTAACCTAACCTGTATTTCACATTTCTTTATACATGGCTTACGGTACATCACCCTAAAGGGTCTCCTTGACCTGAGAAGTAGTCATTCATTATACCAGCAGTAAACACTCTAGAAAAGTGTGTCCTTGCAACAGTAACAAAAGCATTTATAAAGGCAATCATCATGTAAAACAGCTAAGAGGGTAAAGGTTACAACAAAACAAACAGTCTTAAACTTTTTTTCTGTGTGTTGCTCCAGAATTAAGAATAAATTAATTGGATTTGGGTAGAATTAAGGGGGAAGTCAATATTGTGTGTATTTCTCCCCCTCCCCAATCTCTGTGTAATCCAGGGTAGGCCTTTATCAGGTTGCATAAACTAAAACAGTCCTAGTTTACCACACACAGCATCTGCTACGTTATTAGGCTATTAATGCTTTTAATTCTACATAATAGTTGGGTGCCAGTGCCACTCAGATCTACTGCAACCCCTATACAATGGAAGCCATTATTTCTCCAGCCATCAATGGGTTAGATTTTAGCTTTCATAACCCAGCACAATCCATTGGCTAGACAACGTCTCAGAGCATTTCGTATTATTCTGTAAGTAAATCCATTTAGTATGCTATGTTACGTTTCGTATGATATGTATTACTTTGTGGATGTCCATCACCCATTTCATATGATATGTTATGAATTACAATTCGTATTATATGTTATGAATTTGCAAAATGTATCATATGTTACGAATTCTAGCTAGGTGGCTAACGTTAGCTAGATGGCTAATGGTAGCTAGGCTATGGGTTAGGGTTAAGTTTAGGAGTTAGATTAAAGGGTTAAGGTTAGGGTTAGGGGAAGGGTTAGTTAAAAGGGTTAAGGTTAGGAGAAGGGGAAGGGTTAGCTAACATGCTAAGTAGCTGCAAAGTAGTAAGTAGTTCAAAAGTTGCTACTGAGCTAAAATGCTAAAGTTGTCCACGATGAGATTTGAACTCGCAACCTTTGGGTTGCTAGACATTTGCGTTATAAGCCCACCCATCCACCCCACTTTTGTTTTTTCTTTAAGTAACCATCTGTTTTATGTGACCATATCAAACGTAACATATCATACTAGTTTGAGTGTCCCGGATTTAAGTTTACTACTGTATGTTTTTGTCTATTCTAGGAGACCAGGCTGCTCAGAGAGGGCCAGAAAGGTGACAGGGTTTGTTTGAGGTCATTTGAGAAAGGAGTATTGGTGTAACATGCTGCCCTCTGTGTAAATTGACTTTGCATTGCAAACTCTGATGGTGATATAATAAGTCATTTTAAGCAAGGATGCCAGCCAACACCTCAACTCTGAACCTCAACCCTGTATTTAAAAAAAATAAAAAATAAAATAAAATAAAAATTATATATATATATATATATATATATATATATACACACAGTGGAGAGATTAAGTATTTGATACACTGCCGATTTTGCAGGTTTTCCTACTTACAAAGCATGTAGAGGTCTGTAATTTTTATCATAGGTACACTTCAACTGTGAGAGACGGAATCTAAAACAAAAATCCAGAAAATCACATTGTATGATTTTTAAGTAATTAATTTGCATTTTATTGCATGACATAAGTATTTGATCACCTACCAACCAGTAAGAATTCCGGCTCTCACAGACAAGAAGAAGGCAACAACTGTTGGCGCAATTATTAGAAAATGGAAGAAGTTCAAGATGACGGTCAATCACCCTCGGTCTGGGGCTCCATGCAAGATCTCACCTCGTGGGGCATCAATGATCATGAGGAAGGTGAGGGATCAGCCCAGAACTACACGGCAGGACCTGGTCAATGACCTGAAGAGAGCTGGGACCACAGTCTCAAAGAAAACCATTAGTAACACACTACGCCGTCATGGATTAAAATCCTGCAGCGCACGCAAGGTCCCCCTGCTCAAGCCAGCGCATGTCCAGGCCCGTCTGAAGTTTGCCAATGACCATCTGGATGATCCAGAGGAGGAATGGGAGAAGGTCATGTGGTCTGATGAGACAAAAATATAGCTTTTTGGTCTAAACTCCACTCGCCGTGTTTGGAGGAAGAAGAAGGATGAGTACAACCCCAAGAACACCATCCCAACCGTGAAGCATGGAGGTGGAAACATCATTCTTTGGGGATGCTTTTCTGCAAAGGGGACAGGACGACTGCACTGTATTGAGGGGAGGATGGATGGGGCCATGTATCGCGAGATCTTGGCCAACAACCTCCTTCCCTCAGTAAGAGCATTGAAGATGGGTCGTGGCTGGGTCTTCCAGCATGACAACGAACCGAAACACACAGCCAGGGCAACTAAGGAGTGGCTCCGTAAGAAGCATCTCAAGGTCCTGGAGTGGCCTAGCCATTCTCCAGACCTGAACCCAATATAACATCTTTGGAGGGAGCTGAAAGTCCGTATTGCCCAGCGACAGCCCCGAAACTTGAAGGATCTGGAGAAGGTCTATATGGAGGAGTGGGCCAAAATCCCTGCTGCAGTGTGTGCAAACCTGGTCAAGACCTACAGGAAACGTATGATCTCTGTAATTGCAAACAAAGGTTTCTGTACCAAATATTAAGTTCTGATTTTCTGATGTATCAAATACTTATGTCACGCAATAAAATGCAAATTAATTACTTAAAAATCATACAATGTGATTTTCTGGATTTTTTTTTTAGATTCCGTCTCTCACAGTTGAAGTGTACCTATGATAAAAATGACAGACCTCTACATGCTTTGTAAGTAGGAAAAATGTCAAAAATGTTATAAATTGATTTGCATTTTAATGAGGGAAATAAGTATTTGACCCCCTCTCAATCAGAAAGATTTCTGGCTCCTAGGTGTCTTTTATACAGGTAACGAGCTGAGATTAGGAGCACACTCTTAAAAGGGAGTGCTCCTAATCTCAGCTTGTTACACCTGTCCACAGAAGCAATCAATCAATCAGATTCCAAACTCTCCACCATGGCCAAGACCAAAGAGCTCTCCAAGGATGTCAGAGACAAGATTGTGGACCTACACAAGGCTGGAATGGGCTACAAGACCATCGCCAAGCAGATTGGTGAGAAGGTGACAACAGTTGGTGCGATTATTCGCAAATCGAATAAACACAAAAGATTGCCCTCAGCCTGGGGCTCCATGCAAGACCTCACCTCGTGGAGTTGCAATGATCATGAGAATGGTGAGGAATCAGCCCAGAACTACACGGGAGGATCTTGTCAATGATCTCAAGGCAGCTGGGACCACAGTCACCAAGAAAACAATTGGTAACACATTACGCCGTGAAGGACTGAAATCCTGCAGTGCCCGCAAGGTCCCCCTGTTCAAGAAAGCACATATACAGGGCTGTCTGAAGTTTGCCAATGAACATCTGAATGATTCAGAGGAGAACTGGGTGAAAGTGTTGTGGTCAGATGAGACCAATATCGAGCTCTTTGGCATCAACTCAACTCGCCGTGTTTGGAGGAGGAGGAATGCTGCCTATGACCCCAAGAACACCATCCCCACCGTCAAACATGGAGGTGGAAACATTATGCTTTGGGGGTGTTTTTCTGCTAAGGGGACAGGACAACTTCACTGCATCAAAGGGAAGATGGACGGGGCCATGTACCTTCAAATCTTGGGTGAGAACCTCCTTCCCTCAGCCAGGGCATTGAAAATGGGTTGAGGATGGGTATTCCAGCATGACAATGACCCAAAACACACGGCCAAGGAAACAGTGGCTCAAGAAGAAGCACATTAAGGTCCTGGAGTGGCCTAGCCATTCTCCAGACCTTAATCCCATAGAAAATCTGTGGAGGGAGCTGAAGGTTGGAGTTGCCAAACGTCAGCCTTGAAACCATAATGACTTGGAGAAGATCTGCAAAGAGGAGTGGGACAAAATCCCTCCTGAGATGTGTGCAAACCTGGTGGCCAACTACAAAAAACGTCTGACCTCTGTGATTGCCAACAAGGGTTTTGCCAACAAGTACTAAGTCATGTTTTGCAGAGGGGTCAAATACTTATTTCCCTCATTAAAATGTAAATCAATTTATAATATTTTTGACTTGCGTTTTTCAGGATTTTTTTGTTGTTATTCTGTCCCTCACTGTCCAAATAAACCTGCATTTTAAATGAGGAAAATAATGATTTGACCCCCTCTCTATCAGAAAGATTTCTGGCTCCCAGGTGTTTTTTATACAGGTAACAAGCTGAGATTAGGAGCACACTCTTAAAGGGAGTGCTCCTAATCTCAGCTTGTTACCTGTATAAAAGATACCTGTCCACAGAAGCAATCAATCAATCAGATTACAAACTCTCCACCATGGCCAAGACCAAAGAGCGCTCCAAGGATGTCAGGGACAAGATTGTAGACCTACACAAGGCTGGAATGGGCTACAAGACCATCGCCAAGCAGCTTGGTGAGAAGGTGATAACAGTTGGTGCGATTATTCGCAAATGGAAGAAACACAAAAGAACTGTCAATCTCCCTCGGCCTGGGGCTCCATGCAAGATCTCACCTCGTGGAGTTGCAATGAACATGAGAATGGTGAGGAATCAGCTCAGAACTACACAGGAGGATCTTGTCAATGATCTCAAGGCAGCTGGGACCATAGTCACCAAGAAAACAATTGGTAACACACTACGGCGTGAAGGACTGAAATCCTGCAGCGCCCGCAAGGTCCCCCTGCTCAAGAAAGCAGAATGCGTTTTTCAGGATTTTTTTTATTTATTCTGTCTCTCACTGTTCAAATAAACCTACCATTCAAATTATAGACTGATCATTTCTTTGTCAGTGGGCAAACGTACAAAATCAGCAGGGGATCAAATACTTTTTTCCCCTCACTGTATATATATATATATATATATATATATATATATATATATATACAGTAGCAGTCAAAAGTTTGGACACACCTACTCATTCAAGGGTTTTCTTTATTTGTACTATTTTCTACATTGTAGAATAATAGTGAAGATATCAAAACTATGAAATAACACATTTGGAATCATGTAGTAACCAAAAAAGTGTTAAACAAATATTTTAGATTCTTCAAACTAGCCACCCTTTACCTTGATGACAGCTTTGCACACTCTTGGCATTCTCTCAACCAGCTTCATGAGGAATGTTTTTTCCAAAAGTATTGAAGGAGTTCCCACATATGCTGAGCACTTGTTGGCTGCTTTTCCTTCACTCTGTGGTCCAACTCATTCCAAACCATCTCAATTTGGTTGAGGTCAGGTGATTGTGGAGGCCAGGTCATCTGATGCAGCACTCCATCACTCTCCTTCTTGGTCAAATAGCCCTTACACAGCCTGGAGGTGTGTTATGGGTCATTGTCCTGTTGAAAACCAAATGATAGTCCCACCAACCGCTAACCAGATGGGATGGCATATCGCTGCAGAATGCTGTGGTTGCCATGCTGGTTAAGTGTTCCTTGAATTCTAAATACATCACAGACAGTGTCACCAGCAAAGCACCCTCACACCATCACACCTCCTCCTCCATGCTTCATGGTGGGAACCACATATGCGGAGATCATCCGTTCACCTACTCTGCGTCTCACAAAGACACGGCGGATGGAACCAAAAATCTCAAATTTGGATTCATCAGACCAAAGGACAGATTTCCACCGATCTAATGTCCATTGCTCGTGTTTCTTGGCCCAAGCAAGTCTCTTCTTATTATTGGTGTCCTTTTAGTAATGGTTTCTTTGCAGCAATTCAACCATGAAGGCCTGATTCATGCAGTCTCCTCTGAACAGTTGATGTCGAGATGTGTCTGTTACTTGAACTCTGTGAAGCAATTATTTGGGCTGCAATCTGATCTGAGGTGCAGTTAACTCTAATGAACTTATCCTCTGCAGCAGAGGTAACTCTCGATCTTCCTTTCCTGTGGCGGTCCTCATGAGAGCCAGTTTCATCATAGCGCTTGATGGGTTTTGCAACTGCACTTGAAGAAACTTTAAAAGTTCTTGAAATTTTCCGAATTGACTGACCTTCATGTCTTAACGTAATGATGGACTGTCGTTTCTCTTTGCTTATTTGAGCTGTTCTTGCCATAATATGGACTTGGTATTTTACCAAATAGGGCTATCTTCTGTATACCACCCCTACCTTGTCACAACACAACTGATTGGCTCAAACGCATTAAGAAGGAAAGAAATTCTACAAATTAACTTTTAAGAAGGCACACCTGTTAATTGAAATGCATTCCAGGTGACTACCTCATGAAGCTGGTTGAGAGAATGCCAAGAGTGTGCAAAGCTGTCATCAAGGTAAAGGGTGGCTAGTTTGAAGAATCTAAAATATTTGTTTAACACTTTTTTGGTTACTACATGATTCCAAATGTGTTATTTCATAGTTTTGATGTCTTCACTATTATTCTACAATGTAGAAAACAGTAAAAATAAAGAAAAACCCTTGAATGAGCAGGTGTTTCCAAACTTTTGACTGGCATTGTATATTTTTTTATTTAGTTTATTTAGTAAATATTTTCTTAACTCTTATTTTTCTTAAAACTGCATTGTTGTTTAAGGGCTTGTAAGTAAGCATTTCACGGCGCATGTATAAATTTGATTTGAAGCAATTGTGTGCAGGAAATTTACTCCATCACACAGAATAACAAAGATTCCGGTAACACTTTGTTGTGACATATTTTGCGTTATTTTATGGCTGGTTATGACACCTACATAAGAGTGACAAATCCTACCACACAAGGCAAAACATTCCATTACACCACAGCCTCCGTGTCAACAGTATGTTTATGTTATATATAAAGTGAGGGAAAAAAGTATTTGATCCCCTGCTGATTTTGTACATTTGCCCACTGACAAAAAAATGATCAGTCTATAATTTTAATGCTAGGTTTATTTGAACAGTGAGAGACAGAATAACAACAACAAAAATCCAGAAGAACGCATGTCAAAAATATTATAAATTGATTTGCATTTTAAATGAGGGAAATAATTATTTGACCCCCTCTCAATCAGAAAGATTTCTGGCTCCCAGGTGTTTTTTATACAGGTAACAAGCTGAGATTAGGAGCACACTCTTAAAGGGAGTGCTCCTAATCTCAGCTTGTTACCTGTATAAAAGACACCTGTCCACAGAAGCAATCAATCAATCAGATTCCAAACTCTCCACCATGGCCAAGACCAAAGAGCGCTCCAAGGATGTCAGGGACAAGATTGTAGACCTACACAAGGCTGGAATGGGCTACAAGACCATCGCCAAGCAGCTTGGTGAGAAGGTGACAACAGTTGGTGCGATTATTCGCAAATGGAAGAAACACAAAATAACTGTCAATCTCCCTCGGCCTGGGGCTCCATGCAACATCTCACCTCGTGGAGTTGCAATGATCATGAGAATGGTGAGGAATCAGCTCAGAACTACACAGGAGGATCTTGTCAATGATCTCAAGGCAGCTGGGACCATAGTCACCAAGAAAACAATTGGTAACACACTACGCCGTGAAGGACTGAAATCCTGCAGCGCCCGCAAGGTCCCCCTGCTCAAGAAAGCACATATGCAGGCCCGTCTGAAGTTTGCCAATGAACATCTGAATGATTCAGAGGAGAACTGGGTGAAAGTGTTGTGGTCAGATGAGACCAAAATCGAGCTCTTTGGCATCAACTCAACTCGCCGTGTTTGGAGGAGGAGGAATCCTGCCTATGACCCCAAGAACACCATCCCCACCGTTAAACATGGAGGTGGAAACATTATGCTTTGGGGGGGGTTTTCTGCTAAGGGGACAGGACAACTTCACTGCATCAAAGGGACGATGGACGGCGCCATGTACTGTCAAATCTTGGGTGAGAACCTGCTTCCCTCAGCCAGGGCATTGAAAATGGGTCGTAGATGGGTATTCCAGCATGACAATGACACAAAACACATGGCCAAGGAAACAAAGGAGTGGCTCAAGAAGAAGCACATTAAGGTCCTGGAGTGGCCTAGCCAGTCTCCAGACCTTAATCCCATAGAAAATCTGTGGAGGGAGCTGAAGGTTCGAGTTGCTAAACGTCAGGCTCGAAACTTTAATGACTTGGAGAAGATCTGCAAAGAGGAGTGGGACAAAATCCCTCCTGAGATGTGTGCAAACCTGGTGGCCAACTACAAGAAACGTCTGACCTCTGTGATTGCCAACAAGGGTTTTGCCACCAAGTACTAAGTCATGTTTTGCAGAGGGGTCAAATACTTATTTCCCTCATTAAAATGCAAATCAATTTATAAAATTTTTGACGTGTTTTTCTGGATTTTGTTGTTGTTATTCTGTCTCTCACTGTTCAAATAAACCTACCATTAAAATTATAGACTGATCATGTCTTTGTCAGTGGGCAAACGTACAAAATCAGCAGGGGATCAAATACTTTTTTCCCCTCACTGTATATATATATATTTTTATATATATATATAAAATATAATGTAATTGTGCACACATTGATGTCAGACATGTACCTACCCCAATGCTCTGTTGCTGATGACTGGGATACATGCAGGAGCAGATTTCAGGAGCAGGACAAGACACCCTCTTTGTGACTGATGACTGACATAAGGGCGTGTACGTGATAGGCCTATCTGGCTTATATGATTATGATGGTCATAATGCTTCTTGACAGTGTCATAAAGTGTATTTTCTTAGTCCAAGTAAAGTGACACCGGATGGTCATAATGCTTCATGACAGTGTCATAAAGTGTATTTTCTACAAGTTATTTAAAATATGATGAAAAAAACAACAACAAAAGGATTTAAGAAACAAACTTTAAAACAAAACAAAACCAAGATTTCTACTACAGAAGAAGAACAAAGATTTTCTACTAGTAATTTTGATTACTAACATACCCATTTCTGTGTGCTTTGAGTGATAAAACAGATAGAGAACAGTACCTTTACCTTTTCCATCTTTCCTGCTGCTCTGATGATGTGCTCTCAGCTCCTCTGACTTGTAGAAATCAATACTGGCGTAGCCAGGGTTGTTCCCCAAACCAGTCATGTCTCCCATCATGACTCCCCCACCTGCCCCATTGTGGACTGGAGAGAAGATGTTGTGGGGGGCAGTGGCTCCCCCCTCCATTTCAGTCTGAGAGCTGTCCTTATTAATGGCCAGGTCAAGATCAATGTAGTTAAGGCCTTGTTTAGCAGACCCAGAGGATGAAGCCTGGGCTGCGGGTGCATTCTCCCATGGTGAACCCCTCTCCAGCCCTCCGTGCCGATGAGGCGCTGCTGCCTGGGCGCTCTCCAAGAACAAGGAGCCTGAGGAGGACAGGTGGAGGGGGAGAGAGGGAGGAGTCATGATGAATGTCTCAGAGCGGTGGCGTCTCCGTCCCAGTTGGTCGCCCCTATCAACCCTGTCTCTGGCCAGCCTGCTGCTCTGGTTCTGATCAGGAGATGAGTAGGACTTTACTGAGGGGAAGTCCAAGCCTGATTCCTGCTCCATTGATGAAGCTTGGGCAGTGTGCATGGTGGGCGGTGCAGGGTTAGGCTCTGAACCCATGCTGAAGGCCATCTCTGTGTAGTCTGTATATGAAGTGGGTAAGTCTGTTGGCACTGCTGCCAAATGCCCACCTACATTGTCCTCTGCTGCCCTAGGAGAGGGCCTACTACGGGCCACAACTCGGGGCTTGGGGGCAATGGCTGGGGGCAGGCAGAAAGGTGATTTAACAGGGGTCCCAGGGGAGGTGCAACGGGAGTTTCCCATCCCCAAGTCCATGTTGACGTACTCAGCAGAGGCAGCCAAGGCAGCGGAGGTGGCCAGCGGTGCAGAGAAGCTGCGGGGGAGGTTGGTGGAGCCACCATGGCAGAGGGCTGGATGGTGCAGGGGCCTCGGGGTTCCATGGGTCACAGACAGTCCGTGCTCTGGCCCCCACTGGCCCCCTCTCCTGCCCCCCACGTCACCACCCCTGAACACTATGCTGACGTACTCCCCAGGGCTCTGAGGCACTGTGGGGAAGAGGTTCTCCTTAACCCTGGGCAAGGTGTTAGCTTTAGACATGTCCACAGACACACTGAGGGGACGAGCCTTCCTCTGCTGACCCCCTGGACCATGCGATGCACGTTTCTGCTGGTAGGATCCGTCCTTAGAGCGTGCTCCCCCATTCCTGAACCCTGGCCCCGTTCTTGTTAGTCGTAGCCCTCCCCCAGCTGCCACTGACATGGGCCGGTCCTCCAGGCTCTCACTGCTAGCTGAGCTGGAAGAGAAGGAGGAAGAGGAGAGGCAGAGTTGACAGCCTCCTGCAGGGCCAACTGTGGCTGTGTCCCTCTTGCTGTAGCCCACTTGTCCACCCCGATTTCCAGCACTGTCTTGGTCGTGATGACCACCCTCCTTCCTTTTCCCTTGATCCAAGTCATCCTTGAAGCGTGTGGAGAGCGTGTGTTTGTAGGATCGTGGCAGAGAGAAGTAAGAGTAGATCATCTTGGGTTGTAGCGGGTTCTGTTCAGGTTGTGAGGGGGGTGTGCTGCAAGCCGAGCGGATGCTGATAGGAGACATGTTCATGTAGTCACTGCCAGCCCGGCTCTCCATGCTGCCCCTGCTCCCCCACATGGCCATTCCAAGCATGTCTGGGGAGCAGCTGCTGTTGGGGGACATGACCATGTAGCCCTCAGAGACAGGCAGGCGAATGTGCTGGGGGGGGGACATGCTGTTGTTGGGGGTCATGGCCATGTACTCATCATCAGCCCCAGGCTTGGTGCTGACGTCAGACACGGCCACAGACAGGGAGAGGGAAACAGGAGGAGCAGTCACTCCAGGTAACATGGACATGTAGCCACTGTCCATATGTCCCCCTCCTCCTCCTCCTCCTCCTCCTCCCGCGTCTCCTCGGACCACATCAACCCTCGCCTGGGTCTCCCCAACCATGGCCCCCGCTTCCAAGCCCCCTGCTGCGGAGCCCCCTGATCCACGCCGCCGCGACACAAAGGCGTCCCTGCTAACACTCCGTGACATGACGGCGTACTCTTGGTCCTCATCCTCCTCTTCCTCCTTCCTACGAGGGGCCAGGCGTTCGTGGGCAGTCAGGGGCAGGGAGGCCCTCTTGCTGAGGAGTCTGCGCTCTGCCTCACACTCCCTGCTAGAGGAGCGCCGCAGCATCCTCCGGCCCTGAGGACGCTGATGGGACCCAGGGAGGCTCTCTCTCTGGCCCATCACTATGTAGCTGGAAGATCCCTCTCCATGAGCATGGTGTCCAATCCCACCATTGGACCCTCCAGGTAGACTGGGGACCAGCAGGGAGTGCTCTCCAGGGCTGGAGCCATACTCGTCTGAGGAGCCGTAATCACTAGGGGAGCCCGACACAGAGACTCTCTGAGGGACACGGGTGTAAGAGCAGATCGCTACACCTCCCATTGCCCCTCCGACTAGTCCACACTCTGAGCCATGACCAGAGCTGGAGGAGAGGCTTGGGGCTGGGGAGGGGGCTGGGTTGGGGGTGTAGCGGGCCAGGCTGAGAGTGATCTTAGCTGGGGTTGGAGCTCTGGTGGGCTTGGGTCTCAGGGTGGGTGTAGTGGAACAGGATCCGTTCAGGCTGGGACTGGAGCTTGCCCATGCCCCTCTGGCTCCACCTCCACCCTCCTCTGTCCTTCCCCCGATGCTGGCTGTGCGTGCCCTGGGGAACCCGTGGCGTGGCGTGGGTGAAGTGCTGGTGCAGTTGGCCCCACCTGCTCCAGGGGTCTCGGTCCGGGCTCGTCTGCCAAAGCCCACCTGGCTGGGGGGCAGATTGGGGTGGTGGCGGCGGGTGGGGACACTGATGGGGTTGGAGGCGGTGCCCCCACCGCCTGTAGCGCCCACAGACTGAGACTTACTGCGCTGGCGGAACTCCTCGCTCAGAGCCTTCATGGCCTCCAGCAGGGTCTCATGCATGTTCTGGGCCACCACCGAGTCCTCCACCTGCATCCAGAACTCCCCAGGCCCCGTCATGGCCGAGCGGCCCACCTCGATGAAGAAGAAGTTCTCTGAGTGGCCGCAGCGACGCACGTTCATCAGTTGTAGGACCACGGCGGCCACGTCAGAGTTGAGCTTGACGAAGTTGACTGTCTTGTCGGTCAGGCACAGCCGGTAGATGCCCACTAGGTTTCGGGCCTGGCCAAGCCCTTTAGGCCACACCTTGACCTGCCACACCTCCTTGAAGGCGGGGCCTGGAGGAGAGGGGAGTCCACACTCTCCACCACTACCACAGTCCTCTGGGCTTTTACCTGCAGATAATCACAACGAAGACACATCTCAATAAACAGCAAGACAGAAAGCTATGCAAAGAGATATAGAGACGTAGAGAGAGACAGAAGACCGAGAAAGAGTGGAGAAAGACATATGTTGAAAATAGAATTGAAAATATTTGGAGGAATCATGGGGTAGCACAAGACGAGGGTTGACAGTCAGGAGACAAAAATATTCTATACAATATTCTTATATTATCAAGGTCAGAGTGAACGTCAGTTGTAGCACATTCAGCACATTTAAAAACTCTGCACTCTGACTGGCTTAAAAATCCCTGTCCATGTGAGAGACACGTGACGACAGGTTTTGTTTCATGAATGCATTCATAATAAACATTAATTGAAGACGAAAACACTCATGTAACAAACAAACATCCTGCTGCATGATGCTTTAGAGCGTGTGGTGGATTGACATTTGATATTGTGTAAATAAGGCCTTTCTTCAACACCATTTCTTTATAAAATATTATTGGGTTGGTACAATCAAGACTGTTAATAATCATGAAAATGATCAATCTTTATAACCTATTAATAACCTAATGTGTAAATACTCTGTAACTACAGGTTAATACAAATGGAAGCCTAGCGGTTAAGAGCGTTGGGACAGTAACCGAAAGGTTGCTGGTTCGAATCCCTGAGCCCACTAGGTGAAAAACATGTCTATGTGCCCTTGAGCAAGGTACTTAACCCTAATTGCTCCTGTAAGCAGACAGACAACTAAATGACTAAAATGTCAAATGTAAATGTGAAATACAGACCATCACATTGTAACTCCAGATGTGTTTCATGTAACAACATTGTTGCTCTACTGAAGAAACCTAGGCCTACTGTTTCATTTGTGTAAAGGCTATAGTCTAGATGTTAATTACATTGGCCTATAGAAATGGAAAATACCATAACTAGAGGTGTAAAATAAAGAAGATGTAATGTTGAGGAAATGTTGTGCATATAATACAAATCATATTTATGCAATAAAATATAGCCACATTATTACAATCATTATTAGGATTGTTGATACCATATTACTACTGAAACGATAGCAGGGTTAAGGTTAGTGTTACAGAATAACAACCTAAACACCAGAGAAACCGATAGAAACCAGTTTTCCAATGAAAGCACGCAGACGCTGCGGCTCTCCTCCCTGCCAGGCAACGCCATAGCACAGAAATGTAGGTTACGCGCACGACATGCAGAGGGACGTGTTGAAAAACAAAAACAGAGAGCACTCCGGTACTTGGCTGCGTCCTCTGCAGTATGCGCTTTGAATGATGGTGTGGTGCAGCCTATTTGGTCGCGAATACGATTAGAAAATCATATTGGTTCATCCACGTTGCAATAATTGTGTAGGCTAACATGCAGCAAAATGAAAATGGTCAAAAATATTGGTTAATGTACCAATAAATGATTCAGATAAGGTACTGCTCAGACACACACAGACACAGCGCATGCAGCAGTGGTCCACCACCCCTCTTGAACTGCTATGCAACTGTTCATTGGATAGGCCTATATGTTGATTTATAATAGGAATATCCTGTATTTAATTTACTATATGCATAATTTCTACAAAGAGCATCGCACGTGTGATGGGCTATAAAAAATAACATGATGTCGCGATACAGATCTGAATGTCAAATGGATGTCAATCCAGAATGGCTAGCTAGACCAACATTGGCCAATGCAGACTAAACGTGCAAGGGGAATATTGGGCATAGTAAACTCTTACATTTCCACTGAAGGTCCAGCATGGCCTGGTACCATTCATTCTGGACATCCTCACTGTCTGCTGCAATGGCAAAGCTCTCCCCGCGGGTATACAGTACTATCATGTGCTTGTTCTTGGAATCTGCCCGCTTGTTGATGTTGAAGCAAGTCTCCAGATTCAGTGCTTTTTTCGGGATAGGTGACTTGCTTCGGAATTTCTTCTCGTTCTCATAATATTCTAGACGGGCAGGGCCCTGTTCCGAGGCTTCCCTCAAAACGAAGAATCGCCGGTGCATAGATTTCTGCTTACGGAGATACCCGCTTTTCCGAACGTCCTCGTAGCTCTGCTGTTGTAGCAGCTCCGCTGCCTGGTTCTCCATTACTAGACAGGTCTCCTGTTTTGCTTGCTTAAAATCTCCCCACTAAAACGAGCAGGCCATTAATTCATTATAGCCACATTCCTCTTCTCCTTCTCATCGTATCCATAGAGTGAAGCATCCAATAAGCCTTCGGAATAAGCGAGCTAATTTGAGCATGTGTTATTTCTATAAATCAGCTTTTCCCCCGTCTGCGCGCACACACTGGCGTGCACATGCGGCGAGCGACGTCTGCACACTGCTCCCTATAGTCAACCTATGCTGCTTGCTGGAGTACTAGGACTACTCCTACACAGTCTGTTTACTGTAGCCTGACCTACTACTCTGCATTGACTCACATTGATGCGCCTCTATGCATGTTCATCTACTGCACAGTGAAAGCCAGTGATCGCATGTTTTACCATCGATGGACTGATCAATAAATATCCCATACGTTGGCCAATAGGCTAAGTCCTTCTATAAATTAGCCTATTTACAGTGGGGAGAACAAGTATTTGATTCACTGTCGATTTTGCAGGTTTTCCTACTTACAAAGCATGTAGAGGTCTGTAATTTTTATCATAGGTACACTTCAACTGTGAGACAGAATCTAAAACAAAAATCCGGAAAATCACATTGTATGATTTTTAATTAATTTAATTTATTTAATTAATTTAATTAAGAACTTAATATTTGGTACAGAAACCTTTGTTTGCAATTACAGAGATCATACGTTTCCTGTAGGTCTTGACCAGGTTTGCACACACTGCAGCAGGGATTTTGGCCCACTCCTCCATACAGACCTTCTCCAGATCCTTCAGGTTTCGGGGCTGTCGCTGGGCAATACGGACTTTCAGCTCCCTCCAAAGATTTTCTATTGGGTTCAGGTCTGGAGACTGGCTAGGCCACTCCAGGACCTTGAGATGCTTCTTACGGAGCCACTCCTTAGTTGCCCTGGCTGTGTGTTTCGGGTCGTTGTCATGCTGGAAGGCCCAGCCACGACCCATCTTCAATGCTCTTACTGAGGGAAGGAGGTTGTTGGCCAAGATCTCGCGATACATGGCCCCATCCATCCTCCCCTCAATACGGTGCAGTCATCCTGTCCCCTTTGCAGAAAAGCATCCCCAAAGAATGATGTTTCCACCTCCGTGCTTCACGGTTGGGATGGTGTTCTTGGGGTTGTACTCATCCTTCTTCTTCCTCCAAACACGGCGAGTGGAGTTTAGACCAAAAAGCTCTATTTTTGTCTCATCAGACCACATTACCTTCTCCTATTCCTCCTCTGGATCATCCAGATGGTCATTGGCAAACTTCAGACGGGCCTGGACATGCGCTGGCTTGAGCAGGGGGACCTTACGTGCGCTGCAGGATTTTAATCCATGACGCCGTAGTGTGTTACTAATGAGACTGTGGTCTCAGCTCTCTTCAGGTCATTGACCAGGTCCTGCCATGTAGTTCTGGGCTGATCCCTCACCTTCCTCATGATCCTTGATGCCCCACAAGGTGAGATCTTGCATGGAGCCCCAGACCGAGGGTGATTGACCGTCATCTTGAACTTCTTCAATTTTCTAATAATTGCGCCAACAGTTGTTGCCTTCTCACCAAGCTCCTTGCCTATTGTCCTGTAGCCCATCCCAGCCTTGTGCAGGTCTACAATTTTATCCCTGATGTCCTTACACAGCTCTCTGGTCTTGGCCATTGTGGAGAGGTTGGAGTCTGTTTGATTGAGTGTGTGGACAGGTGTCTTTTATACAGGTAACGAGTTCAAACAGGTGCAGTTAATACAGGTAATGAGTGGAGAACATGAGGGCTTCTTAAAGAAAAACTAACAGGTGTGAGAGCCGGAATTCTTACTGGTTGGTAGGTGATCAAATACTTATGTCATGCAATAAAATGCAAATTAATTACTTAAAAATCATACAATGTGATTTTCTGGATTTTTGTTTTAGATTCCGTCTCTCACAGTTGAAGTGTACCTATGATAAAAATGACAGACCTCTACATGCTTTGTAAGTAGGAAAACCTGCAAAATCGGCAGTGTATCAAATACTTGTTCTCCCCACTGTATGTGCTTACAGAAATACACCTCTTAACTAGTCAGAAATAGAAAACAAGATCAGTCATCTACAGATTATATTTTTGTTAGCCATATCACTGAATTTCTATGCCAACATTTTTTATTAAATTATTCAATGAGGAATCCCTTCTCCTGAGCATTGACATATTTATCCAATCATGCTTTCATCAGAGCGTTTGCGACACCCGTTGGTCACTCCCTATATGGGTTTATATTTTTGCAAATTTTGTGGGCTATACAGCAAGCAGCCTGCATTGATCTGCTTGGGAGAAGCCACAGGCAACACCAACAGTATACCTTTTTGGGCGGATAAGTAAACATTCAGCACCATGGACAGCACTGAAAGCCAAAAGATTGACGCTGATTCAGCAACCACAGCCGTGAACAGCGCCACAGTCAGCTTTTCAGCACCATGACTGTGAACAGCGCCGTGGTCAGCGCTTCAGCACTACATCCAGGGACAGGGCCACAGTCAACTATTCAGCCCCATGCATGCCACAGAGTTTTCAAACCACATACACAGTTTACAGCAGGTATAAAATGTACGGCGAAATGCTGATGTGCTAGCTTACTCAACAAGTCAGTACATTCATCAATAATCAACAATAAAAAGAGTCAAGTAAAAAATAATAAGTAGTAGAAGTAATAGAAGAGGTAGTGTCACGGTTTCGGCCGAGGCTGCTCCTCCTCCTGGTTCGGGCAGGCTTCGGCGGTCGTCGTCCCCGGAGTACTAGCTGCCACCGATCTATGTTTCATGTTCGTTTGGTTTTGTCTGGATATTGTACACCTTTGTCTTGTTAGTCCTTGTTAGTGTCCTATTTAGTTCTCGTTGTGTGTGCTTGTCGTTGTGTGTGATTGCGCTTCTGTTTCGTGTTTGGAGCTACTTTTTCCCTCCAGTGTTTTGGAGAGGTTATGTTGCACATGTTTGTGCGCCGTTTGTTTTGTCGCCTGTGTGCGCCGTGTATTCGCCTTCGGGCTTATTGTGCTTCCGTCTTTGATATATATTGCACTAAAGCCTTTGGACTGAGCCTCTGCGTCCTGCGCATGATTCATACACCACACCCACCTTCAGCACGCCTTGACAGAATCACACACCAATAATGGAATCAGCAGGATCGGCAGTGACGCCTGTGTCGCTCGAGGAGCATCTCCGTGGGCAAGAGGGCCAGATAAGACAACTGGAGACCGCTCTACAGGAGGTAATCAACACCTTGCACCGATGGGAGGCCAGCAGGGTACCCACACCTCCACCTACCCTGCCCACCCCATCGGTTGGTCCACCAGTCCCAGGTTCGGAACCCAGGGGGATTCGGCTCTCGCTCCCGAGGGCGTATGACGGAACAGCTGCCGGGTGTCAGGGGTTCCTCCTGCAGGTGGAGCTCTACCTGGCCACTGTACACCCGGTGCCCTCGGGATACGAGAGCGTTTCCGCCCTCATCTCCTGTCTCACGGGCAAGGCGTTGGAGTGGGCTAACGCCGAGTGGAGGAAAATTGACGCCAGCACTGTCACCTACGCCGAGTTCTCCCGCCGCTTCAAGGCCGTGTTCGACCATCCACCTGAGGGCAAAGCGGCGGGGGAGCGTCTAGTTCATTTGAGACAGGGGAGGAGGAGCGCTCAGGTGTTCGCTCTAGAGTACCGGACTCTAGCGGCGGATGCAGGGTGGAATGCACGGGCTCTCATTGACCATTTTCGATGTAGCATACGAGAGGACGTTCAACGTGAGTTGGCCTGCAGGGATACCCATCTTACCTTCGACCAGTTGGTCGATATGTCCATCCATCTGGACACCCTGCTGGCCACCCGTGGACGTCCCGAGGGGAGTCCGTCCATTCCGCCCTCCGGCACCTCCGAGCCGAGCCCTATGGAGCTCGGGGGTGCCGGCGCTAGAGAACGGAGGAGGAGGAGCCCGAAGGGGTCTGTCTCCTGCACCAAGTGCGGTCGTGGAGGGCACACTGCGGCCAGGTGCTGGGGAGGGTTCTCCAGGGGAGAAGACAACAGGCCACGCACTGGGGGGGCCTCCCAGGTGAGTAGACGTCCCACTTACCCAGAGCTTTCTGTTGCGCACTTTTGTATACCTGTTTGTTTTCCACAGGTTGCACCTCATTCCCAGCATAAGGCGCTAGTAGATTCAGGCGCAGCTGGGAATTTTGTTGATCGAAAGTTTTTGTTTTGAGTTAGGGATCCCTCTCCTACCTGTCGACAAACCTTTTCCCGTTCATGCCTTAGATAGCCGCCCGTTGGGGTCGGGGTTGATCAGGGAGATCACAGCGCCATTTCGGATGTGTGCGCAGGGGGGTCATGAGGAAACTATACAGCTGTATCTGATCGACTCTCCTGCGTACCCAGTGGTGCTGGGGATTCCCTGGTTAAGCACCCATAACCCTGCTATTTCGTGGCAACAGAGGGCTCTCGATGGGTGGTCTGCTCAGTGCGAGGGGCGATGTCTGGGTGTTTCCGTGGGGGCGACTTCGGTGGAAAGTCCAAACCAAGTGCCCGCACTGCACATTCCGCCTGAATATGGGGATTTAGCTCTCGTGTTTAGCAAAACTAGGGATTGCGCGATTGATCTCCAGTCAGGAGCAGCGCTCCCACGGAGCCATGTGTATCCTTTGTCTCAAGAGGAGAGAAAAGCTATGGAGACTTACATAGCCGAATCTTTGAGACAGGGATACATTCGGCCCTCCACTTCTCCCGCCTCCTCGAGCTTCTTTTTTGTGAAAAAGAAAGATGGAGGGTTGCGCCCGTGCATTGATTACCGTGGTCTCAATCAGATTACTGTGAAATACAGTTATCCACTCCCTCTGATTGCGACCATGACGGAGTCATTGCATGGAGCGCGGTTTATGCAGGGACAAGGGGTGGTCGTGTACATTGATGACATTCTGGTGTACTCGTCTACCCGAGCCGAGCATATAACCCTGGTACGTCGTGTATTGAGGAGGCTGTTGGAGCACAACCTATATGTCAAGGCAGAGAAATGTCTGTTTTTCCAGGAGTCGGTCTCCTTTTTGGGTTATCGGTTGTCCGCGTCAGGGGTGAGAATGGAGGTGGATCGTGTGTCCGCTATGCGTAATTGGCAAACCCCAACTACTGTAAAAGAGGTGCAGCAGTTTTTGGGCTTTGCGAATTACTACCGGAGGTTTATCCGGGGTTTTGGACAGGTGGCAGCTCCCATCACGTCCCTTCTGAAGGGGGGTCCGGTGCGCCTGCAGTGGTCAGCCGATGCGGACAGGGCCTTTAGGAGACTGAATGACCTGTTTACGTCGGCTCCGGTGCTGGCCCATCCGGATCCCGCATTACCCTTTCAGGTCGAGGTAGACGCGTCTGAGGCTGGTATAGGGGCCGTTCTCTCTCAACGGTCCGGCACGCCACCTAAACTCCGCCCCTGTGCTTTTTACTCAAAGAAGCTCAGCCCGGCGGAGCGTAACTATGACGTTGGGGACAGGGAGCTGTTAGCTGTAGTTCAAGCCCTTAAGGTGTGGAGGCATTGGCTTGAGGGGGCTCAACACCCTTTCCTCATTTTGACTGACCATCGGAACCTGGAGTACATCCGGGCAGCGAGGAGACTGAACCCTCGCCAGGCTCGATGGAGTATGTTTCTCACCAGGTTCGTATTTAAAATCACGTACATCCCTGGGTCCCAGAATGGTAAGGCGGATGCGCTGTCCCGGCGGTATGACACGGAGGAGAGGTCCGTTGAGCCCACTCCCATACTACCGGAGTCTTGCCTTGTGGCACCGGTGGTGTGGGAGGTCGATGCCGAAATCGAGCGAGCGTTGCGTACCGACCCCAGCCCTCCACAGTGTCCTGAGGGTCGGAGGTACGTTCCGCTCGAGATTCGGGATCGACTCATTTACTGGGCTCACACGTCACCCTCCTCTGGACATCCGGGTATCGGCCGGACGGTGCATTGCCTTAGCACTAAATACTGGTGGCCCACTTTGGCTAGGGATGTGAGGGTTTATGTCTCCTCCTGCTCGGTGTGTGCCCAGTGTAAGGCGCCCCGACATCTGCCCAGGGGTAAGTTGCAACCCCTGCCCGTTCCACAACGACCATGGTCCCACCTCTCGGTGGATTTTGTGACAGACCTTCCCCTCTCTCAGGGGAATACCACCATCCTGGTTGTTGTGGATCGGTTCTCTAAGGCCTGTCGTCTTCTCCCTATGTCGGGTCTTCCTACTGCCCTACAGACCGCTGAGGCCCTATTTACCCACGTCTTCCGGCATTACGGGGTACCCGAGGATATAGTGTCTGATCGAGGCCACCAGTTTACCTCTCGTGTTTGGAGAGCGTTCATGGAGCGTTTGGGGGTCTCGGTTAGCCTTACCTCAGGGTACCACCCGGAGAGTAACGGGCAGGTAGAACGTGTCAACCAGGATGTGGGTAGGTTTCTGAGGTCGTATTGCCAGGACCGGCCGGAGGAGTGGGCACGGTACATTCCCTGGGCCGAGATGGCCCAGAACTCTCTCCGCCACTCCTCTACTAACCTAACCCCCTTCCAATGTGTGTTAGGTTACCAGCCGGTTCTGGCACCTTGGCAGCAGAGCCAGATCGAGGCCCCTGCGGTGGATGATTGGATGAGGCGCTCGGAAGAGACGTGGAACGCTGCCCACGTCCACCTGCAGCGGGCCGTCCTTCGTCACAAGGCGAGCGCCGATCTCCACCGCAGTGAGGGGCCGGTGTACGCACCCGGAGATCGAGTCTGGCTCTCTACCAGGAACCTGCCCCTCCGCCTGCCCTGCCGGAAGCTGGGTCGGCGGTTTGTGGGGCCCTTTAAAGTCCTGAGAAGATTGAACGAGGTGTGTTATAGGTTACATCTACCTGTTGAGTATAAGAATATTAACCCCTCGTTCCATGTGTCTCTTCTCAGGCCGGTGGTAGCTGGTCCACTCCAGGACAATGAGATAGGGGAGACTCCTCCGCCCCCACTGGACATCGAGGGGGCTCCGGCGTACACCGTTCGGTCCATCTTGGACTCTAGACGCCGGATGGGGGGTCTCCAGTATCTCGTGGAGTGGGAGGGGTATGGCCCGGAGGAGCGGTGCTGGGTGCCGCGGAGGGACATCCTAGACCCATCTCTCCTGTCGGAGTTCCACCGGGACCATCCCGCGCGCCCTGCTCCGCGTCCTCCTGGTCGTCCCCGAGGCCGGGGTCGGCGCACGGCTGGAGCCGCGCGTCAAGGGGGGGGTACTGTCACGGTTTCGGCCGAGGCTGCTCCTCCTCCTGGTTCGGGCAGGCTTCGGCGGTCGTCGTCCCCGGAGTACTAGCTGCCACCGATCTATGTTTCATGTTCGTTTGGTTTTGTCTGGATGTTGTACACCTGTGTCTTGTTAGTCCTCGTTAGTGTCCTATTTAGTTCTCGTTGTGTGTGCTTGTCGTTGTGTGTGATTGCGCTTCTGTTTCGTGTTTGGAGCTACTTTTTCCCTCCAGTGTTTTGGAGAGGTTATGTTGCACATGTTTGTGCGCCGTTTGTTTTGTCGCCTGTGTGCGCCGTGTATTCGCCTTCGGGCTTATTGTGCTTCCGTCTTTGATATATATTGCACTAAAGCCTTTGGACTGAGCCTCTGCGTCCTGCGCATGATTCATACACCACACCCACCTTCAGCACGCCTTGACAGGTAGTATGCATAGTAATAATGGACTGTATTTACACAACATGGCCAAAAGTATGTGGACAACCCTTCAAATTAGTGGATTCGGCAATATCAGCCATACCTGTTGCTGACATAATGAAATTGAGCACACAGCAATTCAATCTCCATAGACAAACATTGGCAGTAGAATGGCCTGTACTGAAGAGCTCAGTGACTTTCAGCGTGGCATCGTCATAGGATGCCATCTTTCCAACAAGTCAGTTCGTCCTGCTAGAGCTAAATTTCTGCCCTGCTAGAGCTGCCCCGGTCAAATGTAAGTGCTGTTATTGTGAAGTGGAAACGTCTAGGAGCAATAACGGCTCAGCAATGAAGTGGTAGGCCACATAAGCTCACAGAACGGGACCTGCGTGTGCTGAATCGTGTAGCGCGTAAAAATCGTCTGTCCTCGGTTGCAATACTCACTACCAAGTTCCAAACTGCCTCTGGAAACAACGTCAGCACAAGAACTGTTCGTTGGGGGCTTCATGAAATGGGTTTCCATGGCAGAGCAGCCGCACACAAGCCTAAGATCACCATGTGCAATGCCAAGCGTCGGCTGGAGTGGTGTAAAGCTCGCCATCATTGGCCTCTGGAGCATTGGAAACGCGTTCTCTGGAGTGATGAATCACGCTTCACCATCTGGCAGTCCGACGGACGCCAGGAGAACGCTACCTGCCCCAATGCATAGTGCCAACTGTAAGGTTTGGTGGAGGATAAATAATAGTCTGGGGTTGTTTTTCATGGTTCAGTCTAGGCCCCTTAGTTCCAGTGAAGGGAAATCTTAAAGCTACCGCATACAAATACATTCTAGACGGTTCTGTGCTTCCAACTTTGTGGCAACACTTTGGGGAAGGCCCTTCCCTGTTTCAGCATGACAATGCCTTCGTTCACAAAGCGAGGTCCATACAGAAATGGTTTGTTGAGATCGGTGTGGAAGAACTTGACTGGCCTGCACAGAGCCCTGACCTCAACTCCATCGAACACCTTTGGGATGAATTGGAACGACGACTGCGAACCAGGCCTAATCGCTCAAGATCAGTGCCCGACCTCACTAATGCTCGTGGCTGAATGGAAGAAAGTCCCCTCAGCAATGTTCCAACATCTATTGGAAAGCCTTCCCAGAAGAGTGGAGGCTGTTATAGCAGCAAACGGGGGACCAACTCCATATGAATACCCATGATTTTGGAATGAGATGTTCGACGCGCAGGTGTCCGCATACTTTTGGTCATGTAGTGAATTAACTGGGTAGTGGAATCAATAGTATAATAGAACAGCAGCATTGACTGTGTGTGTGTGTGTAAGTTTGTGTGTAAGGGTTGGATGTGTGGGTAGTCAGTGCAAATAATTTCTAAGGTGCAGATAGTCTCTCCGGTGCAAATAGTCTGTGCAGGTCTGTTCAGAGAGACAGCTAGGTTTAGCTTTTCAGCAGCCTGATGGCCTGGTGGTAGAAGCTGTCTCTGAGCCTTTTGATCCGCGACCCGATACTCCGATACTGCTTGCCAGATGGTAACAGAGTGAACAGTCCGTGTCTTCTGGTTGAAGACAGTGCAGTTGCCGTACCAGGCAGTGATGCAGTCGGTCAAAATGCTCTCGATTGTGCAGTTGTATAACTGTTTTAGGATCCGAGGGCCCATGCCAAATTTCTTCAGGCGCCTGAGATTGAAGGCGCTGCTGTGCCTTCTTCACCACGCTGGTGGTGTGATTGGACCATGTCAGGTTCTCTGTGATGTGCACGCCGAGGAACTTGAAGCTTTGACCCTCTCCACTGCAACCCTGTCGATGACAATAAGGGCGTGCTCCTCCCCCTGTTTCCTGTAGTCCACAATCAGCACCTTGGTTTTGCTGACCTAGAGGGAGAGGCTGTTTCCCCGGTACTACTGTGCCAGGGCTCTAACATCCTCGCTGTAGGCTCTCTTGTCGCTGTCGAGGATCAGGCCCACCACCGTTGTGTCGTCGACAAACTTAATGATGGTGTTGGAGTCATGCGTGGCCATGCAGTCGTGGGTGTACATGAGAGGACTGAGCACACACCCCTGGTGGGCCACCGTGTTGAGGGTCAGCGTGGCGGAGGTGTTGTTGCCTACCTTCACCACCTGCCATCTCAACAGACTCGACAGACCAGACTGTGGCTTGGGAAGTCAATGGGAGAAGTGAAAAATGTATCCTAAATTGTACATTTTCTCAAAATCTAAAGGCACAATCTAGATTTGAGCCAATGTCTTAAAGGAATATTCCACCCCAAAACTATCTTTTGGTATTTGTTTCATTAGGGTGGAGTTTTCCTTTAAGTAGCTGAACATATTATTATTACAACCAGGTGAAAAAGTGACAAACCGACACATTTGAATTTCCATCAAAAACAACTTCATATCGAAGGAGTGCCTTTGATTTGACGGCCTGCACATGCGCAGTTCGGTGCAACACAACCATTAGACCCGATGACATCTTTCTGTGCATGAGCTTAGCTAGCATGTTGCCATGACATCGCCTACAAGCATGTTCAGGGATTTCCATACCAAACGTTTAACCCCTTTTTCGTGATATCCAATTGGTAGTTACAGTCTTGTCCCATCGCTGCAACTCCCGTACGTCCTCCAAAACACGACCCTGCCAAGCCGCACTGCTTCTTGACACACTGCTTGCTGAACCCGGAAGCCAGCCGCACCAATGTGTCGGAGGAAACACAGTACAACTGGCGACCGAAGTCAGTGTCCATGCGCCCGGCCCACCACAAGGAGTCGCTAGAGCACGATGGGACAAGGATATCCCCTAACCCAGACGACGCTGGGCCAATAGTGCGCCTCATGGGTCTCCCGGTCGCGGCCGGCTGCGACACAGCCTGGGATCGAACCCTGGTCTGTAGTGCTGCCTGAAGCACTGCGATGCAGTGCCTTAGACCGCTGCGCCACTCGGGATGCCATGTTCAGGGATTTCCATTGGAAAAACAGTTTCTGGACCTCTTCATCTATTGGCTCTTTGACCACCACCGTGGTCAGCTCTAAATGACCTGTGTTGTTGTGTGGCTGCAGGTGGGGGGCCTGTTGACTCTTTGGAATTCCCCTTTCTCCTTAAAGCTGGAATCTGTAATGGTGAAACTTCCACGTCCATTTGTGATATTACAAAAACAAAGAAGTTACCGCAAACAACGAACACTGTTTTTTTCTCTCTGACAATCATTGCACACACGATAGAACAGTAGCATATGTACAACATCTTTTTTTACCTTGATGCGCCCCAGCTCTCCTTCATCAACAAAACAAAAACAATAAAAAGGCCTTGGTGCGGACAGTGCCTACTGCAGATTCCATGTTTAAAGGGAAATTTCAAAAATGTTCTACTTCTTATTCATCATATCCAGCACCACCCCATCAACATATGTGAAAATTGCACACTTCTATGTTTTGTAGTAAAAAAGATAGAGGAAGATACATGTTTCCAATGACATCGGTGTGCATTGTGTGATTTTAACCAATTATGAGTAGGCATTGCCTACTAATTGTCTACTAATTGGTTGATGACGTCATTGGAAACACATCTTCCTCTATCTTTTTTATTGCAAAACATAGAAACGCGGCATTTTCAAATATGTTGACGTTGGGGTGGTGCAGGAGATGACGAAAATGTCCTTTAAGATTTGTAAAATTATTTGCAATCACTAAAATACTTGATAACATTACTGCAAGCTGTAAGGAAATGTGCAAGAAAACGCAAAGGTAGATAATGACAACAACATCCTTAGGCCTACTTGCAGCAACAACAAATACATAAATTGCTCATCATCCTCATCATCTATCAATCAATCATACAGTCAATAATAGCATTTTGTCTAACAAAGGCATAAGAAACACCGCCTATTTTATCATAGCTGTACGTAAAAAGATAATTCCTACGCCCTTTAAAAGGGCATTAATTCCTCATTTGTTTACCTCTTTCCCCATAATGATCACACTAACAATGGTGTACTCACTAATCGCCAATAGTAATAATTTCAAGGAGGGAAGGATGCATTGTGCAAACACGTATTCGAACAGGGCCATTTAATGTGAAATAGATGGCCAAGTAAGACTCAGCCCAGAGTTTAACATTGCGTTGCTTTTCACACGACTTGATTAAAACATAACATTCAACGTTTATACTCTAAATTTTGAGTTTCTATTAAACGTATTGTAGTTACATGATCTATCATACATCCTCTAGAAAGTTATTGCTGGTGTAGGCTACAATTTGAAGGTACAGATACCGGTTGGCCCTAACCGCAAACAGGAAGAAGAAACGTCCGTTTAGAGTCGAGGAAAGGTACGAAATGGAAAGCATGCAACAATTATTTAAATTTACCTTGAAATTATAGTTTTACATTATTTTGTGACTAAGTGTTAGGTACAGACTAAATTCTTTACTCGCTAGGTAATTAAAGTGAACAAGCAAAGGGACAGGGTTTAGTCCGAGGCAAGGGGAGGGAGTGATTATCTTTCACCAAAACAATATTGAGCACACTCACTGCCAGATGCACACAGCCAGCCAGGTGTTTAACATGCATGCCTAGCTATGTAACTAGCCAAGCTAACTCACTTAAATACTAGTTATCTTGTTTACATGGTTTGAAAACATCTCTGGACATCAGTATTTTTCATAACTCATGACTTTGGATGTCAGAATTTGACGAGGGTAACAAAAAAATGTCGGCAAACGTGAGTCCTCCAAACACTGCTTTAGTAGCGGAATTATCATTCTCGTTTCAGGATGAATTGACTTCTACTATTCAAAATGCATTAGGAGTAGCTGTGGAGATAGCGGTGGTTGAGATTACAAAACTAGTCGGCCAAGTGTTGAGGGACGTGCGGGATCAAATGCACGAGACGCTGCTGGACAATAAGTCCCTTAAGTTTCGCTTGCAAGCAGCCGAACTTCAATTATGTGCAGCGCGAGGAGAGGAACATCAAGTACAATCAATAATAGGGGAAAAAGCCAGCACCAATAGTAGAATCCAACAGGTTCATCAGCAGCTGAATTCTCTAAACGTCTCACAAAATACAATCAAATCAGGATGCGAAGGAGAGCACAGAGTTCATGAATCCAATCAGTCTCTTAGTTCAACAAATGTTGAGGATAGGTATGGAGAATTTGAATCAGAAGTTGTTGATAACCCTGCATTTCTTAACGAATCGTTTTGTGAGATCCGTGAGGATGGTCGGGTCTGCACTCAAGATATTAAACCAGATTTATTGACTTTAAATCATGAAGATGAAGCTGGTAAGTTGGGACTGTCACTCACTGCTGTTCATTCACATTTAACATGTTTTGTAACTTATTGTTTCAGCAAAGCTATGATGCATGTTCTCCATATCAATATTTATTCGCAGGGACTAAAGAAGAGGTTCTCTCAAACATGTACTCAGACAACCATGAAGATTTTAACCGAGCATGCACAGAGCCAACCACAGGAAATGATACATCAAGAACCCATGCTGACGGCCAGCCCTTCCCTGAAGGTACCATGAAGGATGCAGATGTGAAGTGTCTGGTTGAGGTGAAGGTGGAGTCTGCAGACCTGGGATGCAGTAGGAACTCTGGTCCCCATACTGGAGGAGGAGAAGAGTATTACTGTCCAGACGATCTCTCCTTTGCTCAAACCAGGCTGCTGGAGGATTGGAGGCCAGAGGCACTGCAGCTCCCACTCAGTGATCCAGACTCATTCACCCCCTCCACCAGCCACTCTCTATGTAAGTCCTGCAATAAGGACCGCTTTCCTGCACACAAATTAAGCCTAGTCCTGGACTAAAAAAGCAATTTCAATAGAGAATGTTTAGTCCCGGATTAGCCTTAAGCTGTGTCTGGGAAACCAGCCCAAGGAGTTCTGTAGTAAATTGGTTTTGATCTCATGTCAGTGATGATGATAGTATTGCAAGTGTTAATACATTTTCTCTTCTTTGACTTTGTAGCAGACTCCCCCACCTTCACCCCAAACATACCAGACTTTGACATCCTATCGTCATCTTCAGCTACAGGTCTCCATGCAGGTTTTGGTAAGCAGCAGCAGTACCCACCCAGAGAGAATGCTGGGGCTTCCACCTCTCACTCACACCAGATGTACAGCCCTCAGACAGGTGAAGTGAAGAATGTGGCTGCAGCACAGCATATCTGCAAGATCTGTGGAGAGAAGTTCCATTTGTCTGAGGAGCTGCGGCGACATCGTAGTCTTATACACCCAAAGGATATGAACAAGCTCCCCAAGCGCAACCTCTACCCCCCTGGGCGGAGCCCATACCACTGCTCCCTGTGTGGTCGAGACTTCAACCGCATGGAGCACCTGAAGATCCATCAGCGTATTCATACTGGAGAGAGGCCTTATGCCTGCACCGTGTGCAATGCACGCTTCCGTCACTCTTGGGCTCTCACGAGACACTTCCGTATTCACACAGGAGAGAAGCCCTACACCTGCAGCCAGTGTGGGAAGACTTTCCGAAACTGTGGGGGGCTGCGCTTTCACCAACGCACTCACTCAATGGGAGGGGTCGGCTGATAAGGCCTTCATGATAGACTGTAATGGATGGAAAGACCGGGAGCAAGAAAAGCACTGGGGATATGTACAGAGAGAGGGAAACATTTAGTAAGCTGTTATGTATTACAGCTTACTGTAAATGTTAAAATACATTTATCCTGTCTTTTACTGGAAGGAACATAAATAATTGGGGTAAAGGGGGCAGAACTTTGAGTGGAGCACAGTTGTTAGTGCGGTTCATTCAAGGTGAGGTGAGATGGATCATTGATGATGTAGACAGATGTAGGGCTTGAAATATCCTGTTAAATGACAATCTATTCCCAGACACATGAAATCAACTGGCGTTGTACTATGGCCTCGCTTATTTTACTGTAATGAAGGAGTTCCAAGGAGCTTGAAATGTTTATGTATTAAAACTTCACAAAACAGATTTTGTATCCTTTGTCTAAAACAGATTTTGTATCCTTTGTCTTTATTATCTCATGCTAGATGTATTCTGTCATAAATCAGATTTCAATACAGAAATATGATTTTTGAACATTTCTTAATGTACACCATTGGCTAAGCTATGTAATAACATGGTCAAGAGGAGCATTACTGCCACCTACTGTACTGATCTGGGAGTTCCTCAATGATTCAGCTTTAGTTGATCTAAATGCCTCAGCATGTATATGGCAAAGGTCTTAATCTATTAAGGTCAGGAGAATTAAAGGATCCAGCTATACCACCACCAGTGAAGGCTCCTCAGAGGAGGAAGGGGATTTTTACAGTAAAAATTGTAAAACATTAAAAAAGTTATTTATTTTTGATAAAACTACTAAATATATTCATATGTCACCAAATAATTGATAAAAACACACTTTTTTGCAATGAAGGTCTACAGTTGTCTCAACAGCACTCTTTAGGGTAGCACCATGGTATAGCCGGAGAACAGCTAGTTTCAGTCCTCCTCTGGGTACATTGACTTCAATTCAAAACCTAGAAGGCTCATAGTTCTCACCCGCTTCCATAGACTTACACAGTAATTATGACAACGTCCGGAGGACGTCCTCCAGCATGTTGTCCACCCAATCAAAGGATGAGAGAATGAATCTAGTAGTGAAAGTATAAGCTACAGCTAGCTAGCACTGCAGTGCATAAAATGTGTTGAGTAGTTGACTCAAAGAGAGAGAAAGACAATAGTTGTTTCAGTTTCACTTATTTAGCTAGCAAATGCAGCTAGCTAGTTTAGCCTACTCAAACACCCTGCTCAAACAGAGGGATGCTATGTTAGCTAGCTGGCTGTGACTATCCAACACAACACTGGAACTCTTCCAAGTCAAGGTAAGCTTTTGGTTTATTCCCCCCGAGGCTCGCCGGTGTAAGTGCTAAGCTTAATGACTGTACACTAACGTTACTGAATGATTGGAGCAGGTTTACTAAAGTGTTAAAGTGTTAGTTCTATTAGCTATGTTGACTATGATGTTACTTTAGTTAATATGGTGACAACTATGTAGTCTGTGTGTAGCGGTTATGATATGGTTTGGCTTGGAAAGGTTTTTTCACGTTGTCACATACAGCTGATGTGTTGTGCATTGAAGTCCACAAATGAAGGGAAAAGGTGAGTGGAGGAGAGCGCATTTATGTGAGAAGGAATACAACGTGGCTGCTATGAAAGTGAACTGTGTTTACGTGTGATCAGGGGTGTATTCATTCGGTCGTTTCTGTTGACAATAGTTTCTTAAACGGAAGCAAACAGAACGAAACTGGGGATAAACATACCTGAATTTGTCCAATAGAAACTCCCGTTTGCAACTGTTGGACTAATGATTACACCCTAGATCAGCTAGATGCAGACAAGAGTGTGCAAGGCGGTATTGAATATGTCACTGTCTGTCGCCTCAAATTTGTCTCTCGACCTGTGTGCACCTACGTTGTAAACTTTCATTCATAGGCTAGGTTGTAGCAACCTCATGATGGGTATAGGAAACATTTGAGTATCATGTAGTCATCGAATATGCAGTAATAGAAATAAGGCCATGCTAATGAGAAAAAAAGTATCGTCTTCCCTCATCTTAAATGGCACCGACTGCCACTGACCACCACCAATATCATCTAGTTGTATTTGGGTCAGAAGGTTTATTATAAGTATTCTTATTCTTAAAATGCAATAATTCAAGTGTTACATGGTGAATACCTGCCTGCTTTGGGTTTAGAGTAGGACAGAGACCAGTACAGCTCCTTATCCTTCCTGCACTCCTCCCTGGGCTGTAAGCAGATGTAACAGAAGGCAGCTGAAACAGCTCAAGTATTTACATCCAGATGTGTGCATTATCAGACTGTAGCACTTGGGGCAGGCACGGAACTCTGGGCAGCCCCGAGCACGGCTCTTGGAGTCTGTCACCAGACCACAGATGAGGAGGGTGGACACCAGCTGGCAGGACCTGTTGCTGCAGTACCCAGATGTAGCTTCAGTAGTAGAGTGCCAGGCCCAGGGGGATAGGCAGGACCAGCAGACCCGTGGAGAGAGGGCACTGGGGACACTGGGCGATCTGACTGGGGACTCCATCTCTGCCCAGGAGGCGAATCAGAGTGGAGGAACAGGAAAGGCACTGGAATACAGGGAGGGAGGGTTAGAAAGGTTTTACAAACAAAGTAATTTTTGGCCCTGCCCGACCCTCTTTTTGAACTTTCATGATATGAATAGGGAAATTACCAAAAATCTGATTAGCCTATTGCTTACCCTCTTGTTTAGATCAGGATGCTCCACAACGCAATGTCTCTGAACCACCTGAAGCAATGTGTTCAATGATTACCTGAAGTGCTTTGATGTTGTCACTAGCTAGGTTTCCATCCAATTTGCCACAGATTTTCATGCGAATATTCAACAACTGCATAAAACAATATGCGCATTTTCCAACAGGGATTGGTTCCATGAAACGGACTTTTTGCAGTTAAAAGACTGTGCGTGATGACGTGGTGACATAAAAAATAACTTTTTCCGTTAAATTACCAATTACCAAATGAAAAATCCAAGTTAAATGGATTTCGATCAACTCTACTGATGGTTTTGTCACAACAACTGTTGTGTTATATAGCAAATGTGCCCACTCTTGTCTTGGCACATGTGCGTTAACCAACAGGGTAGGCTACCTACATTATGAGATTGTTATGGATAAGAGCGATATTATTTGGATTTGTCAAAGGCAGCCAAGCATCGATCATCATGTCACCAGAATAAGACCCTCGACATGTATTGGAGAGGAGCACCAAGCTCATCACCTTGCACATTCATCACCCTGTGAAATTCATCATAATTTATTTAATCTGTAGTTGAATAAACTGCATGCTTTCCCGAGTCTAAGTGGGAAGACCACACAACATATCATCGCGTGACTCCAAGTTTACTTCGATATGATGGTTACTAGGCTATATCAATATTTGCGCATAAAGGAGTTTCCACCGCCATTTCTCGCATAATTAATTTTACCGACACAAAAAAGATCCTCCATGTTGAACGAACAAATTGGCTGTCGGCATTTATACAATTGTACCGGCATTTATATTTCCATCAGCCCAGTCGTGATTTTTTTCATGCGTTACGTAGGCATAATTCATCCGCATTAAATGGTTGGATGGAAACGTGGTTTATGACGGCCCTGCTACACTACAGCAGAGATTGACGAGATGTCCTATAGGTTTGTCTCTGCCCTATAGGTAGTCGATGTCCCAAAGGCGGGAAGGCAGGCGGTCTGCTTATCGTGGACAGATTTTGACGGGAGAAACCCCACTCTCGCTTCGCCTCTTCCTCTCTGACTACAGCCATCGGTCGTCCCGCATTGCCATCAGCTATAGCTATGCCATTAGGGAATGCTTCCTTTGAAATCAATGAAAGTTGCTACTGCTCTTGGTGCGTCCAATGGCAGCATCCAAGCGCAGAAATCGCCGAGGTTCAATTCTCGATGGCTGACGCGCGCGTACATTCTATCTTGTCTTGTGAATTTAAATAATAAAGATAAATAAAGTTGATTTTGGTTAGGTTTTGTATAGCAGGTAGAAAGTCACATTGATGGCGATGCGTGTAGTGTAGCTGAAGTGGGAGAGTTGGATAAAGGAGCAGTGGCGATTTTAGCATGTAAATCTTGGTGGGGCAAACAAAATAAAATTGTGGGATACATGCCAGCAAAGCCACAACACTAAACAATACATGAAACGCCCTATAACGGTGACAAACCGTGCCCACAAACTGTTATGGCTTACATAAAGCTGTCCCAACAGCAGAGTCCCAACAGCAGTCCCAACATCTTACCACTGCTACACCTGGCTATCAGCAGAGCCTTGTCTAACAGCAAAACAGTTCATTCAGCCTAATTTACTGCCTTTTAGAAAAACATAGCTGATATGGCTGACTTGCTTAAACAAATGTGGTTTCTACTGACAATTGAGATGTACAAACTATGGCATAAGGGGAAGACAAAAGGAGAAGAGGCAATCCGTAATTTTGATTAAGACATTAATGAGCGAGCTAGGACGGACAGAGTCAATATAACTATTTGTTTAGCACTTTTGAAACATACAGCGACATAATTCAGAACATGGGCCTTTCTTACAGTGTTCTCCCTGTACACCAAGTCAGAACCGTAGGATAAATAAAGGGGGAATATAAGCAGACAATGAAAGCTCTTACAATATTTGATGATTACATTTCTCTAAAACAGGTTATAGGCTATACATGTGCACCACCAAGTCAGAACAGTAGGCAAAATTAAGAGGGGAAAATATACCAAATTATTAGGGTGAGGCACATGAGCTACTAACAGCTTACTACACAACATACACTTAGTATTACTTTCTTAGCTACAGTATACATATCTCCCTGGCATATTACATCATTTATGCAGCAGCATACAATACATTTCTGGAATCACCTTGTTGTGCTGTGCTGACTTGAACAGGAAGGTGGCGCGGCGGTCCTTCGTGGGCAAATTTTGTCATCAAAGTCTGTCATTCTCTGGATTTATGGTGCAATCATGATCTTCAGGTCGTAGCTCTAGAAAGAGGCCCGAGTTCCGGATTTACAATTCCGAGTTGGATGACCGTTCAAAACGTATTTTCCCAGTCGGAACTAGTTTTTTCCCCGAGTTCCCAGTTGTCGTGAACTCACTGAAGTCAAGTTTTCAGTTGTTTTGAGTGCGGCACTAATCATGCTTCATTGACAGCATGGCCAATGTTGAATGTTTATCATTTTAAACTTGGAAAAGAGACCCTTAATCCCAGACTTGGGACTACACAGCCACTCCACTGAATAGCAGGCTAGTGATTGCTTTGCAATGCTTGCAGTTAGCCACTGATTCTTTCCAAACCACTCATTGTTGAATTTGCGATTTCCAACCTGTTGTGTAATGTTTATGAGCACTGATACGTTTTATCTATAATTTCTCTTTATTATTTCTCTTCATATGACAAGGATTAAATAGGATTTGCCAGTAGATTATCGACTTGATTCATGATGATGACTGCTAGCTAAGATTTTGAAAGTATGACGTTGACATGATCAGTCCAATCAAAGCTACTGTAGATATAACGTCATTTGACGTCATTCTATCTGTGGCCAATGACCTTGAGCCTTCTTGGATGGGCACTTCTAATGTAACTCTATGGCAGCACCCAAGGGGCTTGAAATTTCGAGTTCTACCCTTAGACTTGGTGGTGATGTAGTGTCCCCATGAGTGACAGAACACTGAGCCAATCACGGCGCAACTTGAGAACATTACCAACACCTACGTATTTTCCGCTGGCTGCCCCACCACCACAGAAAGCACTGAGCTAGGCTGAAACACCTGCATTTTGGAGCTGCCTTACTTAAGAAAGCAAAAAATAGACCATGTTTGTATGTGGCTTTATTAACTCAATTATATTTTATTAAATTTTTTATATGTTTTGCAAACTGATATGTGACACGTATTAATGCCAAAATAACATTCAAAACAGGCAAGCAAAAAATGTGGGGCTCTGCCCCACCTGTCCTGAATGATGGGTCGCCACTGTAAAGGAGAGGCAGTAATGTAGGCCTAAGCCCACATTTTTTACAAGCGTGTATACGCTGGAATTACAATGCATGGTAGTGAATGAGAGAACAGAGTCATGCGCATCAAATTAGAAAGGAAGTCTATTTTTCTGCCGTTTCCGCGAATCAATGCTGGTAAAGTGAGCAGATAAATTGCCAGAAAATAGACTGTTTGTGCATTGTTATATCTAGAATTGTGTCATGTAAAGTTAGTGTCTCCTTTACTTTATTGGTCACCATAAATTTGTGTGGAGTGAGCCAAGCACGGCGCCAGTTTACACCAAACGATGAAGCCCAACAAAATATAGCAGAATGAATAGAATTCCTGTAGAAAATATCCCTTAATAAACGATTGTTGAATTTCTTATCTAGTAAACCTATGCCATTCACCTGGATATCGCTTACAATAGGAGATGTTCCAAAATATGCATTATTCTGAAGTAAAGATTTTATCCCACTAGGTATAGCTTTTATAACAGTGTCATATTCCTTGCTTGAAACCTCAAAGTTGTATCTGTCCATAAATTCTTTCTGCGTAAATAGATTCCCACTAATACTAACTAATTGGCTGACAAGGACAATGTTTTTCGAGAACCAGTTACGGTAAAATAACATCTTGTTTCTATGTAATATCGACCCATTATTCCATATAAAAAATTTATGAGGTGAAAAGTTGTGTTTATACAGCAAAGCCCAGCACATTAAAGCCTGTTTGTGAAAAGCCGCCAATTTCACAAGTTTACCCACAATATAGGGGCATTGTAGTAAAAAATTAAGCCCTCCGAGCATCTGAAAAACAAAATGAGGTATAATATTCCAGAAACGATGAGGGTTTTCTAAGTACCTTTTAACCCAGTTCACTTTTGATATCTGATTAAAGAGAGTGAAGTCTAAGACATTTAGACTGCCATCACAAACCCTGTTGGTGATAACATCTCTTTTTATCTTATGTGGCTTGTTTTTCCATATGAAGTTGTACAATAGCATATCTAAGGTACAGCAAGTGGATTTTGGAATGTCAATAGATGAAAAAAGATAGGATACACGAGATAGCCCCTCAGCTTTGGAGAAAAGCACCCTCCCTTGAATACTTAAATTCCTCCCTAACCATGAGGATAATTTATCCAGTTACAGGATTCAAATTAAGATAATTCACAGCCTTAAGATTTTTGGTGATCTTTACACCGAGGTAGGTTACAGTATCTTTTTCAGAGATGCTGGATTGACAGCTCCTTTCAGAACAAACATCTCACATTTGGAAAGATTTAATACCAAACCTGAGATTTTGGAGAACTGCTTCACAATATCCAATGCTAATCTAGCTTCTGACACATTTTTCTAAAAAAGTGAGGTGTCATCCGCCAGTTGGGATATCTTGATCTCTCTAGCCTGGAATGTAATGCCTTCAAATTGACTTTGATAAACTAATGAGCTTAAGGTTTGAGATACTAACAAAAATAAAAAAGGTGAGATTGGACGACCTTGTCATATTCCTTTGTAAATGTTAAACCTTGAAGATGTTCCATGACAGAGTTTGATACAGCTATTGCCACCATTATACAGAGTTCTAATAGCATCAACAAAATAATTACCAAACTTAAAATGCTTAAGACAATCAAAGATAGAATTGTGACTTACGGTATCAAATGCTTTCTGAAAATCCAAAAATAGGATAACAGGCAAGTCATCCAATAGATCACAGTACTCAACCAAATCTAACACCAGCCTCAGATTATTAGATATATGGCGCCCTTTCATAAAACCTGATTGACATTCATCAATCAGATCATTCAAGCATGACTTTAACCTTTTCGCAAAGATTGAGGCTATAATTTTGTAGTCGTTATTTAGGACTGTGATTGGACGACAATTATCAATAATTAAGAGATCCTTGTGTGGTTTAGGTATAAGAGTAATAACCCCTTGCTTCAGAGAGGCAGGTAGTTCTCCCTTCTTTATAGCCTCCTTAAAGGTTTCAGAGAAGGTTTTGTAAAATTCAGAGGTTAATACATCACAACCTGGAGATTTGTTATTTTTTAATTGAGCAACCCCATATTGTATGTCCATAATGGATAAATCTTGACAACAAGACCGATTGAATTCTTCACTAACCTAGTTAACATTCTCTATAGAATCAAGGAGATCCTTAGAGTCACTCAAACTGTTATCTAAGGAGCAAAGATTCTCATAAAACTTAGTGGTAAAGTCTGATAACAGCTCTCTATCCTCAGAGGTTACCCCATTAATCTTGCATTTCCGAAGTGTGTTGAGTTCTCCACTCCTCTTTTCCAAATTAAAAAAGTATCTACTGTTCTTTTCGCCTATTTTGAAGCCATTGTTTTCTGGATCTTATGAAGCCTCCTCTAGCCTTTTCCTCATAAAATGTATCTAGTTGATTCTGTAAATCATTCAATTTAGCTTTCTCATTAAGATCAAGATGCTCAACCTCTGTGATACAGTGGGGAGAACAAGTATTTGATACACTGCCGATTTTGCAGGTTTTCCTACTTACAAAGCATGTAGAGGTCTGTAATTTTTATCATAGGTACACTTCAACTGTGAGAGACAGAATCTAAAACAAAAATCCAGAAAATCACATTGTATGATTTTTAAGTAATTAATTTGCATTTTATTGCATGACATAAGTAATTGATCACCTACCAACCAGTAAGAATTCCGGCTCTCACAGACCTGTTAGTTTTTCTTTAAGAAGCCCTCCTGTTCTCCACTCATTACCTGTATTAACTGCACCTGTTTGAACTCGTTACCTGTATAAAAGACACCTGTCCACACACTCAATCAAACAGACTCCAACCTCTCCACAATGGCCAAGACCAGAGAGCTGTGTAAGGACATCAGGGATAAAATTGTAGACCTGCACAAGGCTGGGATGGGCTACAGGACAATAGGCAAGCAGCTTGGTGAGAAGGCAACAACTGTTGGCGCAATTATTAGAAAATTGAAGAAGTTCAAGATGACGGTCAATCACCCTCTGTCTGGGGCTCCATGCAAGATCTCACCTTGTGGGGCATCAATGATCATGAGGAAGGTGAGGGATCAGCCCAGAACTACACGGCAGGACCTGGTCAATGACCTGAAGAGAGCTGGGACCACAGTCTCAAAGAAAACCATTAGTAACACACTACGCCGTCATGGATTAAAATCCTGCAGCGCACGCAAGGTCCCCCTGCTCAAGCCAGCGCATGTCCAGGCCCATCTGAAGTTTGCCAATGACCATCTGGATGATCCAGAGGAGGAATGGGAGAAGGTCATGTGGTCTGATGAGACAAAAATAGAGCTTTTTGGTCTAAACTCCACTCGCCGTGTTTGGAGGAAGAAGAAGGATGAGTACAACCTCAAGAACACCATCCCAACTGTGAAGCATGGAGGTGGAAACATCATTCTTTGGGGATGCTTTTCTGCAAAGGGGACAGGACGACTGCACCGTATTGAGGGGAGGATGGATGGGGCTATGTATTGCGAGATCTTGGCCAACAACCTCCTTCCCTCAGTAAGAGCATTGAAGATGGGTCATGGATGGTTCTTCCAGAATGACAACGACCCGAAACACACAGCCAGGGCAACTAAGGAGTGGCTCCGTAAGAAGCATCTCAAGGTCCTGGAGTGGCCTAGCTAGTCTCCAGACCTGAACCCAATAGAAAATATTTGGAGGGAGCTGAAAGTCCGTATTGCCCAGCGACAGCCCCGAAACCTGAAGGATCTGGAGAAGGTCTGTATGGAGGAGTGGGCCAAAATCCCTGCTGCAGTGTGTGCAAACCTGGTCAAGACCTACAGGAAACGTATGATCTCTGTAATTGCAAACAAAGGTTTCTGTACCAAATATTAAGATCTGCTTTGCTGATGTATCAAATACTTATGTCATGCAATAAAATGCAAATTAATTACTTAAAAATCATACAATGTGATTTTCTTGATTTTTGTTTTAGATTCCGTCTCTCACAGTTGAAGTGTACCTATGTTAAAAATGACAGACTTCTACATGCTTTGTAAGTAGGAAAACCTGCAAAATCGGCAGTGTATCAAATACTTGTTCTCCCCACTGTATCAGCAATTTTCTTAGAGTGGTCAGCTACCTCACATCTCCTTCTTAATGCAAGCCGTTTCACAAAGTAATATAGGCTGAGCTGATTTTTTATTTCAGAAGTTCCCAATATTTCCCATATTCTGCATTAGAGGAAGCTAAATTCCAGTAAACAGAAATTAGATTCTTAATCAAATGTTTTAAGTCATCATGCAATAACAATGAGTTATTCAATTTCCAATAACCACCAGAGTATTTCTTATCATCATTACTGCACATTCTTACAGTCAGCCATATGACTTTATGATCCGTCAGGACTGCAGGCAGTATTTTTACCTCTACAGTGTTGGTCTCAAGACTAGAGGTTATCAGCCACAAGTCAATTCTTTATTCTATTACTCCATGTGTACTGTTTCTCTCCAGGGTTTTTAACTCTCCATATATAAATTAAGTCCAGGCTTTGGCAGAAATTTACCAATTTGTTCACACCAATGTTAGGCCTATGGGGCAATCTATCAGTCTCATTATAATAAACCATATTAAAATCCCCACCAACTATAATCTGACTGGATTCATATTTTCTCAGTAGACTTTTAAGAATTTCCTAAATTTCCTCTAGAAGTCAGTCATTTGGAGGACTAGAACAGTATCCATATACATTACACAACACTAATAATCTGTCCATGTGGTTGATGACCACTACTAGCCAATGTCCATTGGTGTCCATTTGAATAAACAAAACTGGCCCTTTGAAATTGTGTGCTAAAATTGCAACCCCAGCTGAATGATTAGTCCCCTGGGCCAAGAAAATGTCACTGCCCCACTGATTTTTCCAAAAATTATCGTCCTCTTTGCATGAATGTGTGTTTCTTGAACGAACACAAGATCTACGTTGCAGTCCTTACAAAACAAAACAAAAGCTTTCCTCTTCAACAGGTTTCGTATCCCCCTGGCATTGATTGACATAAACTTCAAGTCCATATATACCAAATAGAAAGGAAAATCCTATGTAATCTCAACTCTACCCTTTCTAATAAAATATGCTTCATATACACTACAAGTCAAAAGTTTGGACACACCTACTCATTGAAGGGTTTTTCTTTATTTTTTAAAATGTTTTACATTGTAGAATAATAGTAAAGATATCAAAACTATGAAATAACACATATGGAATCATGTAGTAAACAAAAAAGTGCTAAACAAATCGAAGTATATTTTATATTTGAGAATCTTCAAATAGCCACCCTTTGCCTTGATGACAGCTTTGCACAAACTTGGCATTCTCTCAACCAGCTTCACCTGGAATGCTTTTCCAACAGTCTTGAATGAGTTCCCACATATGCTGAGCACTTGTTGGCTGCTTTTCCTTCACTCTGCGGTCTGACTCATCCCAAACCATCTCATTTGGGTTGAGGTCGGGGGATTGTGGAGGCCAGGTCATCTGATGCAGCACTCCATCACTCTCCTTCTTGGTAAAACAGCCCTTACACAGCCTAGAGGTGTGTTGGGTCATTGTACTGTTGAAAAACAAATGATAGTCCCACTAAGCCCAAACTAGATGGGATGGCGTATCGCTGTAGAATGCTGTGGTAGCCATGCTGGTTAAGTGTGCCTTGAATTCTAAATAAATCACAGACAGTAAAGCACCCCTACACCATAACAATTCCTCCTCCATGCTTTACGGTGGGAACTACACATGCAGAGATAATCCGTTCACCCACACCGTGTCTCACAAAGACACGGCGGTTGGAACCAAAAATCTCCAATTTGGACTCCAGACCGAAGGACACATTTCCACCTGTGTTTCTTGGCCTAGCAGGTCTCTTCTTATTATTGGTGTCCTTTAGTAGTGGTTTATTTTAGCAATTCGACCATGAAGGTCTGATTCACACAGTCCCCTCTGAACATTTGATGTTGAGATGTGTCTGTTACTTGAACTCTGTGAAGCATTTATTTGGGCTGCAATTTCTGAAGCTGGTAACTCTAATTAACTTATCCTCTGCAGCAGAGTTAACTCTGGGTCTTCCATTCCTGTCTTAGTCCTCATGAGAGCCAGTTTCATCATAGCGCTTGATGGTTTTTGTGACTGTACTTGAAGAAACTTTAAAAGTTCTTGAAATGTTCCGTATTGACTGACCTTCATGTCTTAAAGTAATGATGGACTGTCGTTTCTCTTTGCTTATTTGAGCTGTTCTTGCCATAATATGGACTTGGTATTTTACCAAATAGGGCTCTCTTCTGTATACACCCCCTACCTTGTCACAACACGACTGATTGGGTCAAATGCATTAAGAAGGAAAGAAATTCCACAAATTAACTTTTAAGAAGGCACACCTGTTAATTGAAATGCATTCCAGGTGACTACCTCATGAAGCTGGTTGAGAGAAAGCCAAGAGTGTGCAAAGCTGTCATCAAGGCAAAGGATGGCTATTTGAAGATTCTCAAATTTAAAATATATTTTGATTTGTTTAACACTTTTTTGGTTACTACATGATTCCATATGTGTTATTTCATAGTTTTGATGTCTTCACTATTATTCTACAATGTAGAAAATAGTAAAAATAAAGAAAAACCCTGGAATGAGTAGGTGTGTCCAAACTTTTGACAGGTAGTGTATGTATTAACAGAAGTCTTAACTTGTAAACCATAACACCACAATTCAAAACTAGAATGCTCAGTTTGTTGTGGGGAAGGGGCTACCTTGTATGCCTACCAACGGAGCAAATCACGGCGGTCTAATTTATTGTATTCACGCCGGCTCTGATTCCCCTGTAGTATCCACCCTTTCGTTGATTTTGGGCCTGTTGGACGAGAGGCCACAACTTTGCCTTTGCTGCCTTGTCTGCTGCAGTAAGGTCCTCACCGAATCTACATTTTCTCTCTTTCAGAAAGGCGCTTTCCTTTGCTTTCTTCCAAACTGCATCTCTCGCTGTGCGGAAAGCGAACTGGATGATGATCGAGCGGCTGCCGATGCCATCTTGCTTCTTCCCAATATGATTAGCAACATCCACAGCCATGTCCATATATCCTTCGGGGAGGTCCGGGGCCACACGGTTACAGATGTCACTTACTATGCACTTCACATTCTCACCCTGGTCCTCGGGGACACCGTAAAATTGTAGCCCCCACCTTCTCTGGTATCACTCTGATTCCGACAAGCGCTCTTGCATGTCGGCGATGGTCTTCTCCTGTGCAGTGCATTTATCAGAGGTTGCAGTGTTTGCATGTTTAAGCTCTTCGATACTCTCGTATGCATGATTCAGAGAGGTCTCAAGGTCAACGATTTTTTATGTGTTTTCGCGTATAATTTTCTCCAGACCATCGGCTCTTTCGTTTATCTTTGCAGTGATAGGATCGATTATGTTGACCTGGAGTTCGCTCAAAGACAATTCCTTCTGTGTCTTTTTGGGTGCAGGACTATTGACTGGAGTTTCTGAATCAATCGAATGTCCAGATTCCTCTATTTCTTCTCCTGAGGAGTCAGGTGGCGGTTTCTCTCCAGTGTATGAGTGGTTAGCTAGCAACTGCCTTCTCCTTCCTTTGCTCTTTCGCACATTTTAAAATCAAATTAGCAGTCTACTGAGCGTTGTTCTCTGTGTTTACTGTAAACTGAGTTTTGTTACATTTAAGTAAGCTTGAAAGGGATAAAAGTTAAGGTTACTCGGAGCAAGACAAAATCCCGTCTGCACTCGCCACCATCTTCCGGAAAATCTCCAACCAACATGTAATCTTTGGATCAGAGTATAGTTTATATTTCTTTATTTCAATGGCCTCATGATAACTGGAATAATTTCATCAAATAGAAAACAAAGACCTTAAATAAATACTTTTGCCAACAAACCTACCTGTTCCCAGTCCCATTGCAATAGCCTCAACAGCAACTTCGTCCAGTGGTCTGCCTATGATACCACTTCTCATACGTCCATTGCATTGTTTTATTTGACCCAATCTTGTGTCTGTTTGAGGATTTTCGGTCAACAGACTTTTTACTTTAGGTTTTCTCTGCATAGTCCTCATGGGTCAAACTTTTGCTGTACAGCTCTCTGCTATTACAGTTGTATTGTGTAAGTGAAACATTGTATCCCCATCAGTGGCAACCTGCTTATTGGGGCGTGATTGGTCAAAAGCCCCATTTGTTATTGGTCCCCAAAATAATAATATAACATATAATTCATGCATTATGTTTTAAATCCTCATAAAAGTGCGGTAAATGTTTACATTTTCCTGTTTCAAAAATATGTTGTTCAAAAGAAGCTGTTCAGTTACTTACTGCCCCTCAGTGACTGCCAGCAGCAGCAGCTCCATCGAACATTGCTCCGATTGTTTTGCGAGCAATTTGCTATGAGGGGGAACTGCCCAAATGAAATCGCAGGATTTCATAGCATAAAATAAATTATAACAGCACAAAGTAAATGGACCGTCCTGGGGCGCTTAAATGTGCATTCAATCAGAACTTCTGGGTCTGCTCTAGTCTCTCTACCAATGAGTCTTTCGGGCCAGACGGCTTACTTCCGCACATGACACTATCTCCTCTATCAGGTACAGATGGCACTAAAGCATATTGTAATTAACTTGTAAATAAATAATCACAACAGTCATGGGAGCCTTTGACCTACATCCAACAAAAGTGGAAGGACAGAGGGATACACTAGCTAGAACCTTCTCATTGCGGATCTGGTAGGACAAACAAGCATGACAGTGGCTTATTGTTCCCCCCATGTTGTTCAGCAGGTTCTACTGTAGGTGACAGGTGACATGTTGTGTGGACTGAAATAGCCTAAAACCGGGTGTATCGCAAAGCATGATCCAATGAATTAGCCAGCTACAGTAATTTTGAGAAACATTGAGAAATAGTTTGGTTAAATTAACCAGTTATCTACCATTGATAAGCTTGCTAGCTTCTGAGCTCCCATGCCAATTTCAAGTCTTTCTAAACTAATATCTGACTAACTCAGAAATATGAAGTTATTTCAGAATGAAAGTTAACTGGCTAGCGCATCATGCTTTGTGATGTTGTGTTAGCTAACTATCCCCAGTTAGATCATGTATTTTCACTTATTGCAACTGCATACTTGTTGCGTTCTCCGTGGTGCACTCGTTCGTTGGTGAGCTGGCTGCTCATTCTAAATAGTATAATCTAATCTGTTCAAAACAGTGGCAGCATGTGCAGCAGTGGTCATTCGGTTTTTGACATGCAAAAGTGAAATAGGTGTATTTATGCTGCTGTTCAAATGCACAGATCGCTTTATATATCTTCTCAAAGAAACTACCGGTAGTTTGAAAACTTGGCATGGTATTTCTGTCATGCTGCTTTGTTGACAACTCCAACCACCTCGTGACCCGGGTATTCAGCCAGTCAGCGGCCACCACTGATCCCCATTGGAATATCGCCATTCTTTCAGGGGTGGAAAAAGTTCCCAACTGTCATACTTAAGTAAAAGTAAAGATACTGTACCTTATTTTTTTAAATATTTTTTTTTCTGGGGGATGGATCAGCTTAATATTGCAGATAGATTGTATCTTCTATCAATGTAATTGTCTGCATCACTTCCAATCCCCCATGTTTTTTATATATATACTCCCCTTTATTACTTTTCAACCCGGCCATCCTTTCCCTACTTGGAGTAAATTAGAGATCAACAATGCCCAGGCCTCTACTTCCGGCCTATACTTACTATCTACACCTTATGGACACAGTTGATTTTACAATAATTATATTATATATATATATATATATATATATATATATATATATATATATATATATATATATATATATATACAGTGGGGAGAACAAGTATTTGATACACTGCCGATTTTGCAGGTTTTCCTACTTACAAAGCATGTAGAAGTCTGTCATTTTTAACATAGAAAATCACATTGTATGATTTTTAAGTAATTAATTTGCATTTTATTGCATGACATAAGTATTTGATACATCAGCAAAGCAGATCTTAATATTTGGTACAGAAACCTTTGTTTGCAATTACAGAGATCATACGTTTCCTGTAGGTCTTGACCAGGTTTGCACACACTGCAGCAGGGATTTTGGCCCACTCCTCCATACAGACCTTCTCCAGATCCTTCAGGTTTCGGGGCTGTCGCTGGGCAATACGGACTTTCAGCTCCCTCCAAATATTTTCTATTGGGTTCAGGTCTGGAGACTAGCTAGGCCACTCCAGGACCTTGAGATGCTTCTTACGGAGCCACTCCTTAGTTGCCCTGGCTGTGTGTTTCGGGTCGTTGTCATTCTGGAAGAACCATCCATGACCCATCTTCAATGCTCTTACTGAGGGAAGGAGGTTGTTGGCCAAGATCTCGCAATACATAGCCCCATCCATCCTCCCCTCAATACGGTGCAGTCGTCCTGTCCCCTTTGCAGAAAAGCATCCCCAAAGAATGATGTTTCCACCTCCATGCTTCACAGTTGGGATGGTGTTCTTGAGGTTGTACTCATCCTTCTTCTTCCTCCAAACACGGCGAGTGGAGTTTAGACCAAAAAGCTCTATTTTTGTCTCATCAGACCACATGACCTTCTCCCATTCCTCCTCTGGATCATCCAGATGGTCATTGGCAAACTTCAGATGGGCCTGGACATGCGCTGGCTTGAGCAGGGGGACCTTGCGTGCGCTGCAGGATTTTAATCCATGACGGCGTAGTGTGTTACTAATGGTTTTCTTTGAGACTGTGGTCCCAGCTCTCTTCAGGTCATTGACCAGGTCCTGCCGTGTAGTTCTGGGCTGATCCCTCACCTTCCTCATGATCATTGATGCCCCACAAGGTGAGATCTTGCATGGAGCCCCAGACAGAGGGTGATTGACCGTCATCTTGAACTTCTTCAATTTTCTAATAATTGCGCCAACAGTTGTTGCCTTCTCACCAAGCTGCTTGCCTATTGTCCTGTAGCCCATCCCAGCCTTGTGCAGGTCTACAATTTTATCGCTGATGTCCTTACACAGCTCTCTGGTCTTGGCCATTGTGGAGAGGTTGGAGTCTGTTTGATTGAGTGTGTGGACAGGTGTCTTTTATACAGGTAACGAGTTCAAACAGGTGCAGTTAATACAGGTAATGAGTGGAGAACAGGAGGGCTTCTTAAAGAAAAACTAACAGGTCTGTGAGAGCCGGAATTCTTACTGGTTGGTAGGTGATCAATTACTTATGTCATGCAATAAAATGCAAATTAATTACTTAAAAATCATACAATGTGATTTTCTGGATTTTTGTTTTAGATTCTGTCTCTCACAGTTGAAGTGTACCTATGATAAAAATTACAGACCTCTACATGCTTTGTAAGTAGGAAAACCTGCAAAATCAGCAGTGTATCAAATACTTGTTCTCCCCACTGTATATATATATATATTAATTTTTTTTGCTCCTGAACTTCTTCTACTCTCAACCTCCCTGATCATTTTCATGAAGTCCATCCGGTTTGCTTCTATATGCCATATCTTTCTAACTGTGCTCTTTTCCAAAAGCTCCCAACATACAACCTATATACTTATTATGGACACAGTATGCTTACATTATTAGCTATCTTTGTTATTATTTGTTGTTATTTGTTATTAGTCCCATCCTTCAACTCTATTCAATACCTCCCATCTATCTCTTAACACCATCCATATAGGATTTCTATTTGCCATATATATTTCAACCGTACTGTGATGTTTTACAAAAGTTCTAAACCTTTCTATTCTCATTGCTTCTACAGATTGTGAATTCAAAATAAACATTTTTGCTAAAAGTATTATTATATTATTGATCGATTGACTATGACTTTTCAGATCACCCAGTAATGCTATCTGCAAGATTAGCTCCAGGTAAATATTGCAATCCTTTAGCCATTCCTGGACCTGTGTCCAAAAACAAGCTACAAATGGACAGAACCAAAACAAATGATCTAATGATTCTGTCTCTTCACAGCAAAATCTGCAGAGCTGGGAAGATTGTATCCCCCATATAAATAACATTCTATTGGTAGCAAGAATTTTATATAATAATTTAAATTGAAAGATTCTAATTTTTGAATCCGGTGTCGTTTTGCGTGTCAGTTCATAAACACTATGCCATGGGATCGGTACGTCAAAAATCTCTTCCCAACTATTTTGCAATCTATATGGGACGGCTGTCAATCCTTTGGTCCTTAAGTGAAACTGATATACTTTTTTATTTATCACAGTTTTCCTTAACCAATTATGTTCTTTAATGCAAGGCCAACAGACAAGTTCCTTACTTTCTCCCCCTTCCACTTTCCCCTTCCACTTTTGCGGTAAGGCTGCAATTATTTGGTTGTAATTTTGGGTAGAGCAAACATTTCCATATGTTTTTGTTAGCTGCATGCGCGACATAACTCCACCAGTCCTACGATGATATCATTTACGAAGATTATACCTTTTTTAAACATTCTGTCAAAAAATAAAGGTTTTTTGTCAATTAGTATATTTGAATTTAACCACAATATTTGTTGCATTATTTGTTCTGTAGTTTCTGGAGGATTAATTTGAAATTGCAACCAACTTTCTATGGCTTGTTTTAGAAATAGTGATATTTGGGAGATTATTTCCTTTTCAAATAACTGCAAATGAGTTGTTGTAATCTGAATAAAGGGAAAAAGGCCTTTCTTGAACATTGGGTGAGACAATCTTACTAATTTGAAAACGGAGGATAGCTCAATAACATTCTAGTGATTCCACTAAAGGCCTCATGAATACAAGAATACAAATATACAGAATAAAAAAACATGCGTCTTGTATGCAACAAGGTACTAAAGTAATACTGCAAAAAAACACAGCAAAGGAATACACTGGCCTAAATGCCAAGCCCTATGTTTGGGGTAAATCCAACACATCACTGAGTAACTGCCTCCTTATTTTCAAGCATGGTGGTGGCTGCATCATGGTATGGGGATGCTTGATATCGACAAATATTGGGGAGTTTTTCAGGATAAAACTAAACGGGATGGAGCTAAGCACAGGCAAAATCTTAGAGGAAAACCTCCCTCAGTCTGCTTTACACCTGTCACGTTCGTTCAAGGACGGGTCAGACCAAGGCGCAGCGTGAAATGTGTACATGTTTATTATACTGATAAACAACGACAAAACAACAAACGAAACGTGAAGTCCTAAGGCTAACACAATACAAGCCTCCAACACGGAACAAGATCCCACAACTATCTAGTGCCAATAGGCTGCCTAAGTATGATCCCCAATCAGATACAACGAGCGACAGCTGCCTCTGATTGGGAACCACACCGGCCAACATAGAAATACACATACTAGATAACACACCTAGAATATACACAACATAGAATATACACACCCTGACTCAACATATAAGAGTCCCCTGAGTCAGGGCGTGACAGTACCCCCCCAAAGGTGCGGACTCCGACCGCACAACCTTCACATAACAGGGTAGGGGCCGGGTGGTCATTCCGCCTCGGAGGCGGATCCGGCTCCGGGCGTGACGACCTCTTACTCTCCGCCTCCCTGTTGCGTGCGCCCCTGGTCTGGTCTGGACCTCGGCGCGCTGCTTCGCCTCTCCTTCCTCCCACGATACTCCAGGCCCTGTCTGGACCCTGGTGTGGGAGACCCCGAACCTGGAGAGGGGCTGACGTCTGGGGCTGGACTGGAGCCACTGACTGGAGCTGGACCAGACAACGGTGGAGCGGGCTGCTCAGGCTCCGGACTGGAGCCGCTGACCGGAGCTGGACTGGGCACTGGTGGAGCGAACTGCTCTGGCTCCGGAGTGGAGCCGCTGACCGGAGCTGGACTGGGCACCGGTGGAGCGGACTGCTCTGGCTCCGGAGTGGAGCCGCTGACCGGAGTAGGACTGGACCCCGGTGGAGCGGACTGCTCTGGCTCCAGAGTGGAGCAGCTAACCGGAGCTGGACCAGGCACCGGTGGAACGGGCACGGGCCATGCCGGACTGGACACATGCACCACTGGTCTGGTGTGAGGAGCAGGCACGGGCCGGACCGGACTAGGAACACGCACCACTGGCTTGGTGCGAGGAGCAGGAACGGGCCGGGCCAGACTGGCAACGCGCACCACTGGCTTGGTGCGAGGAGCAGGAACAGGCCGGGCCGGACTGAGAACCCGCACCACTGGCTTGGTGCGAGGAGCAGGAACGGGCCGGGCCGGACTGGGAACACGCACCACTGGCTTGGTGCGAGGAGCAGGAACGGACCGGACTGGCGACACGCACCACTGGCTTGGTGCGTGGAGCAGGACTGGGTTCCTTTATTAACCCCCGCTCCTGATGCTGCCTAACCAGCTCCTCTCGCCGTGCCTCTACTTCCTCCTTCTCCCTACGCGCCTCCTGCAGTGCCTCCTCCTGAATGGATCTCACCCGCTCTATTCTATCTAACAGCCCCCGTAATATGGTGGCCTCCTCTCTTACCCGGCACTCCTCCTCCCGTGAGGACTCCTCCGGAAGCCCCCAACTCGTCGTCGTCATCATCCTCCGACTCCTCAGTATAATACTGTTCCCACTCCTCTTCCCATGGTCGTAGGGACCCAATCTGGAAACCAACCAGGTGCAGTGGTCGGGGCTCTTCTCTCTCGCTCCCCGACCACCCCTTTAGCTCCCCCCCAAAAAATGTATTGGGGCTGCTTCTCTGGCTTCCTCCTCGGCCGGCTTCCGTGTTGCCGTTGCTCCTCTCCTGCCTGGGCTTCCTTCTTCGCCCAGGGTCCTTTTCCCGCAAATATCTCCTCCCAAGACCAAATCTTCCCCACCTGTGTCCAGGGTGTTCGGTCCTCCTGGGCACGCTGCTTGGTCCGTGTTTGGTGGGATCTTCTGTCACGTTCGTTCAAGGACGGGTCAGACCAAGGCGCAGCGTGAAATGCATACATGTTTATTACACTGATAAACAACGACAAAACACAATACAAGCCTCCAACACGGAACAAGATCCCACAACTACCTAGTGCCAATAGGCTGCCTAAGTATGATCCCCAATCAGAGACAACGAGCGACAGCTGCCTTTGATTGGGAACACACCGGCCAACATAGAAATACACATACTAGATAACACACCTAGAATATACACAACATAGAATATACACACCCTGACTCAACATATAAGAGTCCCCTGAGTCAGGGCGTGACAACACCAGACACTGGGAGAGGAATTCACCTTTCAGCAGGACAATAACCTACAACACAAGGCCAAATCTTCTTGCTTACCAAGAAGACTGTGAATGTTCCTGAGTGGCCAAGTTACAGTTTTTACTTAAATCTGCTTGAAGATCTATGGCAAGACTTGGAAATTGCTGTCTAGTCGTGATCTCCAACATCTTGACAGAGCTTGAAGAATTATGAAAAGAATAATGGGATAATATTGCACAATCCATCTGAATACTTATGCAAAGACTATATTTTAATTATTTAATTTCTATTAATATTTTTTTTAAAGTACAAATGTTATTCCACTTTGACATTATTTTGTGTAAATTGTTGATTACTAATTACAACTACATCTATTTGAATCCCACATTGTATACACAATAAAATGTGAAGAAATCTAAGGGGTATGACTACTTTTGCAAGGCACTGTAGGTAGGTAGGACTGGTGTCTGAACGGATAGTTCAGAGCTTCTTCTCTTTTCTATAACCTGTATGGAACACAATATGGTCTACTACAGTATTTACTACAGTGTTCTTTTACAGATAATACTGTAGTATTTACTATAGTAACAGTATACTACAACATATGCTATAGTATTCTACAGTATACTACAACATTCTATATGTACTACACATGCTCGAGGGATACTACAGTGTGTAGTATACTATTCTACAGTTTACTACAGAATGCTATAGTAAGTACTGTAGTATTCTATAGTAAACTGAAGTATTTTTTAAATGTGGGATGACAGTGATGCCACATTGTTTACATTAAAAGCATTTAGTTATGGTCTGGACCGGTTTACTTTACAACTTTTAATGTTGTAGGCCTAGTTCTTAATCAATAGTGAAGTTGGCTAGTTGTATGGCATAGCCATACATCATTACAAATCGTTTTGTCATTATGTTGTCGATGGAAAGGTTGAGCTCTAAATAATCATGGTTGTTTTCTTGGCATTTTCTAGAGGATGCTGTAGTATATAGTATATACTGAAAAGAATGTGACACTTGTAAGCGTAAAGCATTTCTTGGAGATATAAAGTAGAGTAATAATCTTTACTAAAAAATATTTAATGCACACAGACAATTTAAAACACATTTCTAGACATTACAATCAATAATATGTATAATTACCATTGTAAAAAAGAAACATCAAAATACAAACATTAGATAAGAAATTATAAAGAAGCGTGTTGTTTCGCAGCATTTCAAAAGTTAAAGGTTTTATAGATAATTATGTTGAAATACTGAACAGGCAGCCATCTCCAGTAAACAAGGTTGGCATCCCTTTTAAGGAAAATAAATGAAAGCCTAATTCTCAACTACAGTAATACAAAAATGTATGCATTGCATTTCAATCTAATTCCTGACATTTTTAATTTAAACAACATCAAATGGCTAATTTCCTTGTTATATCTCATCTAATGTGTACCACCTCCTGGCAAATGAACCCATAGGTAAATAAGGAGTTGTAAGACCATCAAGAGCCACTGCAGGTCAGTCTTTCCCATTGAAAGCTTAATTCCTAGACTGAATTATGAATGAAGCTCTTCGCTAAAGTGGTTTGTTTGTAGTCCCTCACTTAGGTAATCAAGATAAACACTCAAAACCACCTCAGTGGAACTCTTATCAGGTGACCAATAATTTGTGGAGAAGCCTGCCCTAGTCCACGCCTGTGTAGCAAGTACTGAAGTAGATGCACAGTTTTTAAGATGTTCATTGTTGTCAGCTGTACATTTCCTTGGTCAAGACATCAATGTGGCTTCTGAAATGATATGACAAAAATGAAACAAGATTCATCATTGTTTGATACACAATTTGATCAGTTAAAGAAGGATTTGTCACATATTCAGAACATTTTCAAGGTACTACAGACTCACCTTTTCTCTGTGACTCTTCTGGTGGATCGGCAATTCCTCTGGATCTGAAAACATCTTTTGGCAAAAGGGGCAGACAGACTGGGATGGTTCTCCAAAACCCTTGTCCTAGGTCAGGAGAGTCACTGAGCTTTACTTGGGCCTCTTGATGACTTTGGGGAGATTTGTTTAGGTCTGCATGCCAATCATCATCACCAGCTGACTTCCTATTGCTCTGATGGAGTGGCTCTGCTCCTCTGACACGCTTCATTCCAGCAACCAAAGATTTGGGATTAGAGGACTTTTGAGACAGCTGATCTGAACACACCACCTTATGGCAAGTCTCTTCCCCCTGTGAGCTTAATGCAGGCCTGGCTCGGGGTGGACTGCTCAAGCTCACCTGAAGCCGCTGAGGCTTATGGGATGCCTTGTTTGAGGAGGTCACACACTGGATGGAGCCGGAGTCAGGACCAGGGAAGGGGAAAGCAGTATACTTGTCCTGCTTGTGAGCCGATGCTGAACCATCTCCCTGTATTGTCTGATTCCCCCTCACAGAGCTGGGCTGAGAGGTGGTGGATCCAGGTCCCCCTGTCACCCCACACCCTGACCTGGCCAACCCCGAGCTCCAGCTCTCCAGAGGTGGCACAGACAACTGCTGGATGCAGTGGTGCAGAGAGGGATAATCTACATACTTAAACTTGGGAACTCTCTCCTTGGAAGTGACAGGGGTGCGTCCTCCAGAGGGTCTTCCCAGGGCCGGGGGAAAGTCCTCCAGCCAGCTGTCCAGGGGTGGCACAGTGAATTGCTGGATGCACTGGTGCAGCGAAGGGAAGTCCACATACTGGAATCTGGGCACTTTGAGGGGCACTTCAGAGAGGTCCTCTTTTTTAACCCTGATGGGAATGGTAGGCTTCGCCTCCTCTCTCACCCTACGGGTCTTTGTGTCCGGCTCAGTTTTGACCACTAAGGGCACGAGCTTTGCTTTTGGATCACCTGCTCCCCCTGCAGGGAGAAGTCTCCTGTCCTCCATGGCTGGCCTCTGAAAACACATCAAACACAATTAAATATAACATTTTGGTTAACCTACATTGGTAAAACCAGGCTTCAAATATCGGAAAGCATTTCTAAATATATCCAGTAATGTTACTATGGGGAGGCATATTGGAGGTTGTTCTAAAGCCTTTGCTCTACTTTGCATAAATGTACGTCCTGCTTTTTTCCCCAAGATGTGTCAATCAAATACATGTAAATTCACAGCTGTTTGTCTTTTGAATTATCCCCACTTAGAATCGCTTGTCCTGTCCAGTTCCTCTCTGCTAAGCAACAGCATGTTATTAAGTACGCTGTCCTGACCTGACCACAATAATTAGTTTAGGGGTTTCTGCTTCTGAGAAATAGCCCTAAGCAGCTGTATAGTACAGATATACACTGAGTGCACAAAACATTGACACCTGCTCTTTCCATGACATAGACTGACCAGGTGAATCCAGGTGAAAGCTATGATCCCTTATTGAACAGACGTCATCAGAGCACGCAACAGAACAGTGTACTGCCTACACTTGGTTTGTTGTTTTTATGAAATCGTTTTCATTAAATAGTTTTAAAATCATAGCTAAAGTTTGTATTGCTACTGATTCTGCAACATGGTTGGGACCGCACGTTTGTGTCCCGGATTCCTGTTAAGTAACAGTTAGCTGCTAGCCATCATGAAAATGGAGCAAGCTAATGCTAGCAGTGCTAGCCCACTGGTATAAGATATAATATACAGATATTTCAGGTGTGAGATTACATTTCCACACAATCACAAGATGAAGATAAGGTGGAACTGGAAACTGGACAGAAATTTGTCTGCCCTAAATGCACCACCATCAAGCATCTTAGGGAAGAGATCCTCTGGCTGTTAGCTCAGCTGCGAGAAAAGGAAAACCTGCTTTCTAAGTACACCGACCTTGCTGTAACTCAGGCAAACCAAATCTCAGTTTTAAATGCCTCCTATAGCAAAGCTGTTGATGAGTCGGGCGGCGTTGATCTGTTCTAATCCAATGGACAGATGTTAGGCTCAACTCCGCGGCCCATGGGAGACTGGACACTTGTAAGGCGTAGGAGATCGGGGAGGCAGTCTGGCCACCCGTTAATCCGAGAAGGTCTGATCCAGCTATCAAACAGCTTTGCCCCACTTGAGACGGACCTACCAGCCCCGGGAGTCAGCACAGATCCTGGGTGTATACTAACAGCCGGCGGCCGTCCAGTGGCACCCTCCCCCACGGCCACCACAGTTCAGCAGGTCGTTTCCCCATCGGATTCCATCACTACCACTATCATTGTGGGCAGCTCGATGGTGAGAGATGTTGGCCTGCCTACGGTCTGTGGACTGACCAAGGTCCGCTGTCACCCAGGAGCCCGTGTCCATGACATCAACTTTCTCCTGCCCACGGTTCTGGCCAAGTACTCCAATATTGACACCATCGTCACTCACGTAGGTTTTAACAACCTTCGTTTTAGGCAGGAGGACTACAATTATTTTTTAAAGACCCTCGTTAGCACAGGGAAGAGAATAGTTATCTCTGGCCCCCTCCTGTCCTCCCGGAACGTTTTAGCCAACTCTTTGCCCTAAACGAGTACCTGAAGAAACTTTGCAACGACAGGAATGTCTCTTTTTGTGACAACTTTGATTTGCTGTGGGAGCAATTTTTAAAAGAGACGAGATTCACCCTAACCGCAGGGGTTCCAGTATTATTTCCAACAACATCACAAACTGTTTTAGAGACTGACAGACAGGGTCTGGTAGTGCTCCAGTTCTCCCCATCAGAATAAGCAACAGAGGACTTGGAAACCATATCAACTCCTATAGAAATTGCACTATGGTTATTGTGAGTAACCTAATTTATGTTCCTTTAACTCCGCCTTCTAGTGAGTTTATACAAACTGTCATCTCCTACCATTCTGATAGATTGGAGACTGTCAGAAAACGTGGTTGTAATGTTAATAGTTTGGTTGTTATTACATTGGTTACCTCTAGGCAGTAGAGCAATCACTAGTAAAACCTTCCTCGTGAATTAGTAAAACCTTCCTCGTGAATGACCTCATTACTGAGCGCAAAGTTGATTGCATGTCACTGAAACATGGCTGTCTTCAGACTGTAGTGCCGCTCTTAGTGAAGCCCCCCCCCCCCCCCCCCCCTCTATCAGAAAAGGGGAAAAGGGTGGGGGGACAGCTTCTATTTTTACTAATGCTCTCAGCTGTAAGGCCATTTCATTTGGCGACTTTGGGTCTTTTGAGCATCATGCTATACTGTTTAAATGTCAGCCACCATTGCTGGCCATAACCCTGTATAGGCTACCAAAGCACTGCCCCACTCTTTACTGATTTTTCTTTACTATTGTCTATTGTCCTTGAGAACTATGATAAAATCTTTGTGTTGGGTGATTTTAATATTGATGTTGAGAAAGAGACCATTGGCCATTGAATTTCTTAATATTTTGAGCTCTACTGGGCCCACCCATAACCGCAGCCATACTCTGGACCTGATTATTCCCAAGGGGCTTTCTATTGACATTCTCTATTGTTGATGATGCTTTATCTGATCACCACTGTGTATTCTTTACTACCTTGTTGACCATATCACAGGGTAATTGTCACGCCCTGACTCTAGGACTCGTATTTGTTGAGTCAGGGTGTGTATTTTCGGTGTCGTGTTGTGCTATGTTTATTGTCTATGGTTAGATCTAGTATGTATATATCTATGTTGGCCTGAGTGGTTCCCAATCAGAGGCAGCTGTTGCTCGTTGTCTCTGATTGGGGACAATACTTAGGCAGCCGTTTGGCACCTGGTAGTTGTGGGAACTTGTTACGTGTGAGGTATGTTATTTGTCTACCTTGGACGTCACGTTTCGTTTGTTGTTTTGGTTGTGCGTTTATTCGTGAAATAAATATGAATGCATATCACGCTGCGCCTTGGTCCTTCTCGTTCATGAGCGATCGTGACAGAAGATCCCACCAAAATAGGACCAAGCAGTGTGTTCAGGAGCAAACGCCGGGAATTAAACAGGAGGTTACGTTAGCAGATGTCCTCCTCGGTTGGGGGAGAATCACGGAGGAGGAGGCCGTCCGTTACCGGAGGGCGATGAATGAGGATGCCCAGGTAGGGGAGGAGAAACGGCGCCAACAGTGCCGACGACGGAGACCCGAGAGGCAACCCCAAGAAAAAATGTTGGGGGGGCACACGGTGTGGACGACAAGGCAGCAGGAGGCAGCGACAGGGCGAATCTGCAGGTTAGGAGGCCACCAGGTTACGGGGGCTATTGGTCCAGAGGGAGCAGGAGTTATTTGGTCAGAGGGAGGAGCTACAGGAGGCTATAAGGGAGAAGGAGAGTGTAGAGGCACGGCGAGAGGAGCTGGTTAGGCAGCAGAAGGAGCGGGGGTTTATAAGGGAACCCAGTCCCGCTCCTCGCACCAAGCAAGTGGTGTGTGTCGCCAGTCCGGTCCGGCCCGTTCCTGATCCCCGCACTAAGCCAGTGGTGCGTGTTCCCAGTACGGCCCGACCCGTTCCTGCTCCTCGCACTAAGCCAGTGGTGTGTGTTCCCAGTACGGTCCGGCCCATTCCTGCTCCTCGCATCAAGCCAGTGGGGCGCGTCGCCAGCCCGGTACGGCCTGTTCCTGTCCCTCGCACCAAGCCAGTGGTGCGCGTCGCCAGCCCGGCCCGGCCTGTTCCTGTCCCTCGCACCAAACCGGTGGTGCGCGTCGCCAGCCCGGCCCGGCCTGTTCCTGCCCCTCGCACCAAACCAGTGGTGCGCGTCGCCAGCCCGATCCGGCCTGTTCCTGTCCCTCGCACCAAGCCAGTGGTGCGCGTCGCCAGCCCGGCCCGGCCTGTTCCTGCCCCTCGCACCAAGCCAGTGGTGCGCGTCGCCAGCCCGGTCCGGCCTGTTCCTGTCCCTCGCACCAAGCCAGTGGTGCGCGTCGCCATCCCGGTCCGGCCTGTTCCTGCTCCCCGCACCAAGCCAGTGGTGCGCGTCGCCAGCCCGGTCCGGCCTGTTCCTGTCCCTCGCACCAAGCCAGTGGTGCGCGTCGCCAGCCCGGTCCGGCCTGTTCCTGCTCCCCGCACCAAGCCAGTGGTGCGCGTCTTCAGCCCGGTCCGGCCCGTTCCTGCTCCCCGCACCAAGCCAGTGGTGCGTGTGTCCAGTCCGGCACGGCCCGTGCCTGTTCCACCGGTGCCTGGTCCGGCACCGGTCAGCTGCTCCACTCCGGAGCCAGAGCAATCCGCTCCACCGGGGTCCAGTCCAGCTCCGGTCAGCGGCTCCACTCCGGAGCCAGAGCAATCCGCTCCACCGGGGTCCGGTCCAGCTCCGGTCAGCTGCTCCACTCCGGAGCCAGAGCAATCCGCTCCACCGGGGTCCGGTCCAGCTCCGGTCAGCTGCTCCACTCCGGAGCCAGAGCAATCCGCTCCACGGTGCCTAATCCTGCTCAGGTCAGCGGCTCCACTCCGGAGCCAGAGCAGTTCGATCCACCGTCGTCGGGTCCAGCTCCAGTCAGCAGTTCCAGTCCAGACCCAGACGTCAGCCCCTCTCCAGGTTCGGGGTCTCCCACACCAGGGTCCAGACAGGGCTTGGTACGTCGTGGGAGGAAGGAGAGGGGAAGCAGCGCGCCGAGGTCCAGACCAGACCAGGGGCGCAACAGGGAGGTGGAGAGTAAGTGGTGGTCACGCCCGGAGCAGGATCCGCCTCCGAGGCGGAATGCCCACCCGGCCCCTACCCTGTTATGTTTATGTGGCGCGGTCGGAGTCCGCACCTTTGGGTGGGGGGGTACTGTCACGCCCTGACTCTAGGACTCGTATTTGTTGAGTCAGGGTGTGTATTTTCGGTGTCGTGTTGTGCTATGTTTATTGTCTATGGTTAGATCTAGTATGTATAGATCTATGTTGGCCTGAGTGGTTCCCAATCAGAGGCAGCTGTTGCTCGTTGTCTCTGATTGGGGACAATACTTAGGCAGCCGTTTGGCACCTGGTAGTTGTGGGATCTTGTTCCGTGTGAGGTATGTTATTTGTCTACCTTGGACGTCACGTTTCGTTTGTTGTTTTGGTTGTGCGTTTATTCGTGAAATAAATATGAATACATATCACGCTGCGCCTTGGTCCTTCTCGTTCATGAGCGATCGTGACAGTAATACTGAACGCATTATTAAGAAACGCTATCTTACCTCTGAAGTAAGATCTTACCTCTAAAGATTTCATTGAGTGTATGAACAATACTCCATCACCTATTCTGCCTTCCTCTTGTGATGATTTAGTTGATAACATTAATAGAAAATTAAGGGCAACCATTGATGCCATAGCTCCAGTAAAGTTGAAAAAGGCCTCATCCAAACGGAAAGCCCCTTGGATGAGTGAAGAAACTAATAAATTAAAGAGAAATTGCAGAAAGGCAGAGCAGAAGTGAAGAAAGTCAAAGTTGCAGGTCCATTATGATATTCTGAGAGAGCAATAACGCAATTAGAAATGCCAGACGGGCTCATTTTTCTAACTTGATCACTAATAATCAGAATAATTTGAGAATGCTCTTCTTGACCATTGATGGCCTGATAAATCCTACCCCCGCAAACCTATGTGAACTTCTAAATGTGATGAGTTTGCAGCATAGTTCAGAGATAAGATAACAAACATTAGGCTGGGTATCAGTCAAGCAAGACCTGATAAGAAGTTTGATGATATGTGCCCTAGCCTACCACGCAAAGGCACTATGGATTTATTTTCCCTGGTTGACACAGACATGCTCAGATAAGTGATATCACAACTTAAGCCTTCTACTTGCCTTCTCGATCCTATCCCCACCACCTTCTTCAAAACAGTTTTTAATTGCATATCTGAAGAAGTGCAAGCTATTGTTAATCACTTTCTGTTCACAGGCACTTTCCCCACTGCACTAAAAACTGCTATTGTGAAACCCCTTCTGAAGAAAAGTAATCTAGATTCTTCAGCTCTTAGCAATTTTCGGCCAATCTCCAACCTTCCATCTTAAGCAAAATTCTGGAGAAATTGGTTTTCAAACAGCTAAATTCTTTTTTAAGTGCCAACTGTATTTTAGAAAAATTCCAATCTGGTTTTTGGGCCCACCACAGCACAGAGACAGCCTTAGTTAAAGTGGTAAATGATCTTAGAGCCAACACAGATGCCAAACAGCTCTCTGTCCTTGTACTCTTGGATTTAAGAGCTGCATTCGACATTGTTGATCATGATGTCCTTCTGGACAGACTAGAGAGGTGGGTTGGCCTCTCCGGTCCATTTCTAAGGACCTATTTAACCAGTCAAGAGTTTGTTCACCCTTGGTGAACATAACTCAGAGAAAATACATAACACATGTGGCGTTCCACAAGGTTTGATTTTGGGTCCGGTACTGTTCAGTTTTTATATGTTACCCCTTGGCAGCGTTATCAGAAAGCACAGCATTGATTTTCACTGCTACGCAGACGATACACAACTTTACATTTCCATGTCACCAGAGGATTTTAGGTCCATGGATAAATTATTAGAATGTATTAGTGATTTTAAATACTTGGATGGCTCACAACTTCCTCCAGCCAAATCAAGACAAGACTGAGGTACTTATTGTTGGAGCCAAAGCACAGAGAGAGAATCTAGCCACACATTTTAATTTATTTTAGATTCTGAACTCAATTTTGAATCACACATTAGGAATGTGTCCATAATAGATTTTTACCACCTGAGGAACATTGCCAAGGTGCGGCTGTTTCTCTCTCGGGCTGATACAGAGAAACTCATCCATGTTTTTATTACCAGCAGGCTTGACTACTGTAATGCTCTCCTTTCTGGTCTCCCCAAGAAAGCCATTGGTCAACTGCAAAACATACAGAATGCTGCAGCACGGGTACTGACCAAGACCAGATGGAGAGCACACATTACACCGGTTTTAAGGTCTCTGCTCTGGCTGCCTGTGATTTTTAGAGTTAATTTTAAGATTAATCTATTGGTTTTTAAATCAATCCATGATTGTGCACCTCAATACATGTCAGACATGCTTTTAAGTTATGTACCCAGTAGGTCCCTCAGGTCCTCTGGAACTGGCCTTTTAACTATCCCAAAGCCTAGAACCAAGAGGCATGGAGAGGCAGCCTTTAGTTACTATGCCCCCAGCCTCTTGAATAGCCTGCCAGAGAACCTGAGGAGGGTCGAAACTGTTGACATTTTTAAAAGAGATCTTAGAACACACCTTTTTTAGCTTTGCTTTTCCTTAGTGTGCTTTTTAGTCATTCTGTTTTTTTACTGTTATTATTTTGTTTTTATCCTCTTATGTTTGTTGTGTAGTAAATATGTATGTTTTTATTATTAATATAATTTTTTTCCTGTAAAGCATATTGTGTTGCATTCCATGTCTGAAATGTGCTGTATAAATAAAGCTTAATTTGATTTGATATCACTTGTTAAATCAATTTCAATCAGTGTAGATGAAGGGGAGGAGACAGGTTAAAGAATGATTTCTAGGCCTTGAGACAATTGAGACATGGATTGTGTATGTGTGCCATTCAGAGGGTGAATGGGCAAGACAAAATATTTAAGTGCCTTTGAATGGGGTATGGTAGTAGGTGTCAGGCGCACCGGTTTGTGTCAAGAACTCCAACGCTGCTGGGTTTTTCACACTCAACAGTTTCCCGTGTGTATCAAGAATGGTCCACCACCCAAAGGACATCCAGCCAACTTGACACAACTGTGGGAAGCATTGGAGTCAACATGGGCCAACATCCCTGTGGATTGCTTTTGACACCTTGTAGATTCCATGCCCAGACGAATTGAGGGTGCACAACGCAATATTAGGAAGGTGTCCTTAATGTTTTGTACACTCAGTGTAAATTGACCAGTGTGACCAATGTAGGTTGACCAGATGCTGATAATAAGGGTAAAACTGGGTCCAGTTGAAGATGCTGTGTGCTGCTCCTCCAATCTCATGTCAGGGATAGAAATAGCGTTGCAGGTATGAAGTTAGGAGGAAAGTAGGTCAGAGCCAGACTGATCACACTGCCAGGGGCCCAAAACAAAAGATATGTCACACAGCAGCACAAACTATTGGCCATGCAACAAATGCCAAGCTTGAGCCACGATACTTTAATACAAACCTCCTCACCCTGCTCACTGCAACAAGTATGGCTAGATTCAAGGTAAGACATGAAAGGTTAGAAGGAGAAGCTAAATGTATGCACGCATGACTGTAAATCGCAAAAGCGTCTTCTAAATGGCATACATATTCAGCATTTTGATTCACAATATATTTTTGTCTTTTGTTTATTTTAAATACTTTGTGTGTTTGTTGCCATCGTCATTAGAGGCAGTGAAATAACAGCAATAAGAGGAATCCCAATAGAATCTTATATATGCATGATAACCTACTTATTGTAGTGTCGTTTTTATTGAACCTACCATCCTGGCACAGTGAAACACATAGAGAGATTTGCCCTGGAACTGTGCGGAGCCGTGACGAGGGGCGGGGGGAACGCTGTGTTCCATTTACACTCGCTGTGTAAGAGGAACTGGGTCATGCACGGTGGCCTACATTTGGATGATTTGTTTTCTTCGTTTTTCCCTCCCCACATATATTTGGTCTGGCCCCGCCCTCTTGGGCTCAGCAGCACAAAAGTAACTAGACTACAGCAATATCCATAGTTGAAACGAAAAAGGACCCTTACATTTGGATAACTTCCATACCCATTTTATGACATTTATCCTAGATTTGTAGTAGAAACACAATGACCCGTCGCAATAACTGCAGAGCCAAACGGTTGCATTATTTCCATATGGATCACACTGTTTACTTGTAAATTCATAAATATGCCTATTAAAAGCGGGGTCACGACTGTTGAATTCCTACCGACAATGTCCAATGGGCTATAAGGCGAGTTCTAAAGGGCGACTGGCGCATACACACATCAAAACATAGTCATTGACAAATTAATAATTATTAGCAGTACAATAAAATATGTGGTTATGCCATGCGTTTCTTTATCCAAGTTTTACCTTTCGTTATAGGTCTTCCTGGAAATCCGTGAAACGCGTAATGAATCTGATTCTTGGTGATGCTGTGTCCTGCATTGTGTGCAATTAAATAGTGTTGTTACAAGATGCAAATCAACCAGTAGCCTAATTGCTCAGACGTTTTGGTTTTGCAGCAAATCGAATAGAAAAAAGGCCAAGGAAGGCTGGATGGCTGACCCTTTGAGCGTGGTTGAAGACACCTGCTATTAGTTAGTTTCAGAGAAAATAATAGCTTGATCATTCGATGTCAATGACAGCTCACCAGAAACAGTTATTAAATGCTTTATCTCTAAAAGCCTCTAGTGCTACTGCTACCTTGACTGATAGAGTCTCAAACCAATCAGATTTAGCACAGTCAAACCACGCCCATATAATCCTTATCTATATAACACAATGCAGACCAATGCTCAAACTAGTTACAGTTGAATAGGCGGAGCCTTCGTGCTCCACTTCTGGTCAAATTACAGTTCAGATAGTGTCCACTCCATTAGGATGGGCAATATCACGCATTCACTCATATAATCCTACAACCCAGTTTATATATTACAGACGTTGGCAGATAACATAAATAGCTTTTAGCTGCTATATTTATCAGTACTTCTTTATGAGCATGTCTTGAACTCACACCAATGTAATTACTAATGTATTACCTTGAAGACACAATTATGGGTTATTCTTTAAGAATATAAACTTAATGGGTTTGGGCTACAACTGCCTAATTTCCCTATAATAAACCAAGGAAAATACAAGGTGATATTGTCTTTTGTTTATGTTTTTTGTTGTCAGTTGATTCAATGTATAGCTTCAAAATATGTACATATGCTTAACGTTCATGATCTCATGGACTGTCAGTCATGACGTTTGGCTGGAGTGATGTGGATGGGTAGCCAGGTATATACTGTGGTTTATGCACATCATTGGTAGCCAGGCAAGTTTACTCCAGTCTCTGCTCTTGATTTGTAAGCAGTCCCCTATCACTCAAAGGTGTATAATATGTAGAAATCAAAAAATTAGTGCAGGTATTATTTCCCCCAAACATTTTTATGTTACTTAAATGTAATATTTGAACCAATTCATGGAGCAGAAAAGAGCTTGAATGAAAACAAACATGCTGTTGACATGACCCTATAACAATTGAGTTTGTAATTATATATAACTTTTCTATCAACTGAGGTACTCAAAGCACTTTACATAGTAAGGGGGAAACTCACATCATCCACCACCAATGTGTAGCACCCACCTGGGTGATGCACAGGAACCATTTTGTGCCAGAACACTCACCACACATCAGCTGGAAAGGTGAGGATTGATTTATGCCAATTAGGGGAATGATTAGGTGGCCATGATGGAATGGGACCAGGTTGGGAATTTAGCTATGACAGGGTTAACACCACTACAATAAGAGCCATGGGATTTTTTAATGACCACAGAGAGTCAGGATACCCATTTAACATCCCATCTGAAAGACAGCACCCTAAACAGGGCAATATCCCTGTCATTACTCTGGGATTTCTGTTAGACCAGAGTGCCTCCTACTGGCCCACCAACACCACAACCAGCAGCATCTGGTCTCCCATCCAGGGACCCTGCTTAGCTTCAGAGGCAAGCCAGCAGAGGGCTGCAGGGTGGTATGCTGCTGGCATGAGCTTGTAACCTGGAAAGTTTACAATTTGGGCTTTTTCATCAAAATGTTTCCCATTGGAACATTTATTCAACCCATTGCTCAGTCCATTTCTTTGTTGTAACAAAATGCATATCACTTAATGTTAAAACAAATTTACAGTTAAAAAAGAAAAAGAAAAGTGTGATATACTGATATATAAATACCATAAAACAAATGTGTCTATACATACGTGAATTTTATTGAATAAGAAAATAAATACAGTAATAACATGAAGGAAACATGATTTTAAAGAGAGGAGCATAGAAATAGTTTTATCTCTATAGAGATACAGTGAGGGAAAAATGTATTTGATCCCCTGCTGATTTTGTACATTTGCCCACTGACAAAGACATGATCAGTCTATAATTTTAATCGTAGGTTTATTTGAACAGTGAGAGACAGAATAACAACAAAAAAATCCAGAAAAACGCATGTCAAAAATGTTATAAATTGATTTGCATTTCAATGAGGGAAATAAGTAATTGACCCCCTCTCAATCAGAAAGATGTCTGGCTCCCAGGTGTCTTTTATACAGGTAACGAGCTGAGATTAGGAGCACACTCTTAAAGGGAGCTTGTTACCTGTAGAAAAGACACCTGTCCACAGAAGCAATCAATCAATCAGATTCCAAACTCTCCAACTTGGCCAAGACCAAAGAGCTCTCCAAGGATGTCAGGGCTGGAATGGGCTACAAGACCATCACCAAACAGCTTGGTGAGAAGGTGACAACAGTTGGTGTGATTATTCGCAAATGGAAGAAACACAAAATAACTGTCAATCTCCCTCGGCCTGGGGTTCCATGCAAGATCTCACCTCGTGGAGTTGCAATGATCATGAGAATGGTGAGTAATCAGCCCAGAACTACACGGGAGGATCTTGTCAATGATCTCAAGGCAGCTGGGACCATAATCACCAAGAAAACAATTGGTAACACACTACGCCGTGAAGGACTGAAATCCTGCAGTGTCCGCAAGGTCCCCCTGCTCAAGAAAGCACATATACAGGCCCGTCTGAAGTTTGCCAATGAACATCTGAATGATTCAGAGGAGAACTGGGTGAAAGTGTTGTGGTCAGATGAGACCAAAATCAAGCTCTTTGCCATCAACTCAACTCCCGTGTTTGGAGGAGGAGGAATGCTGCCTATGACCCCAAGAACACCATCCCCACGTCAAACATGGAGGTGGAAACATTATGCTTTGGGGGTGTTTTTCTGCTAAGGGTACAGGACAACTTCACCGCATCTAAGGGACGATGGACGGGGCCATGTACCGTCAAATCATGGGTGAGAACCTCCTTCCCTCAGCCAGGGTATTGAAAATGGGTCGTGGATGGGTATTCCAGCATGACAATGACCCAAAACACACAGCCAAGGCAACAAAGGAGTGGCTCAAGAAGATGTACATTAAGGTCCTGGAGTGGCCTAGCCAGTCTCCAGACCTTAATCCCATAGAAAATCTGTGGAGGGAGCTGAAGTTTCGAGTTGCCAAACGTCAGCCTCGAAACCTTAATGACTTGGAGAAGATCTGCAAAGAGGAGTGGGACAAAATCCCTCCTGAGATGTGTGCAAACCTGGTGGCCAACTACAAGAAACGTCTGACCTCTGTGATTGCCAACAAGGGTTTTGCCACCAAGTACTAAGTCATGTTTTGCAGAGGGGTCAAATACTTATTTCCCTCATTAAAATGCAAATCAATTTATAACATTTTTGACATGCATTTTACTGGATTGTTTTGTTGTTATTCTGTCTCTCACTGTTCAAATAAACCTACCATTAAAATTATAGACCGATCATGTCTTTGTCAGTGGGCAAACGTACAAAATCAGCAGGGGACCAAATACTTTTTTCCCTCACTGTAAATGTATTAATAATCTGTTGAAGTGAAGCTTCATTTTGGGAACAGTGATTTTGCAATACATTTATTTGATTAGAAAATGATTAAATTAATGTTCCAACTGGCAAATGTTTGAAAAAATATGAATGAATATTTTCTAATGGGTTGATATTTCTCAATTATCATTCAAACAATAAGAAGGCGTTAATTATTGAAGCACGACAATAAGAAAAAAAAAAAAAACAGAATGCCTTGGACCAGATTCTTCAACAGCCTACCTTATACCTTTAAGGAAATAGATTACTTCTAAGATGAATGTATCATTGAGAGAGATTACAGTACCAAATTTAAATAGAGCAGGTGAGATACACTACAGTACGTGCTACATTTTAATATACCCTTGTCATATAGTTGAGTATGAATACATTTTCATACTCTGTCCAATATTTCTACAAAGCAAAAGAGACAGTAGAGATACATACAGTATATTACACACAATATCATGGTCATTTATAGTTTATTTCAAGCAAAGAGCCAATCTCTTCCCATGTTTGTGCTGTGATGTTTTCATTCTACAGTGACTCCTAAATCAATATATTTGGTATTTTGTACATGATTGTAATACACCTTTATTTATCCCTCCTATTTCCCACATTTGCTCTATTTTTAATATACTCTTATTTTAACTAATTGCTCTGTGCAACAAATGTAATGTGTTAAAGACAGACAGTGTCTCTCCGACTTTGGCTTATTTGTGCAATGTGGATCAGCACTCGACAGGACACATGGGGTGATGCGACAGACTGTCTGTCAGACACACCCCTAACCCATCCTCTCCTCTCAACCAACCTGGTCAATTCACCTATCTGGTCTTTCACTCCAACAGGTAGGTGGAGGACTGGGCAACACAATCTGTGAAAAAAAAGGATATATTATCACTTAAAGGGATATCATAAATGCAGCACAATTCATTGGTATGTACCTGAATTGAGACAAACGAAAAGGTGTAATGGGTTCGCACTCAAAAAGATGTTGCATAAAGCTTACGTCATTATTCAATTTTTTAAATTATTTTCACTGCATCAGGGATAGCGTACATACAGTGGGGAGAACAAGTATTTGATACACTGCCGATTTTTCAGGTTTTCCTACTTACAAAGCATGTAGAGGTCTGTAATTTTTGTCATAGGTACACCTCAACTGTGAGAGACGGAATCATAAACAAAAATCCAGAAAATCACATGGTATGATTTTTAAGTAATTAATTTGCATTTTATTGCATGACATAAGTATTTGATCACCTACCAACCAGTAAGAATTCCGGCTCTCACAGACCTGTTAGTTTTTCTTTAAGAAGCCCTCCTGTTCTCCACTCATTACCTGTATTAACTGCACCTGTTTGAACTCGTTACCTGTATAAAAGACACCTGTCCACACACTCAATCAAACAGACTCCAACCTCTCCACAATGGCCAAGACCAGAGAGCTGTGTAAGGACATCAGGGATAAAATTGTAGACCTGCACAAGGCTGGGATGGGCTACAGGACAATAGGCAAGCAGCTTGGTGAGAAGGCAACAACTGTTGAAACAATTATTAGAAAATGGAAGAAGTTCAAGATGACGGTCAATCACCCACGGTCTGGGGCTCCATGCAAGATCTCACCTCGTGGGGCATCAATGATCATGAGGAAGGTGAGGGATCAGCCCAGAACTACACGGCAGGACCTGGTCAATGACCTGAAGAGAGCTGGGACCACAGTCTCAAAGAAAACCATTAGTAACACACTACGCCGTCATGGATTAAAATCCTGCAGCGCACCCAAGGTCCCCATGCTCAAGCCAGCGCATGTCCAGGCCCGTCTGAAGTTTGCCAATGACCATCTGGATGATCCAGAGGAGGAATGGGAGAAGGTCATGTGGTCTGATGAGACAAAAATAGAGCTTTTTGGTCTAAACTCCACTCGCTGTGTTTGGAGGAAGAAGAAGGATGAGTACAACCCCAAGAACACCATCCCAACCGTGAAGCATGGAGGTGGAAACATCATTCTTTGGGGATGCTTTTCTGCAAAGGGGACAGGACGACTGCACCGTATTGAGGGGAGGATGGATGGGGCCATGTATCACGAGATCTTGGCCAACAACCTCCTTCCCTCAATAAGAGCATTGAAGATGGGTCGTGGCTGGGTCTTCCAGCATGACAACGATCCGAAAACACACAGCCAGGGCAACTAAGGAGTGGCTCCATAAGAAGCATCTCAAGGTCCTGGAGTGGCCTAGCCAGTCTCCAGACCTGAACCCAATAGAAAATCTTTGGAGGGAGCTGAAAGTCCGTATTGCCCAGCGACAGCCCCGAAACCTGAAGGATCTGGAGAAGGTCTGTATGGAGGAGTGGGCCAAAATCCCTGCTGCAGTGTGTGCAAACCTGGTCAAGACCTACATATGATCTCTGTAATTGCAAACAAAGGTTTCTGTACCAAATATTAAGTTCTGCTTTTCTGATGGTCAAATACTTATGTCATGCAATAAAATGCAAATTAATTACTTAAAAATCATACAATGTGATTTTCTGGATTTTTGTAGATTCCGTCTCTCACAGTTGAAGTGTACCTATGATAAAAATGACATACCTCTACATGCTTTGTAAGTAGGAAAACCTGCAAAATCGGCAGTGTATCAAATACTTGTTCTCCCCACTGTATGTACCTGAATTGACATCACTCACATTACAAATCATTTGGGGAAATAAAGTAATTTTAAATCTATAATATGATAGTTAAACCAGGCATACCTTACAGGCTACTTATTCCTCGCCTGCCGGTCAAGGAATTTCTGTTTTCTATCTGGAGGAATCTCTTCCAAACTGATGCCATGGTTGCTCGCCCTGAGGAAACGCAAAGACAGAAGGTTTAGTGTCTTGTTTGATTGGCAGTGCACACTGAGCACTCAGACTATCTTGGAATAGGCATTAAACATATCAATCCCAGCATATGAAGCAACAAAAGCCCTGTCCACACTGACAACTGTTTTCAACAACCGCTGTTGACAACCGTGTCTCAGAATGTTCATTACAACTGAGTTTGAACTCTTAACACAGATATAAAATGTTCATGTGGACAGGGGTAAATGAGGCAACCACCAGGGTAATGTGTTAAAACATTACAGCGTTGTTTGCTGCCTGCCAGGGAGAGTGTTCATCACACATGCCTTCTGAAAGTATTCAGACCCCTTGACTTTTTCCACATTTTGTTACATTACAGCCTTATTCTAACATGGATTTAAAAATAAATAATCCTCAGCAATCTACACACAATACCCCATAATGACAAAGTGAATACAGGTTTTTATTTTAATTTTAGCAAATGTATTAAAAAAATAAAATAAAAATACCTCATTTACATAAGTATTCAGACCCTTTGCTATGAGACTCAAAATTGAGATCAGGTGCATCCTGTTTTCATTGATCATCCTTGAGATGTTTCTACAACTTGATTGGAGTCCACCTGTGGTAAATTAAATTGATTGGACATGATTTGGAAAGGCACACACCTGTCTATATAAGGTCCCACAGTTGACAGTGCATGTCAGAGCAAAAACCAAGCCATGAGGTCGAAGGAATTGTCCGTAGAGCTCCGAGACAGGATTGTGTAGAGGCACAAATCTGGGGAAGGGTACCAAAACATTTCTGCAGCATTGGAACCACCAAGACTCTTCCTAGAGCTGGCCAACCGGCCAAACTGAGTAATCGGGGAGAAGGGCCTTGGTCAGGGAGGTGACCAAGAACACGATGGTCACTCTGACAGAGCTCTAGAGTTCCTCTGTGGAGATGGGAGAACCTTCCAGAAGGACAACCATCTTTGCAGCACTCCACCAATCAGGCCTTTATGGTAGAGTGGCCAGACGGAAGCCACTCCTCAGTAAAAGGCACATGACAGCCCGCTTGGAGTTTGCCAAAAGGCACCTAAAGACTCTCAAACCATGAGAAACAACATTCTCTGGTCTGAAGAAACCAAGATTGAACTCTTTGGCCTGAATGCCAAGCGTCACGTCTGGAGGAAACCTGGCACCATCCCTACGGTGAAGCACAGTGGTGGAAGCATCATGCTGTGGGGATGTTATTCAGCGGCAGGGACTGGGAGATTAGTCAGGATCGAGGCAAAGATGAACAGAGCAAAGTACAGAGAGATCCTTAATGAAAACCTGCTCCAGAGCGCTCAGGACCTCAGATTGGGGTGAAGGTTCACCTTCCAACAGGACAACAACCCTAAGCACACAGCCAAGACAATGCAGGAGTGGCTTTGGGACAAGTCTCTGAATGTCCTTGAGTGGCCCAGCCAGAACCCAGACTTGAATCCGATCTAACATCTCTGGAGAGACCTGAAAATAGCTGAGCAGCAACGCTCCACATCCAACCTGACAGAGCTTGAGAGGATCTGCAGAGAAGAATGGGAGAAACTCCCCAAATACAGGTGTGCCAAGCTTGTAGTGTCAAAACCAAGAAGACTCAAGGCTGTAATCGCTGCCAAAGGTGCTTCAACAAAGTACTGAGTAAAGGGTCTGAATATTTATGTATTTTTAATACATTTGCAAAAAATTCAAAAAAACTGTTTTTGCTTTGTCATTATGGGGTATTGTGTGTAGATTGATGAGGGGAAAAAACTATTTAATCCGTTTTAGAATAAGGCTGTAACGTAACAAAATGTGGAAAAAGTCAAGGGGTCTGAATACTTTCCGAATGCACTGTAGTGCAGTGGGAGGTCAGGATTAATTACATTTGAGTTAAACAGACAAGTGGTAGATGAAGAATTTTACATTTGGGTGAGCACGTGAACTGAACCACGACACAAGGGTCAGGTCAGCAGCACATAGAAATTATGATTTATAAAACTTTTAGTTCCAGCCACACATTATCACACATTATCAGATTTTTCTAAATTATTTTCGGACATCTTATCCTCTATATCCACGATGACCTAGATGAAAATCAACTTTAATGCGAACTGGTTGCATGAGTACTACTGACAAGGGGCTTGGGACAAGCACCCGGCAGGACTGAGAGTCAATGAGAGTATAGTTAAGAGAAACATAAAGTACAATATAAATAGAGCAGGAAGGCTTGTTAAATCTTACCCTGGAGTAAGATCAGGCGGTCTGGGGAGAACCTTGTCGAACCCAGCTCTTCCAACCAACCAGAATGTGTTTTCAACACCCTTCCCCTGAAAGAGAAGTAGGGAATAACAGAATGTAAGTACGCATTTCACTGATAGTCTACACCTGTTGTTTACAAAGCATGTGACAAATAAAAATAGATTTGAGTGGTAAGTTAAGTGAATTCACTGTTTGGGTCTGTCTGTCTGTCTCTGTGTGTGTGTGTATCTACCTTCAGCTCTGTCATGCCCCTGGTGTCTATTTTGTAGCCCATTTTCAGTTCATGTAGGATATCGACTGTGCTTTGGTTGACATGGATTCTGTAAGCTGGGATATCAAACAACAACAGCAACCACAAAGGCAGCATTAGTCTTCAAATATTCTGACAGTTAATTCAATGTAAACAATGACCATTAGTTATTAATGTCTATAGAGTATCAACATTCGTGACATCATACAGTACTCACATATCCTACATATATTTAGATTTTCATTCATTGGTTGATCATAAATTGATTTAGTATAGAGCAACACAATATCATTTATTGTGTGTGAGCCCATAGACAGTAGTCACAAGAGCAGTTTTTTGTGCAGCAATTCATATGTATGGCCACATGGTGGGAGTAGATGTGAGATTTCCTGTACTCTTATGTCACTGACTAGTACAGACATTATATTTTAGTTTTTTTTTTACATTTTAGTCATTTAGCAAATGCTCTTATCCAGAGCGACTTACAGTTAGTGAGTGCATACATTTTCATACTGGCCCCCCGTGGGAAACGAACCCACAACCCTGGCGTTGCAAGCGCCATGCTCTACCAACTGAGCTACATATACTCACTATAGCGACTATACTGGTTGCCCCTCACTACTATAAATACCCTATGTGTTGCTAGGAATCAGCAGTTAAATAAGCATATATTGTTTTGAAAGATTAGAAGATTATGAGGTTGTTTAACTATTCGTATCATCAACCCAATGGTTTTTATAAGTGTTACATTAACTTATAACACATACAAATCTCAACACATTATGAAGTTAACAATTGCTGTACCAGCATAATTGGTGAAAGGGTATCTGAGGCAATGGAGGATATTTTGATTAAACCCTAAATTTGCCCACTAATTCTACTGATAGTCTTAAAGGATTAGTCAGGACTGCTCATCGTAAACCTCCTTAGCCTCTTGTTGCATGCACACAAATGGCAATACACCTGTCCCTATCCATAGTGACCTCACACAGCGTGATGGGCAAACAACGAGTGTGAGGTACTCACGCAACCCAGTGGACTCCATTCGAGAAGCCGTGTTGACAGTGTCTCCGAACAGACAGTACCGAGGCATCGTCAGACCCACCACTCCTGCCACCACAGGGCCTGGTGGACACAGAAACACACATGTAGATGATACACATGCTGATAAGATCAGAAGTAGCATAATTTCGGATTTATGACTTGTGATTCATGACTTATTCAAAGAGCCTCCAATATGTCTCACAGAAGTCTCTGGAGAAAAAATGGCAAATGCAGTTTAATTGCAGAATATCCTTTCAATGTTTAGCAGAGATGTCAGAATATTTATACAGAATACAATTATGTTTTTTCTGAGCTGTCCTTTACCATACCTAAAAGTAGTCACTTCTGTGTTACTAGAAACATGCAAAACCTTCCATATTAATTGGTAGGGTAGAGTAACTAGAAGAACGCATTAGGCAGTGGAGACTAATAGGATGACAGGGCTAAGTGGATGACATTTCACTGTTCCAGGAATATGTTCCAGACGGGGATCAGGTAAAAATACACTTTTGCTCCAATACTCTGATGTTAATGCCATGTTCTAGAGAATTCCAATACTCATTCTCAAATTTCATTAAATATAATATATCAAAAATGTAGTTTGCTTAAGTATTGAATTTTACTATTCATCTGTTAACTTTGTTGCATATGCATGAACTGCAATGTATAGCAGTTGATCTCATGGACTGCCAGTCATTGCATCTATAGCTCCATCTATGAATTTGACAGTAACATTTCTCCAGCCCCGTGTATGCACGCATGAGTGTAAGTCGCTTTGGATAAAAGCATCTGCTAAATGGCATATATTATTATTATATTATCCCACAGCTTAACAGCAAACCAAGTGGCGGGGCTACCGTTTGGCTGAAAAACGAATGAAGAATTGTGGCTTTCAAGAGAAAAGGCCAGTCAATATGTCTACATTATGAATGCTGAGACAGAGGATTAAAAAATGACAAATAATTTTAGATGGGCCACGCACCAGAGTGAAGGCCGATACGAATCTTGACCTTGACGTCAGGCATGTGCCTCATCTTGAAGGTTCCAATACAGTGGAGGATGTCCAGGGACATGTTGGACATCTCAGCTGCGTGGCGTCTACCGTTCCGGTTTGGAACTCCAGAGGCTACCATGTAGGCATCTCCGATGGTCTCCACCTGAAGGCCACACAATCAATATCTTTATAGTCCGAATTGGGAAATTTGGAATCCACCCATTTACTTCCAGGATTTGTATTGAACGTAGAACAAGCTTCCATTGCATCACTAATAGGACACAACTCTTTTGCAGCAGGACAGGATTCTCACCTTGTAGACATCATGCTGCCCGATGATGGCATCAAAGAGTGTGTAGAGATCATTGAGTAAGTCTACCACCTCAATGGGCTCGCTGAGTGCAGAGATGGTGGTGAAGCCCACAATGTCACTGAAGTACAGAGTGACCTCAGAGAAGTGCTCTGGTTTCACAGGCTTGCCTGTCTTAAGGGCCAGGCACACAGACCTATAGTGTAAGACAAGACAAGGGAGTGGATAGATGGATGCGGATAGAGGTTAGGAGAATAAATAACAAGCGGCCAATTAACTAAAACACTTGCACAGTAATACAATTCAATATTCTCAATACAGAGACATTTTTTATTTTTGATGTTGCAAATAGACATGTGAAGCTTTGTGGGAGGTGGGAGGAGAGGGGGGCTGACCTGGGCAACATCTGGGCCAGCAGCTGGTCAGTCTTCTTCCTCTCCACCTCCAGCTCCTCTGTCCTCTCCCTGATCAGGTCCTCAAGGTTGGTGGAGTACTGCTCCAACATACGCAGCATTGAGTCTATGATGTTGGTCTTCTTCCCCTTGGTTATACTCTTGAACTAAAGTATGAAAGGAAAACATAGAACATGCAGTGAGGAGGTGAAGTGTGTTACATATTACTGTAATATAGTTCACAAAAAGCATGTCGCTTTGAGTTCTTGTTAGCTTGAGACTGAGTTCATTGTGTTCAGGTGTGTGCCCTTTGCATGTCTGTGAAAAAAATTGTAGGGCGAATTCAACCCATCTATACTGAAGCATCTGGCTGACTGAATACCAGGCCAATCTGAGGTGCCTGGAACCAGCAGAGCTCACCAAGTAGACATCTACCTGTCTGCAACTGCCCACCAACAGCAGAGATGAAAGACAGGACAGGATCTAATCACTCTCTCCTCCTTCCCCACCATATTCAGGATTAAAGGTAACAATTAAGTACCTTACTGTGGTTGTTTTCAATTAAAATTGTCAAAAGGAAACAAAAATTGCTTCTTAGCAAAGAGCAATTTCTCAAGCAAGAAATTTGCTAGTACTGTCTGGGAGTGGTCTGAGTGGGACGAGGAAAACTGGCAGAGAGGGTTGGAACTGTTTGTTATTGGTATATTAACTAATTTACAACCTGGTGATGTTACCTGGCAGGCCAAAACTCCAACCCAACAAAACAGACTGAAATTACAGGTGGTCTTTTGAAACAGCTCTTACACTAAAAGGGTATTATCGTAATTTTCAGAATTTCACAGTATTATTCCAACCTTATAGTGAGGAAATATAATATACAGTGGTATAGTGCTATTTTTTTAGGTGATGGAGCAAAACAATTATAATTAAATTACGTCATAATTTCCTCAATCAAAGTTTGTACTGACAGATGTAGCCAATTGAATAACCTATCAATATAGAATATGCATAATATGAATCCTCCAATTGCAAAGTCTGCCTATGCCCACATATTGTCTCAAGAAAATGTTATATTTCTAATACCCTCAAACACAGGCTACCTAAAAGTTCAAACTGCATCTCCATGCCAATCATTTGATTAATCTCCATCAGCTACATGGAAATATGAATTTAGATCTTCTTGAATTACTGTTTCGTGAGCAAATTAGAGCAGATGGTGTTAACAAACTATTAGCCTTTCTTGTGTTTTGTTTCAATCAAAGCATATATCCTGCCTAGTGGTATGCTCTGTTGAGTTTTGGCGCATGAGACATTTTTTGGAACTATTCAGTTTCAGCTAACCATCCTAAAATCTCATTAGAAATGAGATGTTTTTGGTGTAACAGTAACGTTATAGACCTACTATGCGATGGTATTATATTCGGTTCTGTTATGTAAAATGCAAATGAATCATTATGTGATCTTGCCAGACATTGATTTAGCTATGATATAACTTTACTAAACAAGCACGTTTGTGGGAAGTGATAATCTTATATTTGTAATAATAATAATAATAATAATAATAATAATAATAATAATAAATGATAATAAGTGATGAGTATGACTATTAGGTGTAGGCAACAGATCTTGAGCAGACGTCATTTTAAGCAATTGGAGCACCCTTCATGGTGCTTAAAAGACAGTACCAGGATGTTAAACAAGAGCTGCCGCTTTCAAGGAGAGGGACACTAATCTGGACGCTTATAAGAAATCCCGCTATGCCCTCAGACGAACCATCAAACAGGCAAAGCGTCAATACAGGACTAAGGTTGAATCCTACTACACAGGCTCTGACGCTCCTCGGATGTGGCAGGGCTTGCAAACTATTATGGACTACAAAGGGGAACCCAGCTGTGAGCTGCCCTGTGACGCGAGCCTACCAGACGGGCTAAATGCCTTTTATGCTCGCTTCGAGGCAAGCAGCACTGAAGCATGCATGAAAGCACCAGCTGTTCCGGACGACTGTGTGATCACGCTCTCTATAGCCGATGTGAGCAAGACCTTTAAAACAGGTCAACATTCACAAGGCTGCGGGGCCAGACAGATTACCAGGACGTGTACTCAGAGCATGTGCGGACCAACTGGCAAGTGTCTTCAATGACATTTTCAACTTCTCCCTGACCAAGTCTGTAATACCTACATGTTTCAAGCAGACCACCATAGTCTCTGTGCCCAAGAAAGCGAAGGTAACCTGCCTAAATGACTACCGCCCCGTAGCACTCACGTCAGTAGCCATGAAGTGCTTTGAAAGGCTGGTCATGGCTCACATGAACACCATCATCCCGGAAACCCTAGACCCACTTCAATTCGCATACTGCCCCAACAGAGCCACAGATGACGCAATCTCAATAGCACTCCACACTGCCCTTTCCCACCTGGACAAAAGGAACACCTATGTGAGAATGCTGTTCATTGACTACAGCTCAGCGTTCAACACCATAGTGCCCACAAAGCTCATCACTAAGCTAAGTACCCTGGGACTAAACCTCCCTCTGCAACTGGATCCTGGACTTCCTGACGGGCCGCCCCCAGGTGGTAAGGGTAGGCAACGACACGCTGATCCTCAACACAGGGGCCCCTCAGGGGTGCGTGCATTGTCCCCTCCTGTAATCCCTGTTCACCCACGACTGCGTGGCCAAGCACGACTCCAACACCATCATTAAGTTTGCTGACGACACAACAGTGGTAGGCCTGATCACCGACAACGATGAGAAAGCCTATAGGGAGGAGGTCAGAGACCTGGCAGTGTGGTGCCTGGACAACAACCTCTCCCTCAATGTGAGTAAGACAAAGGAGCTGATCGTGGACTACAGGAAAAGGAGGGCCGAACACACCCCCATTCACATCAACGGGGCTGTAGTGGAGCAGATCGAGAGTTTCAAGTTCCTTGGTGTCCACATCACCAACAAACTATCATGGTCCAAACACACCAAGACAGTCGTGAAGAGGGCACGACAACGCCTTTTCCCCCTCAGGAGACTGAAAAGATTTGGCATGGGTCCCCAGATCCTCAAAAAGTTCTACAGCTGCACCATCGAGAGCATCCTGACCGGTTGCATCACCGCCTGGTATGGCAACTGCTCTGCATCCGACCGTAAGGCGCTACAGAGGGTAGTGCATACGGCCCAGTACATCACTGGGGCCAAGCTTGCTGCCCTCCAGGACGTATATACTAGGCGGTGTCAGAGGAAGGCCCAAAGAAATTGTCAAAGACTCCAGTCACCCAACTCATAGACTGTTCTCTCGCTACCACATGGCAAGTGGTACCGGAGCGCCAAGTCTAGGTCCAAAAGGCTCCTTAATAGCTTCTACCCCCAAGCCATAAGACTGCTGAACAATTAATCAAGTTGCCACCCAGACTATTTACATTGACCCCCCCCCCCCCCCCCCCCTTTGTTTTTACACTGCTGCTACTCGCTGTTTATTATCAATGCATAGTCACTTTACCCCTACCTACATGTACAAATTACCTTGACTAACCTGTACCCCCGCACATTGACTCGGTACCGGTACCCTGTATATAGCCTCGTTATTGTTATTTTCTTGTGTTACTTTTTATTAAATGTTTTACTTTAGTTTATTTAGTAAATATTTTCTTAACTCTATTTCTTGAACTGCATTGTTGGTTAAGGGCTTGTAAGTAAGCATTTCACGGTAAGGTCTACACCTGTTGTATTCGGCGCATGTGACAAATAAAATTTGATTTGATTTGAACAAGTTGAACCAACTTGTGGTGCTGAAGGATAGCTCTGCGCATTTGGCCAGCTCAGGAACAAACAATAATTAGCAGTAGGCCTATAACCTATCTTGTGTAGCTATTTGTAGGCTATAGCCTAATATAAATACAAATACATATAGTTTAATATCATTGCACTGTTTGTGAGGAGAGCTTTATTGTGAGTAGGCATTTCATTGTATTGTGTAGCTTTTACACGCTGTATCATAAATACACTTTGATTTGATTAGCTTAAACACATGGTTACAATCTACCCTATTAAAGACTAAAAGAAAACAGAGAGGTGAACTATCAATTCATATAATTTATTTACATAGTTTAAGCATGCTATCAAATCAATTGACCAAGTAGTGAGCCTAAACCTTTACTATGTAGAATTGCAGGAAATTAATTTTAACTCAAGATTTCAGCATGTAAATCTTGGTGGGACAAACTCAACATTTTTTTTTTTTTATGCATGCCTGACTCCACCCTTGCTCTCCATTCAGACTGGACTACATAAGCATTGCACGAAACCGCGCATAATGAGCACTAGTAATAGTGTATATTTGTAGGCACCAACTCCACCATGGCTCATTGGCCAAAGCCTATGGGGAAATGTATGGCGGTTTTGTAGTCTTGGGGGGGATAAACACCAAAAATAGGGTCTGTGGTAAACACAAGCTTAGAAGAGCTTATACATTTTTTCTATGAGATCATTTTGTGTATTTTGAAGCATTTATGTAATCAAAATAAGCACATAAAGGCTTCAGAATTCATATAACGGTCATGTTAACTGACTGATATTATCTCATAGAACAAAACATATAAGATCTCCTAAGCATGTTAACCTCAGACCTTATTTTCAGCGTTTTTCCCAAAACCCCATTCTTTCCACATTAATTTCCCCCATAGGAATGGCTGAATGAACCAGAGGTAACTCATTTCCGGTTTTTAGGACTACAAGCTGGCGAGCTCTATTGCTGCCCAACTTCTGTTTCACTAGATGTAGTGAAAATAGGTAACTGGAATGCACCTTTTGTCCATTGATCTCACCTCAGTCTCAGTGGACTGAGCTGATATCAATCTTGGACTATTGAACAGGGATATTTAAACAATATTGCACGAGGGGGTGTGGTAGATGGCCAATACACCACGGCTAATGGCTGTTCTGGATACAGCCCTTAACCCTGGTATATTGGCCATATATCACAAACCCCCCAAGGTGCCTAATTGCTATCATGAACTGGTTACATAATTAATTAGAACAGTAAAAATACATGTTTTGTCATACCCTTGGTTTACGGTCTGATATACCACGCTGTCAGCCAATCAGCATTCAGGGCTGGAACCACCCAGTTTATAATTTTCCTTTGTGCATGAAAGGACTCATTCGGACCTCGACCAGGAGCCACTACAGAGTTTACTTAAACTAATTCAATGTTGTCTCCTCATCCCTAAAATCCCTGCTTGGCTTGAGCGTGTAAATCTGTGTGTCCCTCTATATTATTTAGGCTATCTTTCTCCTAGACATTCCTGCGTTGTTTCGTTTTAGAGTTATTAGAATAACTGCTTGCCTGACCCTTTTGGGCCATCTAATTCTCCTATTCCCTGTTGAGTTTGAATCTGTAACCATATCGTATCATTTTGCCCCAAATCCTTCATTAATCATTCATCCTGTAAAATGAATTGCTTTATCTTGATGCGCTTAAAATAAATCTTATTCGTTTATAAAGTATTCGCTGCCTCTGAGATATGAATTTGTCTTGTCATTCAATAACTCAATTTCTTTCAGAATTATAATAATTGTAGGTAGTTATAATTGCAAGGTCGGCCCTCTCATTAGGCAGGATTAGGAGGCCGCCTATGGCGGCAGATTGACGAGGGCGGCATTTTCTGAGCTAAACGGGGCAAGACGCACCTCCAACAACAACACATAAAACCTCACATAATTCTGCAAAAAAACAATGACAATTTCTCTCAACCAGTGACATATGGGTTTTTAGGTGAGTGCTGATGCCGCCTTGTGATAAACAGTACCCACTTTGTCAAAGGTAGGGGCGCAAAATATTTGTCTTGTCCATTCCCAGCGCGCCTCTCCAGGGGTCTGTTGGAGAGACGCATCGCTGCAGCGCTCCACCAACGTTCCATCAAAAAAAACATCTAACATAAATCATGTAGCAGATATAGGGTATGGTAGAAAGAGTATGTTGCCTTTTCTGTAGCCTACAGGCTGGAGATAAAATGTATGACAATGTAATGAGATGACAATGTAATGAGACGGACACTTTTTACATCGTACAGGCTTTTCCGATCAAATAGCCTAACCGAAATGGCGCCCAATCAATAAAGAAAATGTGCTGTCATGTTAAACAACATATCAGAAAAACAGGACAGGTCAAAGTAAAATTGACAATATGGAAGAGACAATCACAACTGTTGTCCAGGAGTTTCATCCCATTGTCATAATCAGTGGTTTCAAGTTTGTATCCCTCCATCCTTTTTTGGTGCAGTCCAGAGCAGCCTTGATTTCCACATCCATGGACATTGGTTTTTGGTTAGGTCTGGACAAAATCTGAACCAATCATAGATGTCTATGTTTGGTTCAGATTTTGTCCGGTCTGGATCAGCCTTGATTTGGCCCAATATAGATGTCTATAAATTACATATTTTCAACTTTAATTCAGAAGCGAAACTGAACCTGATTTCAATGTCCGGAAAATATGTATTTTTCAACATCCGGAAAAGATGCCTTTTGAATGTCCTGGAAAATATGTATTTTTAAGGTCTTGCCTAGGGCGGCAGGCAAGGACCTGCCATGTATAATTGTAACTATTTATAGTTTCCTACCGACTACAAAAGTGTTGGTGGTGCTCCGACTTTCACATGTAATATTGTAAATTAATAACCTAATGAATTAGACATTATCATAGTGTAGCACATGGGGATGTGTGAAACTTACTCCTCAGCCTTACGTGTCCTGCTTGGGTCACCTCATTAACTAGATTTTGAGGTGGCGCGATCTGCTAATACACTTAAGGGAGGACGGTCACGTGTGCTAGTAAGGCAGAGGTCCCGAGTTTGCGCCAGGTATGGGCCGAGTCGGGAGGAAGTGGTACTCGCTAAGCAAGCAGCATGGTGTCCTTTACAATAGCATATTACACCATTCTTTTACAACATGTTGTTACGAAACCGACTAGCATGCTAATATTGTTGCTCTCGCTAAGAGTAGGGGTCTTAGGCCTAGTTAACTGGTCTGTAACCAAAATTTAAGATGTGCATCTAGGTGAAAAATCAGTGTATGCACCTAGCTGTTGAATGTACATGTGCCCAGGGAGACAGCAACCTTACCTTGGTCCAGGGCCAGCTCTGTCTCTCTTGACCTCTTGGTCGGCCAGTCCAAACTGTCACGCCCTGGCTCTGGGACTCTGTTATGTTGAGCCAGGGTGTGTTGTTTCTATGTGTTTTGTGTTCTAGGTTTATTATCTAGCTCTTGTGTTTCTGTGTTGGCCGGGGTGGTTCTCAATCAGAGGCAACGAGTATCAGCTGTTGCTTGTTGTCTCTGATTGGGAACCATACTTAGGCAGCCTGTTTTCCACAGTGTTTTGTCGGATCTTGTTCCGTGTATGGTTAGTGTCTGTTACCAAGGACGTCACGTATCGTTTTGTTGTTTTGTTCGTGTGGTACTCTAATAATAAAAGTATGTTCGCAAATCACGCTGCGCATTGGTCCACTCCCTTCAACGATCGTGACACAAACGGATTATTGATTGGATCAGATGATGACAAAAATTAATATATTGTGACGTCACGAGAGGCTACACAGCTTTCAGCGGGATTGCTCAAGTAGTGCAAGGAGACAAGGTTCAAACAAAACAAGGATTTTATTATAGGTCTTGGGAAATTAACGAAAATATAACAAAATTCTGTTCTCTTGTGGCTCTTTAAGGGTTAACAGTTCAGGGATGTCTCTTCCACATCCAAAATCATAATTCTCACTCGCTCAGATAACTTTTCCCCAGCCTTACTGTAGTCCACGTTGCAGCTAGTGGCCAACCCAGCAAAAAGTCCTTCCAAATGTCTCTCACGTATTTCCACAGGTGCATATATCCAAAGGTGAGTATTTCCCAAAGGTAAGTATCTCCAAATCCTTATATTCCTCATGGAAGTGGACGTGCAGCACTCTTGTCCTCCAGAGAGCCCAGGTTGGAGACTGTGTTTCTTCACCCCCCACACACTCCCTCCGTGTCCCTTCCCTTCCCAAACCTTCAGCTCATCAGCTCCTGATTTGTTTCAGCTGCGTGGGAAGATTGGCCATAGAGGGGTGGAGTTCCCGACCATACCAGCAGATGGAGCCATAGCTGTCTGGGTTTGCAGCCACCTCAGGGGGATGTAACGTCCCTCCAGGACACAGCCTCTCGTGACATCACACATCCCCCTCCTCGGGACCGACGTCCTCGTCGGGGTAAAGGCAGCGAAGAAGGCATCACGCCGGGAGAGGGCGTCCGCATTGCCGTGGTGCTTGCCAGCCTTGCTTCTCCGTTTCCGAGGTACTCGGGTTATCCTCTCCTGAGACTCTCTCCAGAGTGGGTAAAAGGCTGGGCAGTCTCGTCCAATTAGGACAGGGACGGGGAGGGAATCAACCACCCCCGCCGTCGTGTGTATGGTTCCCCGTGTGCTGGTCATTGTAAGTTCAGTAATGGGGTATTCTCTGGTGTCCCCATGGACACAGGAAACTGGGAGGACTTTCCCCGGGGTCAGACACGTTGGGCCCACCAAATCCTTACGCACCAGGGTGGCCCGGCTACCAGAATCCAGTAAGGCCTCCACATCATGGTGATTCACAGTTACCGGGCAGGTGGGGGGTCGATCTGGGCCGCCATCTACGACTCCCAAGAGCGAGGCAACACGGTGTGTGGGTGCCGAGCTGGAGGACTCCGCAGTGGGCATAGGTTCATCGGCTGGTTTCCCACACTGCCAGGAGATATGTCCCATCTCCCCACACCGGTAACACTGTCGAGTTTCCCCCTCCTGGTGTACTCTTCTTGGACCCGCCTGGTTTCTGGCTCCCCCTGGAGCCGGGATAAGTCCTGACGTGGCTGGGTTCGAGACCTTGGGGTCCTTTGGACGGGTTCTTCCCATTTGTGGTGGGGCCGCACTCCTGGGGTCTTTTCGGGAAGCATTCAGCATCTCCGCTGTGGCCTGGTACTTTTCCACAGCTTCCACGGTCAGATCAGCCGTGGTCAAGGTCTGTTGACTGATGAACCGTTTTGCCTCATAAGGCAGGGCGCGTAGGTAACGATCCACCACAACGGCCTCCACCACCGCCGCTGCTGTATTCCTCTGCGGATCCAGCCATTTCCTTGCGATTCGGACAAGTTCATGCATCTGCGCCCGAGGAGGTTGGTCTGGTTGGAAGGTCCAGCTGTGAAAGCGCTGGGCCATACCAAACTTTGTGAGTCCATATCTGCTGAGGATCTCAGACTTCAGGGCATCATAGTCAGTAACCTGGTCAGGGCCCAGGTCCCGGACAGCATTCAGCGATTCCCCGGTTAGAAAGGGGGCTAACAGACCAACCCACTGTTGCTTGGGCCAGGCTTCCCTAGTGGCCGTGGCCTCAAATGCATGCAGGTATGCCTCAATGTCATCGGTAGCTCCCATCTTAGATATAAAGTCACTTGCCTTTATTGGGCGGGTATTTTGGACAACCCTCTGTCTCTGCAACTGCAATTCCTCTGCCTTCAGAAGGTTGGCTTTCTTTTGCTCCTCCAAGAGAGCCACGTTTGCTTGCATCTGGGCTTGCTGGCCAGCAACAAGGGCTTTCAATATGTCCTCCATTTCAGTCGGCGGGGAGCCTACGGCCAACGTGGAAAACTGGGTGATCAAACCTTCGGTATCCTCCTCTGACATGCACTATTAACGCTTGAGCTTGCCTGTATTCTCCACCATCTGTGACGTCACGAGAGGCTACACAGCTTTCAGCGGGATTGCTCAAGTAGTGCAAGGAGACAAGGTTCAAACAAAACAAGGATTTTATTATAGGTCTTGGGAAATTAACGAAAATATAACAAAATTCTGTTCTCTTGTGGCTCTTTAAGGGTTAACAGTTCAGGGATGTCTCTTCCACATCCAAAATCATAATTCTCACTCGCTCAGATAACTTTTCCCCAGCCTTACTGTAGTCCACGTTGCAGCTAGTGGCCAACCCAGCAAAAAGTCCTTCCAAATGTCTCTCACGTATTTCCACAGGTGCATATATCCAAAGGTGAGTATTTCCCAAAGGTAAGTATCTCCAAATCCTTATATTCCTCATGGAAGTGGACGTGCAGCACTCTTGTCCTCCAGAGAGCCCAGGTTGGAGACTGTGTTTCTTCACCCCCCACACACTCCCTCCGTGTCCCTTCCCTTCCCAAACCTTCAGCTCATCAGCTCCTGATTTGTTTCAGCTGCGTGGGAAGATTGGCCATAGAGGGGTGGAGTTCCCGACCATACCAGCAGATGGAGCCATAGCTGTCTGGGTTTGCAGCCACCTCAGGGGGATGTAACGTCCCTCCAGGACACAGCCTCTCGTGACATCACAATATACAAAAAGGAAAACTACAAATGACGTGCCCAAAGTAAAGAATCAAAACCAAACTAAAGGCCACATGGCCACCAAACCAACCAGCAGCCTCACGACTCCAAGCTGGCACTCTGACTGATGATCACCTTAAGTGGCGGCACCTGATGTGCTTTTAAACCAGGCTCAGCACTTGGACAAGGTTGCTGCTGCCCCCTGGGGGAATGGAGTGTGGAAGTGGTAGTGAGCTGGAGTGTGCTGTCTAAACTACCTGACCTATTCCATAACAATGTACTGTATGTGTGTGTATGTATATATGTAGCTTTGTGTATGTTTGTGTATAGTAAAGTAGGCAACCTGTTTGAAGATCTCCTCGAAGGTGGGTCTCATGTCTGGCTTCTCACTCCAGGCCTGTTTCATGACCTGGATCACCTCTAGTGGAGCCTCATCCGCTGACACAGTGGGCCGACACAGTGGTGGGGGGGATTTCAACTTACTGAGGATCTCTGTCAAACACACACACACACCTATACTGTCCAATAATTGTACTGTTCATATTGGCATGGTGGCCGTCCTGCTGTATTTGTTTTACATCTGACACAACTAGCCCCATGTATGGTGGTACTGTTTGATATGAGGTCTCACCCTTGGGAGGCATGTCCAGCATGCAGAAGGGAGCAGAGCGGGCGATGACCTCCTGCATAACGATGGCGAAGCTGTAGACGTCCCCATGGAATGTTCCTCTCTTCATCAGCTTGGAGTTCCTTAGCAGCTCTGGAGCCGTCCACAGTTGATCTGTTAGGTGGACCAGGGAGTTAGGGGACAAGAGTGGCGGGTTGGATTAAGTGTTTTTCACACACAACCTGACCAGGGGGGAAAACGAACAAGTGTCTTTATTTTCTTGTAATTACTTGGTAAATGATGAGAATGATTAGCTGTCTCTGATACGTTGTCCTGTATGTGTCCCCATGGACTTACCCTCAGGCCTGCCTTCGTCAAAGTTGATGCTCTGGGTGGATAAGATCTCGTTGAAGCCGTACTCAGTCACCTTCAGCACAAAGCGTCCGTCCACCACACAGTTTCGGGACTTCAGGCGCCCGTGGATGACATGCCGGTTGTGCAGGTACTTCATTCCCTGGGAGGGAAAGAAAAGATTGAGGACAGAGTGTAAACAATGAGGAGAGAGATATAGTCAGAAATGTCTATGAATGTGAGAGTTGTTTTCCCCCTCACCCTGATCAGATCCATCAACAGGGAGGACTTGAACATCCAGTCGAGACGCATTTCCTCATTGTTGAGAAGGTCCTCCAAGCTGCCCCTGCTACAGTGCTCTGTCACAATACCAAAGATCCCTGAGTCGAGGAACAGGCCAAGCAACAGGTTGAGGTTCTCATGCCGCATGTCCCTGAGCTGAGAGAGGGGGAGAAGATAGAGAGGAGAAGTAGGTTATGACAGAGGAACAGCGCAGCGTTCAGACAGCGCTTCAATGTCTTGCTGTTTTCACTGACTCACTCAGTCAGTCACTCACCTTGGTGAAAATATTTGTAGTGCTATCACTGACACTTGACACAGTGTTTCCATTGGGACATCTCTTCAACCAAACCCAGTCACCCTAGTGAACACAGAATATAAAGGTATTAGCAAATGTTTATCTGGAAAACCCAAAATGCAAGGGACAGGGACACTAAACAGAGATGTATTTGTTTATAACTGTTTGTCACCAAGACAGGCAAGAGTAGCAACATTGGGTGTTATTTCTTGCATGCAGCACATCAAACATTGGAATATTGGATTGCTGTCTCTGTTTGACAGTAGTTTTACATTAGATTCACCACATTAACATGTGACCCACCTCGAAGACGGCGACGTTGGAGCTGTCAGGGGTGGAGCAAAAGTAGCTGCGTCCCGACACGGAGTGGCGAGGCGTTTTCACGTCCAGCTGACTCTTCATCATACTATCCTCATTCAGCTTCTACAGAGAGACAGAGAGAGACAGAGAGAGACACAGAGAGAGAGAGAGAGAGAGAGAGAGAGAGAGAGAGAGAGAGAGAGAGAGAGAGAGAGAGAGAGAGAGAGAGAGAGGTTACAAGGGCTTCAGAATAGAAAGTCCATCAAAGATAAGGGACTTTAAAACAGACACAAACTCACACACAAATACAGTATTTAGGCTATAGGCCTTTATGGTATGATAGGCATCAAGCTGACCCTTATGCTGTTCTGGGTATTGATGAAAATCAGGTCATCCAGATTCAAGACTACTTTTAAGGACCCTCCTCCTCCCCCTGATCCTCCAAAGCTGATTCCAATCCGGCCATCTCTCCTGATCAGACACAAAGGGGAAGACCCCAAAACATCAGTAACCTCATTTACAAACGAAAGTGTGTTCAATGCAGAAGACAAAATAGGCAGCTGATTGGCACACTCCTCCCTGTGTTTGAGCTTAACTTACTTCATATAGAAGGCAACTCCACCTCCAACCAACCCACAGAACAGGACAAACAGAAAGAGGATAGTACCTGCGTCCATTCCTAAAGGCAGAGAAGGGGATAGAAAGAGAGTGATGAAGAGAAAGAGTTAGAGGGAACACAGACCTCATTTTACCATAGGCTACTGGTACATCACTGACCCCAACGCTAGACCACCTACCCCCACCACAGGTGATGTATGGACTGAACCAGCAACGGGAGTCTGTGCTGGGGCTACTGCCTGCAAAGTGGATGGAGCGCCCATTGTACTTGACCGCCCCAAATTTGCCAAGGGTGTGGGGGGCCTCCAGAGTGTGTGTCATGTAGAGTTTATCTCCCCCGTCAGAGTCCAGGACCACGTAGCGAGCCAGCATCCCCAACCCATCTTTGTCGGATGAGATGTGCTGGTTGAAGCCCTCAAATTTGACCCCTCCATCGCTCTCGAGCATGGTTTCCCCATCCACCCAGCGCCCCGCTGCCATGCGACTCTTCTCCACTGCATAGGCCATGTAGTATATCATGTTGTAGATGGTGCCGAAAAATGGAGACACCTATGTCAGGGGAGAAGAGTGGTGACAATGTATAAATCATTTATCTGACCGACTGTTATTGAAGACTCTGTCTGTAGACTCTTTAGACTGGCAGTAAGGGTTTTGATGATGTTAGGCAGGGAGTACAGAAATAGAGGAACATACCATTACCAAGACAGTGGTACGGCACTGACAAACCACTGGTCATTATCATTAATAATAAAACATTCCAACAACATTCATATGTATTTGGTTTTAAGGCTAGAGAGGTCCAAAGACCTATAGGTTACCTGTTTGTGAAGAACTAAAACTCAAGAGTACTGTTGCTCATCCAAAGGTGCTTGCTACAGTACTGCATGTCCATGGCATGTGTGACTAATGATGACTAGATGAATATCCCAGGAGCTGTGTTCTGGGATGTCTCACCTGATCTGGTGGAGTGCTGGTGCGGATCTCAAATTTCTCCTGAGCATTTTTGAAGCTCTGATAGAAAGTATTCTCGCCAGAATCCATGGTGATTGTGAGAACTGCATCGTAGGCCTTTCTCAACAAGCTGTCATTGGTCAGGGCATGAAGGTTTGTGCCCTTGGGCAGTGAGTATGTGAGGGTGTCGTAGGGGATGAAAACGTAGCCACGATCTATCATACGTATGTTCAAGGCAGAGGTTAAGAGCTGATACTGGGCCACACCACCGATCAAAGCTGAGTGCATGCACATGATGACCACTGCAGAGACAGAGAAGGGGGAGAAGGAAAGAAGGAGGAGAACAGGAGGAGAGTAAAAGGTTAGTGAAGACAGAGATAGAGGACAGAAGAAGGGAATAGTAGAGACAATTATTAGTCATTACAGTGTGGCAGTGTCATACAATGGAATAGATGACAGTGAGTCAGTGATGTTGTGTATCTTTCCTCTCACCTTTTATCACACACACACACACACACACAAACGCGCATACACACCTCTGACACGGTCTAACTCCTGTATCCTTTTCAAGGCTTTTGTGGGACCATCCTTATCAGGCTCCATGGTGACCACAGTGCTGACCGGCAGGCCCAGGGCCCTCAGAGAGGCCGCCAGCTCGTGTCCCGTAGCTTCCCACAGGTCATCCTCTGATGTCACGATGGTCACATGGGCCCAGCGAAAGTACCGCAGCATAGAAAACAGAACCCGGGAGGACAGAGGCAAGGGCCGATGAAAGGTGGGATACTGTCCATCCTCCATGTTGGGTTTCAGGCAGCCCCAGGAAAGAAGGGGCTTATTCCAGTTTTTCGCAAACAGGGCAGCCGATGAGCAGTAGCCTGGGTTAGTAGGGCCGAGGAAAGCCGAGCCATAGCCTTCCAGAGAGGTGAAGCGGGCCAGAGCATGGGATGTTTTACAGTCCTCGTTGACCAGAGTGTAGTCATACCAGTAGCCTTTCTTAGTGTAGGGGTCCTTGTTGAGGCGGGCGGTGGCCAGGCGGGCGGCCAGGTCAGGGAGGGCTTTGGAGTACATAGGGTCACATGTCCAGGGCCCAACTATGGCCACAGTGAAAGTGGCGCCCCAGGCCTCACAGGGTAGATAGGTGACCATCAGCAGGGGCAACATAAGCCAGTTGCCCCACCAGCTTCTGGAGCGTAGCACTGCAGATGAAGATGTGGGGGTCGTACTGTTCATTGTATCTGTATCCTCTGTCCTTCTTTGTCTCCTCTCCCTCATTGAGGGATCTTGTGTCCATCGTGGGTGGTGGGAGAGGTTGAGGAGGAAACTAGAGTTTCTGTGAGCTGCCATTGTCCCACAGGGCTTCTATCTAGAGTCAGCCAACACAGATGAGGAGTGGAGGGTTGGAAGTGAGGGAAGAGTGTGTTTGTGTGTGTGGAAGAGTGTGTGTGAGGGAAGTGTGTGTGTGTGTGTGTGTGTGTGTATGTGTTCTGACCCCTAGTGCTCTGTAGGGCACTAGCCCAGAGCTGGGAAGGTCACCACTGGACTCCCAACCATTGCTGCTTCCATGGAATATATGAGAAAGAGGGAGAGAGAGAGCACAAAGTTAGACATTTTGACACATATATTATTTACCGTCTCAATTTTCTAGGACAAAACTCTGTTATTGTTGGTGAGCTACAGTGTCAGAGGCTCGGAAATGCGCTGTTTCTATAATAATTGGACTTTAAATATGTTACCATTAATGTAGGGTTATTACATAACATTAAAATATAGTTGCGAGCAGCAATGAACAGAGTTCACAGGATAACAGAAAGAACACAAGATAACAAAGCAAGTTGAATAACAACGCAAGCACCCTATCATGTAGAAACTATCTTCCTTTATGTGCAATCATGAGTCTAAAGACAAAATCTGGAGTGAATCTGACGTATGGTTCATAAGAAGATTTTAAGTATTTTTAGCATATTTTAGCATATTAGCGTATGTGCTAATATGCATCTTCTGGTATAGTGTGGCCATCTTTGAGTGCATCAATGTTATTTTCTCAAACTCTTTAGGGACTATTGTGATGAGTCCAAAACCACATTTGGAGTGAATCTGACTTTTAGTCCATGAGAAGAAGATTTTGTATTATTATTTTAAGCTTTAGCGTTACATAGTCAAAAAAGTTAATTGTTAATAGTTTCCTTATTTTTTAAGATATCAATGCCAAACTTAACATGGTTCATCATGGTAATGTGTTTGTTGCCTGGCCACCCAAACTCCTTGCTCTGGCCAAACACTACGCCACACCCACGGACGTTAGTTTCTTCTCTGCAATGAGTCTAGATCTGAATACTTCCCTGATGATTTCTAGAATGGAATTGGTCCCAGAAACCGATTAGAGATAATCAATTTGCTGATGACTTTGTTTTGTACTACAACCCTCATTTTGACGTCACCACAAACAACTTCACATAAGTATTTAGACCCTTTACTCAGTACTTTGTTGAAGCACCTTTGGCAGAGATGTTCAATCGGGTTCAAGTCCAGAGTCCGGGTTCTGGCTGGGCCACTCAAGGACATTCAGAGACTTGTCCCGAAGTCACTCCTGCATAGTCTTGGCTGTGTGTTTAGGGTCGTTTTCCTGTTGGAAGGTGAACCTTCGCCCCAGTCTGAGGTCCTGAGCGCTCTGGAGCAGGTTTTCATCAAGGATTTCTGTACTTTGCTCCATTCATCTTTCCCTCGATCCTGACTAGTCTCCCAGTCCCTGCCGCTAAAAGAAATCCCACAGAATGATGCTGCCATCACCATGCTTCACCGTAGGGATGGTGCCAGGTTTCCTCCAGACGTGACGCTTGGCATTCAGGCCAAAGAGTTCAATCTTGGTTTCATCAGACCAGAGAATCTTGTTTCTCATGGTCTGAGAGTCTTTAGATGCCTTTTGGCAAACTCCATGCGGGCTGTCATGTGCCTTTTACTGAAGAGTGGCTTCCGTCTGGCCACTCTACCATAAAGGCCTGATTGGTGGAGTGCTGCAGAGATGGTTGTCCTTCAGGAAGGTTCTCCCATCTCTACAGAGGAACTCTGGAGCTCGGTCAGAGTGACCATTGGGTTCTTGGTCACCTCCCTGACCAAGGCCCTTCTTCCCCAATTGCTCAGTTTGGCCGGCGGCCAGCTCTAGGAAGAGTCTTGGTGGTTCCAAACTTATTCCAATTTAAGAATGATGGAGGCCACTGTGTTCTTGGGGACCTACAATGCTGTAGAAATGTGTTGGTACCCTTCCCCAGATCCTGTCTCGGAGCTCTACGGACAATTCCTTCGACCTCATGGCTTGGTTTTGGACTCCAATCAAGTTGTAGAAACATCTCATTGATGATCAATGGAAACATGATGTACCTGAGCTCAGTTTCAAGTCTCATAGCAAAGGTTCTGAATAGTTATGTAAGTAAGGTATTTTTGTTTTTATTTTTATAAATTTGCAAAAATGTCTAAAAACCTGTTTTCGCGTTGGCGTTATGGGGTATTGTGTGTAGATTAATGAGAATAAAAAAATTATTGAATCAATTTTAGAATAAGGCTGTAACGTAACAAAATGTGGAAAAAGTCAAGGGGTCTGAATTCTTTCCGAATGCACTGTATGTAGAGAACAATACAGCAGCGGAATAATTCAGTTTGGGCCATCAGGCAAATGCCTAATGACCCCTAAAAAGTTTCAAGTTTATAGGCCATTGTGAAGTGGATTTACAAAGGATTTAAATGGACACGTAAAATCTGATTTCTTGATTTATCAGTAACTCTTAACCGATCCCTTAGCTTTTCTCAAACTACTTTGAGAAATGTACCATTGGCATACATACCGAATGTTGTATTATTTTGGACATGAGAATACGTTTTTCAATGGTTTCCCAAATTTCCAAGATGGAGGAAAATCTATCCTGATGGACTTTATGGGTCCTTGATGCAAATTTGTTCAGTACAAAGTTTAAAGTTTCTAGATCAAACAGGGAGGCGGATATGAGGGTTTAAGTGAGACTGCTTATAACAGAACCACCTATTGGTGCCATTATTTTTGGCCAAGTTACTCATCGCCTTTCTGTGTGCCAAACTGGAAAAAAAAGTTACCAATCTATGCTTGACCATGTCAAGAAAAAAAACTATGAATTACCAACTGCTTTTGGACAACTGTATGAAGTATGAAGTAATGATACATATGAAGTAAGGATGTACAGTGGGGGAAAAAAAGTATTTAGTCAGCCACCAATTGTGCAAGTTTCCCACTTAAAAAGATGAGAGAGGCCTGTAATTTTCATCACGTCAACTATGACAGACAAAATGAGGGAAAAAAATCCAGAAAATCACATTGTAGGATTTTTAATGAATTTATTTGCAAATTATGGTGGAAAATAAGTATTTGGTCAATAACAAAAGTTTCTCAATACTTTGTTATATACCCTTTGTTGGCAATGACACAGGTCAAACGTTTTCTGTAAGTCTTCACAAGGTTTTCACACACTGTTGCTGGTATTTTGGCCCATTCCTCCATGCAGATCTCCTCTAGAGCAGTGATGTTTTGGGGCTGTCGCTGGGCAACACGGACTTTCAACTCCCTCCAAAGATTTTCTATGGGGTTGAGATCTGGAGACTGGCTAGGCCACTCCAGGACCTTGAAATGCTTCTTACGAAGCCACTCCTTCGTTGCCCGGGCGGTGTGTTTGGGATCATTGTCATGCTGAAAGACCCAGCCACGTTTCATCTTCAATGCCCTTGCTGATGGAAGGAGGTTTTCACTCAAAATCTCACGATACATGGCCCCATTCATTCTTTCCTTTACACGGATCAGTCGTCCTGGTCCCTTTGCAGAAAAACAGCCCCAAAGCATGATGTTTCCACCCACATGCTTCACAGTAGGTATGGTGTTCTTTGGATGCAACTCAGCATTCTTTGTCCTCCAAACATGACGAGTTGAGTTTTTACCAAAAAGTTCTATTTTGGTTTCATCTGACCATATGACATTCTCCCAATCCTCTTCTGGATCATCCAAATGCACTCTAGAAAACTTCAGACGGGCCTGGACATGTACTGGCTTAAGCAGGGGGACACGTCTTGCACTGCAGGATTTGAGTCCCTGGCGGCGTAGTGTGTTACTGATGGTAGGCTTTGTTACTTTGGTCCCAGCTCTCTGCAGGTCATTCACTAGGTCCCCCCGTGTGGTTCTGGGATTTTTGCTCACCGTTCTTGTGATCATTTTGACCCCACGGGGTGAGATCTTGCGTGGAGCCCCAGATCGAGGGAGATTATCAGTGGTCTTGTATGTCTTCCATTTCCTAATAATTGCTCCCACAGTTGATTTCTTCAAACCAAGCTGCTTACCTATTGCAGATTCAGTCTTCCCAGCCTGGTGCAGGTCTACAATTTTGTTTCTGGTGTCCTTTGACAGCTCTTTGGTCTTGGCCATAGTGGAGTTTGGAGTGTGACTGTTTGAGGTTGTGGACAGGTGTCTTTTATACTGATAACAAGTTAAAACAGGTGCCATTAATACAGGTAACGAGTGGAGGACAGAGGAGCCTCTTAAAGAAGAAGTTACAGGTCTGTGAGAGCCAGAAATCTTGCTTGTTTGTAGGTGACCAAATACTTATTTTCCACCATAATTTGCAAATAAATTCATAAAAAATCATACAATGTGATTTTCTGGAGAAAAAAAAATCTCAATTTGTCTGTCATAGTTGACGTGTACCTATGATGAAAATTACAGGCCTCTCTCATCTTTTTAAGTGGGAGAACTTACACAATTGGTGGCTGACTAAATACTTTTTTTCCCCACTGTAAGACAAATCACCGGTGAACAAGACTGACAGTGTTGTAGTACTAAACACTCAAAACTGCCTCAACATGTTTGGACAAAAATATCCTCATTACATAAAAAAAAAAAAAAAATGTATTCACTAACTGTAAGTCGCTCTGGATAAGAGCGTCTGCTAAATGACTAAAATGTAATGTAAATGTAAATAAGAATGTAATGTGATGTTGGAGGAGCTCAGTCCCAGTCCATCTGTCTCTTCAGACCAGGGTGCCCTGAAACCATGGCTGAATCAATGCCCAGCTCTTTGCAAAGTCAGCTTTCATGACATGCAAATGGAAATCAGATTAGCTGCTCTTAGGCTGTGACAGGTGGGGGCCATGTGAGTGGTGCCAGATAACATGGCTCTAAATCTGGCTTCCATGTCCCTATCGCTTTCTCTTTCTCTGAAGTCCCTCGCTCCCTGTGACCTCTTGGTCAGCCTCTCCTTCACCCTGGTGGCCTCTATCTCACTCTGTAATATCTCTAGACATAACTGGATTTGGAAGAACATCAAGAAGCTTTGATTTGATCATCACTGACCTTTTATTAGAACATGTCCTATCAATGGAACTGTGGAGTTCAGGGTTGGGGTCAATTTCATTTCAATCCAGACCATTCAGGAAGTAAACAGAAATTCCATTGAAGGAATAGGAATTGGAATTTCAGTTTACTTCCTCAATTGAACACTTCCTGAATTTATATGGAATTGACCCCTAACCCTGATTGAGTTAACTGGATTTTGAAAGGAAAGACCACTGTCACCACTCCTTGACCCATGCCCTCTCACTTTCAAACTAAAAGTGCTAATTTCAAACTAAAAGTGCTAATTTCACAAATTAAAGTGCTCAAACTAAAAGTGCTAGTTTCATAAAGTGCTCAAACTAAAAGTGCTATTTGCTAAAAGTGTGTTATGTACGTAGTATATTGGTTAAACAGCAAAAGTGTAGGCCTACTGTCCCTCTCTCCTTAACTCTATACATACACAGCTATGTGCAAATTATCTGGACAGGTTGGATAGGTTAGGCCAGTAACCGAAAGGTCGCCGGTTCGATTCCCCGAGCTGACTAGGTGAAAAATGTGTCGATGTGCCCTTGAGTGAGGCACTTAACCCTAATTGCTCCTGTAAGTCGCTCTGGATAAGAGTGTCTGCTAAATGACTAAAATGTAAATTCATGAACTAATGTTCAATGGATGGTTGCCCCTCAGTTGCTGACATGATAAAACATGACCTGTTCTGAATTCGGTGAGTGTACAACATGATAAAGTTATAGTTTATTGTGAGTTGCAGGTAGCACCAGGGTTGGGTTCAATTCCATTTAAATTCCAGTCAATTCAGAAATAAAACCAAATTCCAATTACACATTTTCCTTATTGAAAAGCATTGAAGAGAATTGGAATTGGAATTTCAGTGTACTTCCTGAATTGACTGGGATTTAAATGGGATTAACCCCAACCCTGGCCAGCACATACATTGTTTACACAGTGTGCAAACAGTAGCTAAGCTACATGGCTATTGTTAAAAAGCTAATAATGGTAATAGCTAAGAAGCTGCTAATAGGCTGGTACAATTTACAGTAAGTGATGTCACAAGCATCATATAAAATGTTTGTTGTATATTAATCAAATTATAACTTGATATCCATTACATTCAATTGAATGACATTAGCTGTGAGGACTTAAACTATTAAACAAATTATAAGAAAGCAATACTGGATAAATATAGAATGAAAAATCCAGCACAGTGTCTCTTGGGGACATTTACTGATCTTACAACTAAAATGTGATGCTGCTCTAGGATTATTGAATCCATCAAAAACAAATTCCTCTATGAATCTGACATTTTAATCTAGGGTGTAATCAAGGTATCCTGATATCACTACAGTTTTCATAGATTATGTTGGTCTATACACCTATACTGAACACACACCTGTGCAGGTGGGGCAAAAGATTTCACTAAATTACCCTGAAAAGTTCTAAGTCATTTGTAAGTATTTCAACCACTTACCACAATAAAACAGCACAACAGCATAAAAGTTAGGTTAGAATGTACTGAAATGAAAATACTAACTACCTAGGAATAAAACATAATAAAACAAAATCATATTGATTGGAAGTGTTGCTGACCTGGAGTAGTTTGTCTATAGTGCCATATCGATGCTCTCCGTCTTTGAATGGCAGGAATCCAGGTGACGAGCAGATTGAAATTCAGCAGTAGAGCAGGTGCAGTATCTTGGCATGAAAATTGAAAATAAATAGTAATCCAAGTAAGGGGGGAAAAATCATATTTCCTCTCGTTTTTAGAATCCTCTTATTTGAAAATAAATAATCCCCCAAAATCCATAGGCTTCCTGTAATTTAGTACTTGTAGTCACTGCCCCTATTTTGGACTGGGACCTGCCCCAAACCTAGGAGCAAGGGACTAATGGGGACGTGAGAAGAAGGGTGAGATTCACCCAGTCTGGTAACAAATAGATAGACTGATAGTTGGTGAGAGAGAGCAGGTGAAGGGTAGGGAAGGGCTGGGGAGGGCAGGGAAGCTTTGACTTCTCAACCGGCTTTAGCTTTTAATCCATAAGTAACAGTGTTGGAGCCCTGAAAGTGCAGTTAAGGCTTGGCGGGGGAGGGAAAGCAAGAAGGGATCAGAAAGGAAGAGAAAGAGGGTGAAAGTAAGGGAATGTGTTCTACCCATTCCCAGGGTCACACAACAAATGTTATTTTATTACAAAAACTTAAAACTCAAAGGTAATAATGTTGCTTCCACCAAGGCCAGAGTAACAATGAGGCAGTGTCAAACCGCAAAAAGACTAGAACAAAACGTGCCTGAGCAGAAAGATGTTAGATGCCCTGTGCACAGCTGTGCATCTTCTACAAAGTGTTGGTTCTGGCAGGAAAGCTTGCATGCTTAGATGTGTTTTGGATTATGCTACATATGTCTTTGTCATTATGACGAACAGTGCAGACTGCTGCCATAACCCAACCTAAACCTGGACATGCCCATTAGTGGTTAGACTGATCAGGTAGTGAGAAGTTGCCGGGACCACAATAAGTGTGACACCGACATTGCATGCTAAAACAAAGCTCATGGGGAGAATCTCAATTGGATTTCCTCGATTCCTTGCATCGTCTCCTCCGTCCTCTCCTCGCCTCCTTTTGAAAAAGGTAAAAAGTAATTGAGGGAGAAGAGGCGAGGAGAGGAAATGTAGAAACAAATGCGCTTGTATGAAATGAGACTACTTCTCCACTAGCGCGTCATCAGGCAAATTACATTTACTGAGGTGGAATCCCAAAATACATGTGTAAAGAAATGTATAGTTATGCTAGACATTTTATAGATAAAAAGAAAAGTAGCGTATCTTTTTTTTAAATAACAGCTGTTTCAAAGGGGGTGCGTGGATTTCAAACTCTTACGCAGTAGGATACACCTGAGCATCCTCCACCGGAGGAAGCAATTGAGGAGAGGAGCAAACTCCTCCATTCACCTGTTAACTAATTGACACTCTCCTACATATGGCAACCACTTATCGGTTTCCGGTTCACGGAGGAGAGAAGGACGGAGGAGTCGAGGAGAGGACAGACTTTTTCCCAATTAAGAATCTCCGATGGGCTTTGATTGGTTTGGGTGTCCCTCCTTGTTCACTCCCCTGTTCTTTAGCTCCGCCCGACTGCCTAACAACCGTTCCATTGGATTGGCATTGTCCTGGCTGTGAGACATGGCAAAGGGGATTTCACTTCCTGAAATTGATAAGTATAGCTTCCTTTGTCATCACACCAAATCAATTACTTTAAGGTCTTGATTGCATGCCATGAGGTCCTTTTGGTACACTATCACACAGTTTGCCATTTGTTTTATTCATTGTTTATTTAACTATTGTTCATATGATGTCTGAGTGCCATTTACAGGTGGCTACAGATGCTCCCCACATAATGGCAGAGAGAGGAGACAACTGAGGATGAGAGCGAGGCTTAAGGAAAGAAAAGCAGCTTGTATGCAAAGTGGACAAGGACAGTCCTGGCTACATACAGCTACAGGGCTTTAGTGTTGTTTAAGTGGCATTTAGTATGAGAGGATGTTTTGTGAGAACCCTCTCATAAGATGCCATTATATTTAGAAGACAAAGTTCAAGGTGGTGACAGTGATAAAGCTATCAGTAAACAGACATATCCCACTGGGCATAGATGTCAGTTCAACGTCTAGTTTTGATTTACATCTGGATGAGTTGTCAACTAACATGAATTCAACGTGAAAAAATAAAAAATCACCATGTCATTGGATTTAGGTTAAATGTTGGGTTAAAAAATGCACAATACCTTACGTTGATGACTTTTTTCAAATGCAATCAGTTTTCCACGTTGATTCAACATCATCACATTGAACTTTTGGGTTGAAATTACATGGAAACAATGTTGATTCAACCAGTTTTTGCCCCATAGTGGGCTGAAAATATCTTGGGGTACGTTACAAGTCTTTTTTTGTGCTTTTGACCCAGGCCAGCCAACAGATGCAGCAACCTACATGGTAGGTACATGGATACCTGGAAATGACCTGCTATACAGCTGGAGTTCCTGGGAAACCCAGAGGGGAAGGGGTGAATGGCACAGTTTATTGGGCTGTGATTGACTGCTTCTTAGAGGGGGAAAAAATGAAATCTTACACGCACACATACACCTACACACACATATCGTGAGAATGCTCTCATACAGCTTTCTGATTGTATGATCACAAGTGTCACGGTGTCATGTGCTAACCACATGGTCTGTATGAGGGTGGGCTCTTCTATCTTGCGATTACTAGAGTCCAGTTCCCGTAATAAGATTAGTCCGATGGACCTCTACCTGCAAGCCTCTTAGCAGTATGTGAGACAGGCTGACAGCACTGACAGAGATCGCCTCAAGGCAAGGTTACACTTAGGGATAGAGCCTCCAACAGATAGCAAAGCCCTAACACTAGCCCTTTAGCTACAGCTACCACAGAGAGAGCACCCAGGACCGAAAGGCAAGGAGAGAACACGCTCTTTTGACACATGATGAGCCCCAGGTCAAAGTGTAATTTGGTCTTTATACAGTCCAGTAATAGCACTGTAAAGTCAGATCATCGAGGACAATGAGAATACCAATGCACTCTACACACATCCATCTACATCACAAAGTGAAGAGGTAACAAATAGTCCAAAGTGACATTGGTAAATAGTGCAAAGTGACATCTTTAAAATCAGAGCACAGTAGAAGGCTGATGAGCGGTAGTAGGCAAAGGCATGGTCAATTGACAAAGGGTGTGGTTACAAAAATCCTTGGATGATCTGTCTTGGACTGCCTTCTCTTTTTGTCTTCTCTCCTATTCTCTAAGCTTTAAGTCAAATTGAATTAATCAAATGGCCGCTGTTAAGCAGACCTGTAGGAGGAGGGAACACGAAAGCAGCTTAGGTACATGGCAGACAGCCACCATCGCCCATCCCCCTCCTATTGATCGGGTGACTCCATCAAAGATCTTAGTGAAGTAATAGGAGCTATTCTGGCTCCAGTATTAATCTGTACAGATGTAGGCTCTTAATTTGAGCCAGTTGCTACAGGAGAAAAAAATCTTGCAGCAACAGGAAATGTGAATTATTATGTGGATTATAATGAATATAACAAAAATTGTAGGGGTTGATGCATTTTTCGTTAGGGCAAATCAAGTCTGACATTTTTAATTGGAAATTACACACTTTAGAAGCCTTTTTAAAGCTTAAATACACTGCAAGTTTGCATTTCCTGCTGTGCAGGAAAGTTCCTGCAACAACAGGATGATCAAATTAAGATACGGCATCTGTAGGTTATGAGGAGTGACTGACAACGAATAAGCATGCTAAAACTACATGTGAGTGTGTGAGTGAGTTTGCGCAATTCATTATGTAGGTTGAACATTACACTGACATGCAATGTTGGAGTAGAACTACAGGGAAATCGTTTAACTGTTAAAGGGTCACTATGAGGGTCTGGGGACCTACATTCATGTTCAAGGCATCATCGTGACACAATTGGCATCTAAAGATGCAGTACTTCTTTGTAAGGTTAAGAGTAAATCAGAGGTCGATTCAACTTTAATCTGATTCCCAGACAGATTTAATGGGCAGAACCAGTGGATCTGTATTAAGGTCACCATAAGGTGAATACAGCCAGGACTTCCAGGGGCCTGCCTGTTGCATAAATCCAGATGAGTGTTTCAGGGCAGAGCAGAGTTGAGCAGGCTGCTGAAATCAAGTGGGGCAGCCAGTCGTCTGGTCTCACTCCATAAATAGAGGCTTTGTGAAACAAACTTAGAGGGACTTCAAAATTAGTAGACTTTTCGCAAAAATACCCTCGGCTAAACATATTACTGCAATGTAAACTTGCAAACTTGTCACATCTCGACCTCTTCCTCCGGCGGTAGCGCACGACACTCACCTGACAGTTGCCTCTAAGCAGGGCAGTGGAAACAGAATTTTCTTGTTGAGCCAACACTCTTACAGTAAAAATTGCAATAGCAGAGCAATGTTTTTGAAACAGCTTAAATGTACATACATTTTCCTTATTTTTGAGACATATTTTATTGAGTTTTTACCTGAAATTGTAATAACAGCCTGTAACATTCTGAAATGTCTGCACATGCTTGTGAATTGTGTCATTATTCAAGAGTGTAGTATGGTTTGGTTGGATTATTCAACCGTGTAATAGCTATGTTTTAGAATAAAAGTTTGTGCTTACTGGCTAGTGGCTACTGTGATATTTACACAGCGGTCAAGTGAACCGACACTTGCAAAAAGCAGTCAAGCCATCAGCGCTTCAGTCTCCTCCTGAATTTGGATGCGCGAATTAGGGCTGTCCCCGACCAAAAATAATATTGGTCAATGGAAAGTCGTCTGTTCTTTTGACCAATCGATTGGTCTAAAAAATTTTACTTATATTTTTCCATATATAGACACACCCAATGTGTTTTAATAAAATAACTATTGAGCTTGTCTGATGCTTTAAGCTCACTGTTTGATACAATAAGACACAAATGACTCAAGAGGGAGCCAGAGATCAAGATAACCAGAAGAAAAAACCTTAACCTGTCCCGACCATCCTCCTCCCGCTCCTACTGGCTTTCGTAGATTCTGCCATTACCCTCCTGAAGTTGCAGGTAATAGGCTACACAAGGAGACGGTAAACTTTCTCATGTGGAATGCCAATGTATCTTACAATTTCTACCGATCTGTGTGCCAGTTATGGTTTTCATATGCACATTTTCGTGGAACAGTTTCATTTCATTTATAATAATGTATTCCTATCTCAAAATCATTGTCATGTGGTTAATCAAAATTCTGTCCAAAGCGGCGCTCCTAGTGGCCGGGAACTTTAATGCAGGCAAACTTAAATCTGTTTTACCTCATTTCTACCAGCATGTCACATGTGCAACCAGAGGGAAAAAAAACTCTAGACCACCTTTACTCCACACACAGAGAGGCATACAAAGCTCTCCCTCGCCCTCCATTTGGCAAATCTGACCATAATTCTATCCTCCTGATTCCTGCTTACAAGCAAAAACTAAAGCAGGAAGTACCAGTGACTCGCTCAATACGGAAGTAGTCAGATGACGCGGATGCTACGCTACAGGACTGTTTTGCTAGCACAGACTGGAATATGTTCCGGGATTCATCCAATGGCATTGAGGAGTATACCACCTCAGTCATTGGCTTCATCAATAAGTGCATCGACGACGTCGTCCCCACAGTGACTGGACTTACATATCCCAACAAGAAGCCATGGATTACAGGCAACATCCGCATCGAGCTAAAGGCTAGAGCAGCCGCTTTCAAGGAGCGGGACACTAATCCGGACGCTTATAAGAAATCCCGCTACGCCCTCACACGAACCATCCAACAGCCAAAGCGTCAATACAGGATTAAGATTGAATCCTACTACACCGGCTCTGATCCTCGTCGGATGTGGCAGTGCCAGGCCTGGCGGCAGGATTAACTCGGCAAGGGGGCATCAGAAATGACTAAGGGGGCAAAACTATTTTCGCTTGCTGATAACACAGGATGGATAATAATCAATAGTACAATTACACACAATGTATTTGCAGCCACGCATGGCTGTCTTGCCGCAAGAATACAGGCTACTGCACCGCTTTACAATCTTGAGAAATTGCAAGTTATGACAACGCTACACAGCTACATGTACAATACCCATCAATCCAATTCAACACAGTTGCTAATTACCGTAATAACACTTCCCATGCCAATACAATGCATTTCCAATAGTGGAAAGCAAACAACAATGTACAATGCACTACCATGACTTATCGTTACAATGCAGCTTGGACGCAGCTACCAAGCTGTCTTCCCACAAGAGTGCCGTACTATGCTGCGTATGATAACAGACAAAATCACGTCTATGCCTATTTTTGACATTTGCCACGCATTTCCAAAAGCTAGAAAATAACAAAATAATACAAGCCCAGCCAGGGTGCCTGTTCTTACCCAGATTAAAAAGAGTTGCAGCCGCCTTGATGCTGTTTTGAACCTTCTCAGCAGTCTCTCGTTCCACTCCCCACGGAATTTGCTTGTAGGATCCCTCTCAAATGCCAGTTGAATCAGCTGCTCTTTCCTCCTGTGCAACATGCTCCGTCTGTGCTCACTGAATACGTTTTTCAATGTTGAAAAAGAGTTCTCGCAAGTTGCCGTGGATGCTCCAAATGTTTATCCCAGCTTCAATGCCATCATCACAGTAGACATTGCTGTTAGAGGCCTGGAGTATCTATCCAAAATACTCTGCGTTGTCCATTTTTCTTCTCCAGATCGGCGATTTCAGTCTGTAGAAACTGGCATGCGACAGTAAACTCAGTTTCCACAAAATCTCCTGAGATTAAGTCCAGCAGTGGTTTCACTTTTTCACACCACATCCATAAAGGTTTCATTCTCTGGGTGCAAGGCACACAGGGCCTCAACAAGTTGGCTGTTTCGTTCGTTAAATATTGCTGACATTTCTCCCAGTACAGCATCCAGAGTGCTGAAAAACTGTATTTTGCACTCCCTCTCATTATCCTCTTCTTGCTGGCCCATTGTTGTTTCGAAAACATATTCTTTCAGATTACTACTCACTACTCTTTTTCGTTTGCTTGGAGCGGGGGTGTCCAAGTGTGCTTGTATTTCTCCCATAACTCATCAAACTGCATCTGCCTTGCAGGAATATTCCAGTCACTCTCTGCTTTTGAACCCTGCGCTACAAAATGCCAGTTTTCTCCCACAGTACAGGCGGTTGGATATAATTCCCCAGACAAACCTGCACTGGCTCCTCATCACCGAGGTCGTCAGGCACTAACGGAGGCGTCTGTGCTTGTAATGTACTGCCGGTGCTGCTGCTAGGTTCGGTCTTGGCGGCTGCAGGCCCCTCCTCGAGTTGGTTACCTCCTATGTCACCAGGCTGCAAGAAGGTTGCACAGGTGCCTTTGCTCCTTGCCTTTGGCCTCTGTGGCAGGCTTCTCCCCCTACCCGCCACTTTGATCCGATGCTGCCATTGTGCCCTGGCGAAGCCACTTTCTAATATCCATCATACTATCAGCTACCTACCTAACTGTTAACATTAGCTAAATTCCATCAAGCTGCACGTGAAACGTTTTTTTTTCTTCGTATTACGTAACTTTGAAAGTAAACCTAAACGGTCAAATTGACCCCGCCCTTCTACTGTGAAGGCCAATCCATCGTTTTTTTTAAACCGGTAAAATGTGTATGATGTAGGTATGATGCGTGCAAGGGAGTTGCATGAATAAAGCATACACAACAAATCGGTTGGGCATGACAGAGGGGGCAGATTGTGGGACAGAATAGGGACACAAAACTGAGGGGGCACAATATTAAAACTAAGGGGTCATTGCCCCCTTTTGCACCCTCGTGGCGCCCGGGCCTGGGCAGGGCTTGAAAACGATTACGGACTACAAAGGGAAACCCAGCAGCGAGCTGCCCAGTGACGCGAGCCTACCAGATGAGTGAAATGCCTTTTATGCTCGCTTCGAGGCAAGCAACACTGAAGCATGCATGAGAGCACCAGCTGTTCCGGACGACTGTGTGATAACGCTCTCGGTAGCCAATGTGAGCAAGACCTTTAAACAGGTTAACATTCGCAAAACCGCTGGGCCAGACGGATTACAAGGACGTCCAGAGGCAGCGCTCCTAGTGGCCGGGGACTTTAATGCAGGGAAACTTACATCCGTTCTACCTAATTTCTACCAGCATGTTAAATGTGCAACCAGAGGAAGAAAAACTCTAGACCATCTTTACTCCACGCACAGAGACGCATACAAAGCTCTCCCTCGCCCTCCATTTGGCAAATCAGTCGTGAAGAGGGCACGACAACACCTTTTCCCCCTCAGGAGACTGAAAAGATTTGGCATGGGTCCCCAGATCCTCAAAATGTTATACAGCTGCACCATCGAGAGCATCCTGACCGGTTGCATCACCTCCTGGTATGGCAACTGCTCGGCATCTGACCGTAAGGCACTACAGAGGGTAGTGCGTACGGCCCAGTACATCACTGGGGCCAAGATTCCTGCCATCCAGGACCTATACTAGGCGGTGTCAGAGGAAAGCCCAAATAATTGTCAAAGACTCCAGCCACCCAAGTCAAAGACTGTTCTCTCTGCTACCGCACGGCAAGCGGTACTGGAGCGCCAAGTCTAGGTCCAAAAGACTTCTCAACAGCTTCTACCCCCAAGCCATAAGACTCCTGAACAGCTAATCATGGCTACCTGGACTATTTGCACTGCCCCCCCCCCCCCACCCCATCTTTCTACGCTGCTGCTACTCTGTTAATTATTTATGCAGAGTCACTTTAACTCTACCCACATGTACATATTACTTCAACTACCTCAACTAGCCGGTGCCCCCGCACATTGACTCTGCACCGGTACCCCCCTGTATATATAGCCTCCCTACTGTTATTTTATTTTACTTCTGCTCTTTTTTTCTCAACACTTTTTTGTTGTTTTATTCTACATTTTTATAAAAAATAAATGCACTGTTGGTTAAGGGCTGTAAGTAAGCATTTCACTGTAATGTCTGCACCTGTTGTATTCGGTGCATGTGGCCAATACAATTTGATTTGATTTGATTTGTACTCAAAGCATGCGCGGACCAACTGGCAAGTGTCTTCACTGACATTTTCAACCTCTCCCTGACCAAGTCTGTAAAACCTACATGTACTTATTGTGATCGAGATGTAGTTGTCCCTGATTGCACTGACTTTGCTCACAGCTGCTTGTTTGAAGAAGTGTACTTACTGTGATCAAGATGTGGTTGTCCCACTGGCTATCCTAAGTTGAATGCACCAATTTGTAAGTTGCTCTGGATAAGAGTGTCTGCTAAATTACTTAAATGTAAATGTAATGTTTCAAGCAGACCACCATAGTCCCTGTGCCCAAGGAAGCGAAGGGAACCTGCCTAAATGATTACCGCCCCGTAGCACTCACGTCGGAAGCCATGAAGTGCTTTGAAAGGCTGGTCACGGCAAGCGGTACTGGAGCGCCAAGTCTAGGACCAAAAGCCTCCTTAACAGCTTCTACCTCCAAGCCATAAGACTGCTGAACAATTAATCAAATTGCCACCCGGACTATTTACATTGACCCCCCCCCCATTTGTTTTTACACTGCTGCTACCTGCTGTCTATTATCAATGCATAGTCACTTTACTCCTACCTACATGTACAAATTACCTCGACTAACCTGTACCCCCGCACATTGACTCGGTACCGGTACCCCCTGTATATAGCCTCGTTATTGTTATTTTATTGTGTTACTTTTTATTATTTTTTACTTTAGTTTATTTGGTAAATATTTCCTTAACTCTTTCTTGAACTGCATTGTTGGTTAAGGGCTTGTAATTAAGCATTTCACGGTAAGGTCTACACCTGTTGTATTCGGCGCATGTGACAAATAAAGTTTGATTTGATTTGAAAATGAAAATGATACAAACCGAAAAAAGTATCTTCTATTGCCATTGCCAACTACAGTATATAAAAATAGCCTATAAAGACAACAAATAAAAACATTGCAGCCTGCAGGTAGAAAATATCCTGATAAAAATAAATATCCTATAAATCACATTGGCTATGCATGGCCTGTCTGCAACGAACTTGAAACGTATCAACTATTAATTTGGGTCCGGCCTAAAGCTCCTTACAACATTGTATAAAATATTCTGGGACCTCGGGACAGACACAGCTGTAGGCTATTTGCTCAAGGGATAAGTAATCAGGTAGGCCTATTTTATGACGTTTCCACTGGATCAGACCATTACATTTTTCCCTTTCAAGCTGAGTGGTTATCGAAAGAGAGAGCTGGAAAGATTTTTCAAATACATTGAGGAATTATTGTCATTGTCAATGGATGTGAAAACAGACTTCGTTTGCTTGCTGTATGAGGTGACGAAAACATAACTTTGACAAGCTCCACAGCTCATTAGTGGTAGTGCATTAAGCAAATCAGAAATATTATCAAGATCCCCAAATGGGAGCATTTATATGCCTACATTTGCACGCAAGCCAGGTAGCCTATAGGCCTACTTCTATGCATAATCAGGTGTGCATCCTTACTCAACATTGACAGGAGAGCTCCAAACAAAAGACAATGACAAATTGACAAAACTTGTAAATGGAATGAAATAAACCAAAAGTGTAGCATAGGTTGTGCAAACAACAGGTCCACTCGACAATGAGAACGGTAAAAGACTGGAATAATAATATAATGAATGCATTAACATACATTACCATAACCAAACAAACATTGTAGATTCGAAATCATAGGAATTAACAGTAAATGTAGGGTACTAGGGGGTAACTAGCCCCCCTAAGAACAATGTCTAATAGCTGACACAAAAAAGCGTTTGGAAAAAAAATTGGTATGTGGATGAAGGTCATGCTTAGGCGAATAAACTATAAAGGGAAATAAATGGCTACAGTTGACACTTTTTAAAGTTATTTCATGAAATGTTGTTTTTAGCTAAAGGGCCGTTTTTTTAAAGTACCGTGGTAACTGGCACTCCCAGTTGCCCCCAACATACTCATCCAACATATTACTACTTTACTCAAAAATTATCTAAATGTTTCTCTCTAAACAAGTGGATTATTTATCTTAAGGCTTTCTTACTTGTATATATATTTTTGTAATATATACATTTACATTTAAGTCATTTAGCAGACGCTGTTATCCAGAGCGACTTACAAATTGGTGCATTCAACTTAGGATAGCCAGTGGGACAACCACCACTGGGGGAGGGGGGGTGTAGAAGGATTACTGTTATACTATTCCAGGTATTCCTTAAAGAGGTAGGGTTTCAAGTGTCTCCGGAAGGTGGTCAGTGACTCCGCTGTCCTGGCGTCGTGGGGGAGCTTGTTCCACCATTGGGGTGCCAGAGCAGCGAATAGCTTTAACTGGGCTGAGCGGGAACTGTGCTTCCGTAGAGGTATGGGGGCTAGCAGGCCAGAGGTGGATGAACGTAGTACCCTCGTTTGGGTGTAGGGACTGATCAGAGCCTGAAGGTAAGGAGGTGCCGTTCCCCTCACAGCTCCGTAGGCAAGCACCATGGTTTTGTAGAAGATGCGAGCTTCAACTGGAAGCCAGTGGAGTGTGCGGAGGAGCGGGGTGACATGAGAGAACCTGGGAAGGTTGAACACCAGACGGGCTGCAGCGTTCTGGATAAGTTGTAGGGGTTTAATGGCACAGGCAGGAAGCCCAGCCAACAGCGAGTTGCAGTAATCCAGACGGGAGATGACAAGTGCCTGGATTAGGACCTGTGCCGCTTTCTGTGTAAGGTAGGGTCGTACTCTGCGAATGTTGTAGAGCATGAACATATAGATCTAACGTCATTGGAATATTTCTACAACTTTTTCAAAATTTCTAAATATTTGATCAACTTACCACAAAATCGTTTTGTTGAAATATCTCCAAAAGTTGTGATGATACAGAGGAAATGTGTTGTTCAGCAAGAACAGTGACAGACAGGGAAAGTGTTGGGGAAATAACATGGTGACATCTTGTGGTCTTTGTGTGAATTACAGGGGGGGTAGTTACCCCAGGGGGCTAGTTACCCCCTACTAACCTACTACTGGTGATATAGGCCTATGTAATGGGGAATTGATAGACACTAACAATCAAATGCAAACAATTCACACAATTAAGTTATGAAACAATGAATGTGCACAAATTGGTGGGAGAGAGCCCATTCTGGAGGGAGACATGCATTGTGCAGCCACACTCCCCTTCTTCTTGGACTGTGCCATCCCTGCGGCCTCTGCAGTGGATTAGTCTCTGCCTCCGCAATGGCTTAGTTCACTGAGATGGGCGCAAATAAGACAGGTGTCTCTTTGTGGAGATCAAGAGATAATCAAAAGTACCATGCATCATTCATTCATTTGTTCAGATGCACTTCATCAAGTAGCACTGTGGCTGCGTTGATCACAATGCACTCGTGGGACATTTAAGCCCTGAACGATGACTGACAGACAGCCCTGTCTCCCAGGCTGGGTGCCGCCCCCAAGACCACAGCCAATCGCATGCAAGGAATAAAGCAGCTAACTTGGCTAGTCTTGTGAGCTAGCTAGTTAGCTAGATAGTTTTGTTAGCTAGCTAGCTAGCAAGCTAGCTTGTTATCTATGATAGTTGTTATCTTGCATAACTGATATGTACATAATTATAAAGTGACACTTAATAATAATATTTGAATTTACATTGGGTGAGCGCCCTTCCTGACAGGCTAATAAGTCAGGATTCTGCCCGAGTCCAAAATAAAATCCTATTACAATCCAAAATTTTGGAACCTATCCTATAGGATTACAGGAGTGAAGTGGGACTGGTTCCAAAATCTGATAGGATTTTCTTTTGGATTTAATACGATATTTTTTTTTTGACCAGGGTAATATGTGTTTTTGTGAGATCAGAGTCATTTTTATTGACAGAACAGATGTGAGTACAGAAAGTGGTTAAGGACACAGACAGTCAGCCAAGCTGGGGATCAAACATTCGTCGCCAAGGGGATCCGGAGTCGGGAGCTTAGACCGCTACACCAGACTCCAGCACACTGATAAAATGTCTCTATTAGATTCTTGTACATAAAATCCTGTAGAATAGAATCCTATAGGAGTCATGTAGGACTGGTTCCAAAGTCTGATAAGATTTTTTTTATTGGATTCTTGGATTGGAATATTATGGGATCCTATAAAATAAAACCATATAGGATACAATCCCATGGGAGTCCAATACGGCTGGTTCCAAAATATGATATTATTTTTCTATTGGATTCTAATTGGATTCTAATTGGATCCTTGCATTGGAATACTATAGGATCCTATAGGATTTCAATGTATTTTTCTCCTATAGGATTTATATGAATTTTGTCGATGTAAATTGTATAGACATTTACATTACATTCTAAAGGATTTATCCCCAAAACTTGGCTATACACTATAGTTACCTTGGCTGCTTAACATATGGAGCACCAACCCTTCAAACCTCTTAGACAATTACCTAAGAAGGTGGACCGTGGACACGTGAACTGTAATAACATCATAAGAGACCAATATTGAACTGCCACCCTTGCCACTTGAGATGGTGAAACCGCCAGCACAGTAGCTATTTCATGCAGCTCCATCCCCCCCCGAGGTCCAAGGGACACAACGTGAGTAAACATTTGCATCTGGTGCATCTGCGTCACACGTTAAATGTATTGTGCCAACTGCAACAACAATAGCTGTTAAACCTGCTGAGATTGTCTTCAAGGTTGTTTACATTTGTGTCAAAAAGGAGCGCTATGTGGCATTACAGCCAAACAGCATAGAGATACAGTGGAGAGAACAAGTATTTGATACACTGACGATTTTGCAGGTTTTCCTACTTACAAAGCATAGGTACAGTTGTACACTTCAACTGTGAGAGACGGAATCTAAAACAAAAATCCAGAAAATCACATTGTATGATTTTTAAGTAATTAATTTGCATTTTATTGCATGACATAAGTGTTTGATCACCTACCAACCAGTAAGAATTCCGGCTCTCACAGACCTATTAGTTTTTCTTTAAGAATCCCTCCTGTTCTCCACTCATTACCTGTATTAACTGCACCTGTTTGAACTCGTTACCTGTATAAAAGACACCTGTCCACACACTCAATCAAACAGACTCCAACCTCTCCACAATGGCCAAGACCAGAGAGCTGTGTAAGGACATCAGGGATAAAATTGTAGACCTGCACAAGGCTGTGATGGGCTACAGGACAATAGGCAAGCAGCTTGGTGAGAAGGCAACAACTGTTGGCGCAATTATTAGAAAATGGAAGAAGTTCAAGATGATGGTCAATCACCCTCAGTCTGGGGCTCCATGCAAGATCTCACCTCGTGGGGCATCAATGATCATGAGGAAGGTGAGGGATCAGCCCAGAACTACACGGCAGGACCTGGTCAATGACCTGAAGAGAGCTGGGACGACAGTCTCAAAGAAAACCATTAGTAACACACTACGCCGTCATGGATTAAAATCCTGCAGCGCACGCAAGCCAGTGCATGTCCAGGCCCGTCTGAAGTTTGCCAATGACCATCTGGATGATCCAGAGGAGGAATGGGAGAAGGTCATGTGGTCTGATGAGACAAAAATAGAGCTTTTTGGTCTAAACTCCACTCGCCGTGTTTGGAGGAAGAAGAAGGATGAGTACCACCCCAAGAACTTCCCAACTGTGTAGCATGGAGGTGGAAACATCATTCTTTGGGGATGCTTTTCTGCAAAGGGGACAGGACGACTGCACCGTATTGAGGGGAGGATGGATGGGGCCATGTATCGCGAGATCTTGGCCAACAACCTCCTTCCCTCAGTAAGAGCATTGAAGATGGGTCGTGGCTGGGTCTTCCAGCATGACAACAACCCGAAACACAGCCAGGGCAACTAAGGAGTGGCTCCGTAAGAAGCATCTCAAGGTCCTGGAATGGCCTAGCCAGTCTCCAGACCTGAACCCAATAGAAAATCTTTGGAGGGAGCTGAAAGTCTGTATTGCCCAGCGACAGCCCCGAAACCTGAAGGATCTGGAGAAGGTCTGTATGGAGGAGTGGGCCAAAATCCCTGCTGCAGTGTGTGCAAACCTGGTCAAGACCTACAGGAAACGTATGATCTCTGTAATTGCAAACAAAGGTTTCTGTACCAAATATTAAGTTCTGATTTTCTGATGTATCAAATACTTATGTCACGCAATAAAATGCAAATTAATTACTTAAAAATCATACAATGTAATTTTCTGGATTTTTGTTTTAGATTCCGTCTCTCACAGTTGAAGTGTACCTATGATAAAAATTACAGACCTCTACATGCTTTGTAAGTAGGAAAACCTGCAAAATCGGCAGTGTATCAAATACTTGTTCTCCCCACTGTATATTAACAATGTGATGTCATCTTAATGACACAGGTCGTCATTTTTTGTATTTTTACAACACCTGGATCAGGTGTGCCAAGAGGTCACTAGATGGGCACTGGTAGTTACATCCAGGAGGGAGATAGGGAAGATGGGGAGGGAGCACCTTCTAGGGATGGAGGGAGAGTGGGGGGGGGGACAGCTCTGGGGGGAGGGAGGCGGGGGATGGGCTACAACCCTGGGAGGGAGGGAGGGAGGGAGGGGGATTTGTACAACCCTGGGAGGGAAGGAGTTGAGGGGGTTTATTTTCCTCTTCCTATCCCAACATAAAGAGGGTAAAGGGAACATTCCATGTTTTGTATGCATAGCTGACTATTATATATTAAATGAAAGATAAGCTCATATCTGTGTGTTACTGTACCTAGACATTTATATTCCTTAGATGCTGTGTATTCTAAGGGGAATATCCCCCAAAATATTGTGGTATTGTAACATTGTATATAGTATTTTATGTCGTATTGTAATGTATTCTAATTCAAAGACAAGAAGTTGCATGAATAAGAATCAAATCAAATAATTCAAGTGAGTGTTTTGTTGAAAAAGCTGTACTGTACTGGTAGTCATACTGCAAATGAATTTGCAGCCTTGAATCAATCCCATGTTGTGGTGGTGAATAAAACTGAAATGATTATAGAACTGTTGTTTCTGATTAAATAAAATGTTGTAATTAATGTTGTTTTATTGTACTGGAACGAATGACAACAAACAATATATCATTTAATGGGTTCAATTAAGAAAAAAAATCAAATAGGATTCTGATTGGGGTGACAAAGTCCTACAAGATAGGATCCAATAGGTTTGATTTCCAATAGGGGGGAAAATAGTCCAATAGGATTCCAATAGGATTCTGAAAGAAGTGACACAATATGGATTGCAAGAATCCTATGAGATCCATTAGGATTACTTTTGATTTCCAATAGGAAAAAAGTAGTCCAAATGGATTACAATATGATTCTGATAGAGGTGACACAAAATCCTACAGGATTGCGAGAATCCAATAGGGTTCAATAAGATTACTTTTGATTTCCAATAGGAAAGAAGTAGTCCAATAGGATTCTGATAGAGGTGACACAAATCCTATAGGGTTGCGGAAATCCTGTATGATCCAATAGGATTACTTTGATTTCCAATAGGAAAAAAGTATCCAATAGGATTCCGATAGAGGTGACACAAAATCCTATAGGATTGTGATAATCCTGCAGGATTCTATTGGAAAAATCACTAATCCTATAGGCTTTTTTTGACTAGGGTGCCTTGTAGGCTGTTTAAAAGGTAAGGTTCCTTGCAGGCAGAATAGCTGTCAGTGCTTTATAGGCTGATGCATATAATCCAGAGAGGGTGCTCTCTGTTCCTGGCAGTTGATCAGATTCAATAGCAGCCTCAGAGGCTGATAAATCAGGCAATGAGCACCCAGTTAGCAAAGAGCAGCTGCCTTGTAGGCTGTTTCATATGTAGGGCTCTTTGCAAACAGCCTACAAGGCAGCATCCTGACTTATAAGCCTCTGAGGCTACTATTGAATCTGATCATCCTGCCAGGAATAGAGTGCACCCACTCTTGCTGATATACATAATGCACTGACTGCTAATCTGCCTGCAAGGAGCTTTACCTATGAAACAGCCTACAAGACAGAATCCTGATTTATCAGCCTCTGAGGATACTATTGAATGTGATCAAGCTCTGAGGCTAAAATTGAATCTGATCAGTCTGTCAGGAATGGAACTCACCCACTCTGTACATTTAAATATTTTCCATAAAACATGAAGTGTCCCTTACAATTATACAAATATCAGTTATGCAAGCTAACAACCAGCATAGATAAAAAGTTATGGGATTATTTTTTTTACGTGGGGTCATCAAAGGTCACTGTAATATAACTACTTTTTTTTAATTATTATTAAAAAGATAAAGAATGTGAGGATATGCCAAGTGAAATGTATTAATGAAACACTTTTTTTTTTTAAATCTATCTTTATTGATATACAAATAAAAACAAAGGAAAACATATCAAGCTCACTTAGATCTGGCTGTGAAGCTGTGTGTGTGTGTGTGTGTGTGTGTGTGTCTGTGTCTGTTTACTGTGTCTGTGTCTGTGTCTGTGTACTGTGTCTGTGTCTGTGTCTGTGTACTGTGTCTGTGTCTGTGTCTGTGTCTGTGTCTGTGTACTGTGTCTGTGTACTGTGTTAATATGTCATGACTGTAAACACATCTTGCTTTCACAATTTCATATTTGCTAAACAGCGCCCCCCGTATGCTTCTGCAGCCTCTGCAGCCTCACTCTACCCATGATATCAAAGTAATTTTTGATAAGGTGCAAAAATGAAAGAAACGATTTGGTATAATTTTTCTTGTGAAAGATTGAATAAGTGTGCTTCAAACTGTTTGCTTGAATGAGTTGTAACAATCATCTCTATCTGTGCATGAGAGTGCATCCGACTCAGTTTCCCTACCAGAAAACACGTGATATCGTAAAGTGTTGTGTATTCGCGCACCCAAATTCAGGAGGAGACTGAAGCGCGGATGGCTTGACTGCTTTTTGCCAGTGTCTACTCACTTTACCGCAATGATTTTTACAGCTTTTATCGCGGGACTTTAACTCGGAAATCACCTCACTATTCAGCCTATTGTGCGATTTGGACATTCATATTGCAATGTACAGCCTTACCTATGGATCTTGGGTCCATGAAATGGGGTAACAGGCTGTACATTGCAATATGAATGTTGAAAACACATAGGTTGACTGATGAGCTTAATGTTGCTAATTTCACAGTGGTTTCAGAGTCCCGCAATAAGAGCTATGACGCTAATATTTGAAAACTCTTCACAGTTGTGCGCTGTGAGTGTCACTGAGAAAGCTGTTACTCCATTTCATGGACCGAAGATCCATAAATAAGGCTGAACATTGCGCATAATAGACTGAATTGTGAGGTAATTTTCCACAGTTAAAGTCCTGCAATAAGAGCACGCTAATATTAATGTAAATTCTTTACAATTGTAATCTGTGGGTGTCACTGAGTAGGCTGATACTGTATTTCATGGACCCAAGATCCATAGGTAAGGCTGTACATTGCAATGTAAGTATGTACCCAATGTAATTCTGAAGTCTAATAAATCCACAGTGCGATTATATAATATTAATAATAGATAATAGATAATAATAATTATAACAGTTTTGTAACATTTTTTTTGTGTCAAATTAAGTAATTATTATATTTTGTTGAATTTATATAACAACATTCCAACCTACAAATGCATTATCTAGTCCAATTGTGACATGATTCCACTATTTTTATCTGTTTGCATTAGTTTCAATGGGGGACTTTTATTTTGAATAATATTTTCCAGCAGTAATAACCATGCAGATTAAATGTAGATATCTTTAAATCCCTAAGAAGCAAATAATCCTGTGCTAAAAATAGTGGTGAAGTCCATATAGTTCAGATGTATAGGCTATTTAAAGTGCACCGCTAGGTGCCAGTTATGTATGATTTGGTTATAACACAGCTGTAAATAGACATGTGTAGGAGGCCAAAAATATGACCATTCTCAGAATACTAGTCAGGTGTAATCAGACTGGAATGGAGGCTCCACCATCTGTGGATGGGAGGAGCGTTTATAAATGGCCACCTGATTATAAACTGTCTGGAAAAACATCTTAATTTCCTCCCCCCTTATATTCAGAAACTCATGACTGGTCTCAGAACACAAATGATAACTTCTGGATTTATGAATATTTTACTTGAGTAGCATGCAGAGAACTGAGAAAAAAGTGACAATAATGAAGCATAGCAATTTGCTGTCTTTGTACAATATAATTTGTGTAATATTTCCAGGAGTATATAGAATCAAAATGATTTCCTTTTGCAAGTGATAATGAATGAGGCATTAATTAATGTTCCAAAGACCATGTGCCATAGCCTCTACATTCCCAACTCTCTGAGAGACTGACTGTTACCCACCACAGTGCATTGTACATGGAACTCATAAACATAAACACACTCAAAATAGCACTTCAAGCAGCGGAAGCAGAACGCCTTATGGCAGTATGGACAGACGATACTGGGGCATCCCTTTCCAGTGTGAGTGAGGAGGGCCTTACAGCCAGGACAGGCCCTGAAGAAGGGGCATCCCTTGGCTGAACTGCAGGGATCAGCTATGACCTCTGGGGAGAGGAGGGCAGCCCTGAGGGCACAGCCTGGCAGAAGGCAGGAGGAATGGCCCCCTTCGCCCTCCAGGGTTCCTCCTGACTGGGGCCACTCCCTCCCACAGGCCCAACAGAACTGGTAGACACGGCGCAGGGCCTCGGAGCAGCGTGGACACACAGCACGCTGACCTTTGACCTTTCTGGCCCCAGCCTGGTGGCAGCATGGGCACTTCAGTGGGAATGGAGGAATGGACTGGTGAGGGGTGGGGAGGGGAGAGAGGCATACAATGTCATAAAACCATTATCTGTGAGATTACCTCTTATATACAGTGCCTTCAGAAATTATTCAGACCCCTTGACTTTTTCCACATTTTGTTACGTTAAAGCCTTATTCTAAAATGGATTAAATAAAACAATGTCCTCAGCAATATACACACAATACCCCATAATGACAAAACAAAAACAGGTTTTTATACATTTTTGCAAATGTATAAAAAATAAAAAACAGAAATACCTTATTTACATAAGTATTCAGACACTTTGCTATGAGACTCGAAATTGAACTCAGGAGCATCCTGTTTCCATTGATCATCCTTGAGATGTTTCTACAACTTGATTGGAGTCCACCTGTGGTAAATTCAATTGATTGGGCATGATTTGGAAAGGCACACACCTGTCTATATAATGTCTCACAGTTGACAATTCATGTCAGAGCAAAAACCAAGCCATAATGTCGAAGGAATTGTCCGTAGGGCTCCGAGACAGGATTGTGTCGAGGCACAGATCTGGGGAAGGGTACCAACAAATTTCTGCAGCATTGAAGGTCCCCAAGAACACAGTGGCCTCCGTCATTCTTAAATGGAAGATATTTGGAACCACCAAGACTCTTCCTAAAGCTGGCCGCGCGGCCAAACTGAGCAATCAGGGGAGAAGGGCCTTGGTCAGGGAGGTGACCAATAACCCGATGGTCACTCTGACAGAACTCTAGAGTTCCTCTGTGGAGATGGGAGAACCTTCCAGAAGGACAACCATCTCTGCAGCACCACCAATCAGGCCTTTATGGTAGAGTGGCCAGACGGAAGCCACTCCTCAGTAAAAGGCACATGACAGCCCGCTTGGAGTTTGCCAAAAGGAACCTAAAGCCTATCAGACCATGAGAAACAAGATTCTCTGGTCTGATAAAACCAAGATTGAACTCTTTGGCCTGGATGCCAAGCGTCACGTCTGGAGGAAACCTGGCAACATCCCTACGGTGAAGCATGGTGATGGCAGCATCATGCTGTGGGGATGTTTTTCAGCTGTAGGGACTGGGAGACTAGTCAAAATCTAGGGAAAGATTAATGGAGCAAAGTACAGAGAGATCCTTGATGAAAACCTGCTCCAGAGCGCTCAGGACCTCAGACTGGGGTGAAGGTTCACCTTCCAACAGGACAACGACCCTAAGCACACAGCCAAGACAATGCAGGAGTGGCTTCGGGACAAGTCTCTGAATGTCCTTGAGTGGCCCAGCCAGAGCCCGGACTTGAACTTGATCGAACATCTCTGGAGAGACCTGAAAATAGCTGTGCAGCAACGCTCCCCATCCAACCTGGCTTGAGAGGATCTGCAGAGAAGAATGGGAGAAACTCCCCAAATACAGGTGTGCCAAGCTTGTAGTGTCATACCCAATAAGACTCTATGCTGTAATCGCTGCCAAAGGTGCTTCAACAAAGTACTGAGTAAAGGGTCTGAATACATATGTACATGTGATGTAAATTAGCAAACATTTCTAAAAACCTGTTTTTGCTTTGTCATTATGGGGTATTGTGTTATTAAAACAAATGTAATACATTTTAGAATAAGGCTGTAACGTAACAAAATGTGGAAAATGCCAAGGGGTCTGAATACTTTCCGAAGGCACTGTACCTCTTAATAATGTAATGCTGTCGTATAGGTCTGGCACTGGACAGCCTGACTTGCTTGGCACCAAAAATAGTGACAGTGCAAGACGGTGACTTTATACTCTGCCTCTGTGGAAGTGTGCAGCTTACCTGTGCGAGCAGCAGTGAGCCACTCATTCTCAACTGTCCTCTGAGAGGCTAGGGAAATAGAACATTACAGTAAAGAGGGTCAGTTGAAATCAGGTAGGTCTATTGTAAGTAAAGGGCACTTCTACTCTATAAAACTTCCAGGAACATGCCTTTTCATTGGTTGCTATATTATCCACATGTAAAGTGATTCCTTGTGAAGATACATACTGTTATCGCAAAAAAAACTGAAGTATCTTAGAACACGGTTCAAAGATCGATTATGAACTACTTGATTTACTTAAAACATTGATCTATCAATATGCAAACATGCCAATGACATACAATACTTTTTCATTACCTTTTAATCATAAGTCCCAACCGAAAAAAAAACATCAGCTCCTCTGCCTTTCTCTCCCTAAATCCACTGTGACACAACAATATGTTATATTGTTTTTCGTCTCACAAAACAAGGGGAAATCCAGGACTTAAACCGAAAGTTACTTGATATGGCCCTTCAATTTTCGCTTTCACTTAGAACAGGGATGGGCAACTGGCGGCCCGACCAATTTCAAACAACAACAAAAAAAGAAAAAAAAGTATTATTATTATTTTATTTTTTAGGAACTCAATCGGGGTCTCAGCTTACTATTGAGAGTTTGAATAATAGAATACACAAGGTGCAATTTCGAAATTTGGTTGTGCATTAGCACTCACTCAATTACCCCATGTCAGCTATTTTCTTTTGGATTGGTAAATTAGTCTAGCGACCAGCTATCTAAACTAGTAGTAAGCATGGTTGAATTACCAAGCAGCGTGGGGCCCATTGATCATCACTTATCATAGTAAAAACTGCAAACATTTACCTCCATCCTATGGCAAAATGTGTAGAATTGCAGGGAAATTAGCTGTAAAACTACATATTTTGATCTACACCCCATGGAAAAATAAGTAGAATTGCATGAAATGAGTTATAAAATTGCTAAATCTTTTCTCCACCCCATGGCAAAATGTGTAAAATTATAGCAAACTTGCTTTAAAACGTCAACATTTGATCTACACCCCATGGCAAAATGGGCAGAATTTAAGGAAATAAATTCTCAGCACTATCATTAGTGGGGCTGCTAAAATGTTTTTCTCTCTACTTTCTGAACCCTGCAAAACATACTGTACATGACACCCTGCACATTTATAAACCCTGGTAATTACTGTACATACAGTATACATTAAGTTCTTGTTGCTGTGAACATGAATTTTAAAAGTGCCATTTGCTCTTTCCATGGATTTTTTTTTAACGTAGTTGCCTCTTCCTTTATGGGGACAGGTAGATATTGTGTGTGCAGTGCATCACATACAGATGTAGGATCTTAATTTGACCAGTGTCGTTGCAGGAGTAAAATCCTGCAGCAGGAGGATTTGATTAGTACAAAAAAAGTGCAATTTCTAACGGGAAATCAGTTTTCATAGACTACAGTGGGCTATAATTTAGGTGTAGCCTATGGCTGCATTTTGGATACACTAGTATGTTGTAGTGGAGATCAATATATATTGTGTGTTATCAGTGGTGGAAAAAGTACTCCATTTTACAAAAGTATATATAAAGTGAAAGTGAAAGTCACCCAGTAAAATACCAGTTGAGTAAAAGTCAAAAAATATCTGGTTTTAAATGTACTTAAGTACAGTGGTGGAAAAAGTTACAAGTAAAAGTAAATGCTATACATCAAATTCCTTATATTAAGCAAACCAAACTCACATATTTATTTTGTATTTTTTATTTATTTATGGACAGCAGGGGCACACTGCAACACTCAGACGTCATTTACAAACTCAATGTTTGTGTTTAGTGAGTCTGCCAGATAAGAGGCAGTAGGGATGACAACACGTTATATTGATAGGTGCGTGAATTAGACCATATTACTGTCCTTCCTAAGCATTCAAAATGTAACGTGTAGGCCTACTTTTGGGTGCTAGGGAAAATGTATTGGAGTAAGAAGTACATCTTCTTTTGGGGGGGGGGGGGGGGGGGGGGGGGGTGTAGTGGAGTAAAAGTAAAAGCTGTCAAAAATATAAATAGTAAAGTACACACACACCCAAAAAAAATAATTAAGTAGTACTTCAAATTATTTTTTACTTAGTTACATCACACCACTGTGTGTTATTAAGCTATATAAAATGACGGTTGTTGATGTGTATGGCTGCATTTCAGATACATTTTTGTACATTTGAATGTCGCAGTAGTAGGACTTACAATAGTAGGACATTTATTATGTCTGGTGCTTTAGCCTTTGAGTGAGAGGGAAAGAAAGAGAACTGCAGGTTTTCAGTGAAAGACAAACATTCACCTTCGATTCTGAGTTTCACACAATCCAGAGCAAGGGTCTGTCTTCCATGTACAATACAGGCTATGTAAAAGCCATATCCAAACCATAGAATTGACATCTGATTGATTGAGGGACAGGGACTGGCAGTACAATCAGATTCTATCACATTCTCTCTCTCAATATGAACTTCTCCACTAACATGCACCTATAGGATCCAGTAATATCATTGCCAAAACTTTAAGAATAGCATGTCCGTATTAATTATTCTTCATTAACCTTTACCCGAGTGCAATCCTTATTTTTTTCAAATATAGTGCTTAACAGATGTTGCATGTCAACCTTTTGCAGGGGTCAGAGGGTATCCATTTTTGAAGAATATGAAACATCTCAATGATATTAGTAGGCCTACAAGTGTATTACCTTATCATAAACCAAAGATTATGGAGGTTATTATAAAACTATGCAGATTGCAGGGAGGGGAACCACACAGTTTGTACAGTGAACAAACCCTAAAGCTATCACAGGGATGAATGTACATTACTGAGCAACAGAGGAGAGACCGTCACACTCTCAATTATGATAATGAACACTTAATCATGCACATTTTTAGCTTATCTATAACCATAACATAAGCATGTTGTTTTCAAACATCGCAGCACACAATTAGTTAATCTGCCAGTAGAGCATTTGGTCATTTATCTGCATAGGACAAGCAAGTGATACAAAGTACATAACATGCACAGCCTCTACAACGCTGCCACGCAACTTATAGATAACTGATTGCTTGTTACACTGTATTGATAAGACTGCAATGCCACATGTGTAGACGATGTGAAAGATCCCATGTTGTATGTTCCCAAGTTTTAAACACAGTCAAAACTATTTCAAAGTAGTTCTGCTCTCATCTACAATTGGTAAAATTGTCAACTTTGAACATGACATTGTAATTGATATCATCCCAATAGAGCTCACCAGATTGAAGTCCTAAAAAACGGATATGAGTTACCTCTGGTTCATTCAGCCATTCATATGGGGAAAATTAATGGGGAAAGAATAGGGTTAAATGCAGAAAATAAACGCAGAAAATAAGACAGGCTTATAAGATCTTATACGTTTTGTTCTATGAGATAATATCAGTCAGTTAATGTGATCTTTATAAATTATGAAGCCTTTTATGTGCTCTATGTGCATTTTTTGATTACATAAATGCTTTAAAAAATAAAATAAAGTGAAGTTAGCTGATTAAGATTATCTCATAGAACAAAACGTATAAGATCTCTTAAGCCTGTGTTAACCACAGACCTTATTTTCAGCTTTTATCCAAAAACCCTACAAAAACTCCATTCATTTTTCCCAGTGGTGTATAGTACTTAAGTAAAAATACTTTAAAGTATTACTTAAGTAGTTTTTGGGGGGTATCTATACTTTACTATTTATATTTTTGACAACTTTTATTTTTAGTCCACTACATTCCTAAAGAAAATAATGTACTTTTTACTCCATACATTTCCCCTGACAACCAAAAGTACTCCTTACATTTTGAATGCTTAGCAGGACAGGAAAATTGTCCAATTCACGCACTTATCAAAATCCCTGGTCATCCCTACTGGCTCTGATCTGGCGGACTCACTAAACTATGTCTGAGTGTTGTAGTGTGCCCCTGGATATCTGTAAAGTAAAAAACCAAGAAAAACGTGCCGTTTGGTTTACTTAATATAAGGAATTTGATATGATTTATACTTTTACTTTTGATACTTAAGTATATTTTTGCAATTACATTTACTTTGATACTTAAGTATTTTTAAACCTTTCACTCAAGTATTATTTTACTGGGTGACTTTCATTTTTACTTGAGTCACTTTCTATTAAGGTATCTTTACTTTTACTCAAGTATGGCAATTGGGTACTTTTTCCACCACTGTTTTTCCCATAGGCTTTGTTTTGTCCAAAGAACCACGGCAGAGTTAGTGCCATTATCATTACTCTCTATACCGTTCAAGTGGCGTAGAAGGAGGCGGGAACATTGGACAGGAAGCTATAAACTGTATTATTTGTATAGCCAGAGGTCTATATATAATGACAAGACGACCATGTCTCCGCCCTAACAATCGGAGTCGTTGTCCCAAAGTTGGGAAGGCAGGCGACAAGTTTAGGTCCATAATAGCCCATAGAAACGCATTGGGCTTTTTTGGGCCAGAGTAAAATCTCTCGCTTCGCATCTTCCTCTTTGGTATTGCTCTTGTGGGGGACGATGAATAAAGTGCGGGATAGCGTCATACTCCTTTTGCCTAGTGATTTGCTGAGATGACGCACCAGGAAATATTCATGACCAATGCGCAGATTAGATCAAGATTCTTGGGCGGAGCGTTGCATATCGTTTTATGTCTAAGTAAGCATGTTCATTTCTACTATAAAACCAGCCAAAGTTCATATTTTTGAAGTACTGTCAGCTGAAGTGTGAGTGAAATTTGTCCAGACATGGATACTGTATCAGACTCGATGCTTGCGAGGGGACTGATGTTCATAGGTGGCTTCACAGTGCTGTATTACATGCTGAAATGGTCCTGGGAATGCTGGTATGGATTCAGAGTGTATGTGCTGTCAAAAGTTTGGCAAGCTGATTTAAAGGCATATGGACAATGGGCAGGTAAGGTAGGCTACATGCTATGTAAAGCATACTATTTTTATCTGGTGATCATGCATTACAGTAGGCTAATATTTGTTTATTTATGAAAATAAAGGCATTCTCTTTTTAGTCATAGTGATGGCTATGTTACATGATTCTTTAGACTTTCTCTACAAGATTAATAATACAGTAGACTGAGTGTATCATGTTTCCCCTGGGCAGGTCACATTCCACTTTACAGCTCACCGTTTCGCCCTGTACCCAAGATGATATCTGCTGTTAGGTGGAACGGGATTTGTGTGGTCACTGGTCCAATTCAGTCTCATTGGAAACTTAACTTTCCTGTTGGTTATTGCAGCACATCTGTTTATGCTATTTTACGCTTTTGGCAGCAGTTGGAGAAAAGTTGTTGCCAGTGCTTGACAATGGTCACTATAAAACAATTGTACAAGTATCTGATGACAAACAGTAGTATGCTTCCACCGAGCAGACCAGGACAGCAGCATTTCTGCCAGTATTGTGAAAGAAAGGAAGAGAGAGATATCTTTAAATGTTCCTCCATCCTGCAGTCACGTCCAGTGTCCGACCTGACCTCTCTCAGAGACCTCTCACTGCAGAGGATGAGGAGATACAACAATAGTAGTAAATATGTCATTATGGAAGTCTGCGGTCTAACTAATTCTGACCATGATCTCCTTTCTACAGTTGTCACAGGGGCTACCTCAGGGATTGGCAAAGCTTACGCAAATGAGGTCAGTCTTTACTGATTGTTTTTTTGTTACATGGCCTCTGTGTCCCCTTACCCCATTGCTGTGTACAGATGAGATTGAAGCATGCATAAGCATGTAATTCAAGTACTTTGTAAAATGAGTGTTTACTCACGTAACAGTTGCCTTTCTTCCTGGACACTACAGTTGGCCAGAAGAGGCCTGGACATTGTACTGATCAGCCGGTCAAAAGATAAACTCCACATTGTTGCCAAGGAGATTGGTGAGTGAAGCGCTGAGATGGAAAAATAGAACTAAATGAAGAGTTGAGGTACAAAAGATCAATATGCAAATGTATATTTATCCTTAAAATACAACTATACGTCAATATGTTTGTTCCAGAGAGCCAACATGGACGCCAGACCCAGATCATCCAGACAGACTTCACAGAGGGCCATGACATCTACCCTGCTATAGTTGAGGCACTACGGGACCTGGACATAGGCATCCTGGGTAGGGCACCTATGGCAATGATATACAGTTGAAGTCGGAAGTTTACATACACCTTAGCCAAATACATTTAAACTCAGTTTTTCACAAGCCCTGACATTTAATCCTAGTAAACATTCCCTGTCTTAGGTCAGTTAAGATCAACACTTTATTTTAAGAATGTGAAATGTCAGAATAATAGTAGAGAGAATGACTTCTTTCAGCTTTTATTTCTTTCATCACATTCCCAGTGGGTCAGAAGTTTACATACACTCAATTAGTATTTGGTAGCATTGCCTTTAAATTGTTTAACTTGGGTCAAATGTTTCGGGTAGCCTTCCACAAGCTTCCCACAATAAGTTGGGTGAATTTTGGCCCATTCCTCCTGACAGAGCTTGTGTAACTGAGTCAGGTTTGTAGGCCTCCTTGCTCGCACACGCTTTTTCAGTTCTGCCCACATATTTTCTATAGGTTTGAGGTCAGGGCTTTGTGATGGCCACTCCAATACCTTGACTTTGTTGTCCTTAAGCCATTTTGCCACAACTTTGGAAGTATGCTTGGGGTCATTGTCCATTTGGAAGACCCATTTGCGATCAAGCTTTAACTTCCTGACTGATGTCTTGAGATGTTGCTTCAATATATCCACATAATTTTCCTTCCTTATGATGCCATCTATTTTGTGAAGTGCACCAATCCCTCCTGCAGCAAAGCGCCCCCACAGCATGATGCTGCCACCCCCGTGCTTCACGGTTTTCCTCCAAACATAACGATGGTCATTTTGTCCGAACAGTTCTATTTTTGTTTCATCAGACCAGAGGACATTTCTCCAAAAAGTACGATCTTTGTCCCTATGTGCAGTTGCAAACCGTAGTCTGGCTTTTTTATGGCGGTTTTGGAGCAGTGGCTTCTTCCTTGCTGAGCGGCCTTTCAGGTTATGTTGATATAGGACTCGTTTTACTGTGGATATAGATACTTTTGTACCTGTTTCCCCCAGCATCTTCACAAGGTCCTTTGCTGTTGTTCTGGGATTGATTTGCACTTTTCGCACCAAAGTACATTCATCTCTAGGAGACAGAATGCATCTCCTTCCTGAGCGGTATGACGGCTGCGTGGTCCCATGGTGTTTATACTTGCGTACTATTGTTTACATTTACATTTTAGTCATTTAGCAGACGCTCTTATCCAGAGCGACTTACAGTTTTTTTTTTATACTGGCCCCCCGTGGGAATCGAACCCACAACCCTGGCGTTGCAAACGCCATGCTCTATCAACTGAGCTACATCCCTGCCGGCCATTCCCTCCCCTACCCTGGACGACGCTGGGCCAATTGTGCACCGCCAATGAGTCTCCCGGTCGCGGCCGGCTGCGACAGAGCCTGGATTCGAACCAGGATCACTCAGATGAACGTGATACCTTCAGGCGTTTGGAAATTGCTCCGAAGGATGAACCAGACTTGTGGAGGTCTACAATTTTTTTTCTGAGGTCTTGGCTGATTTCTTTGGATTTTCCCATGATGTCAAGCAAAGAGGCACTGAGTTTGAAGGTAGGCCTTGAAATACATCCACAGGTACACCTCCAATTGACTCAAATGATATCAATTAGCCTATCAGAAGCTTCTAAAGCCATGACATCATTTTCTGGAATTTTCCAAGCTGTTTAAAGGCACAGTCAACTTAGTGTATGTAAACTTCTGACCCACTGGAATTGTGAAACAGTGAATTATAAGTGAAATAAGCTGTCTGTAAAGAATTGTTGGAAAAATTACTTGTGTCATGCACAAAGTAGATGTCCTAACCGATTTGCCAAAACTATAGTTTGTTAACAAGAAATTTGTGGAGTGGTTGAAAAACGAGTTTTAATGACTCCAACCTAAGTGTATGTAAACTTCCGACTTCAACTGTATAGCAGGAAGAGAACAAGGAGTCAAACAGGGGACGAGAATTGGGAAATGAGAAAGGAACTAAAGCTAGTCTGCAATTAAATGTGGGATGGAGAGAAAGGTGTTGTAAGGAACGAGAGGGGTTGGAGAATGTGCTCTTATTACCACAAACAACATACAGTGCCTTCAGAAAGTATTCATAACCCTTGACTTATCCACATTTTGTTGTGTTACAGCCTGAATTCAAAATTGATGAAACATATAAAAAATCTCACCCATCGACACACAATACCCCATAATGACAAAGTGAAAACATGTTTTTAGAAATGTTTGCAAATGTATTGAAAATGAAATACAGAAATATCTCATTTACGGAATTATTCACACCCCTGAGTCAATACATGTTAGAATCACCTTTGGCAGCAATTACAACTGTTAGTTTTTCTGGGTAAGTCTTTAAGAGCTTTGAACACCTGGATTGTACAATATTTGCACATTATTCTTTTACAAATTCTTCAATCTCTGTCAAGTTGATTATTGCTAGACAGCCATTTTAAAGTCTTGCCGTAGATTTTCAAGCCAATTTAAGTCAAAACCGTAACTAGGCCACTCATGAACATTCAATGTCGTCTTGGTAAGCAACTCCAGTGTATATTTGGCCTTGTTTGAGGTTATTGTCCTGCTGAAAGGTGAATTTGTCTCCCAGTGTCTGTTGGAAAGCAGACTGAACCAGTTTTTCCTCTAGTATTTTTTCCTCTATTCTGTTTATTACTATCCGAAAAAAACCTCCCTAGTCTTTGCCGATGACAAGCATACCCAAAACATGATGCAGCCATCACCATGCTTGAAAATATGAAGTGGTACTCAGTGATGTGTTGTGTTGGATTTTCCCCAAACATAACGCTTTGTATTCAGGACATAAAGTTAATTTCTTTGCCAAATTTTTTGCAGTTTTGCCTTAACGCAAACAGGATGCATGCTTTGGAATATTTGTATTCTGTACAGGCTTTCTTCTTTTCACTCTCATTTAGGTTAGTATTGTGGAAAAAATACCATGTTGTTGATCCATCCTCAGTTCTCTCCTATCACAGCTCCTTAAACTCTGTAACTTGTTTTAAAGTCACCATTGGCCTCATGGTGAAATCCCTGAGTGGTTTCCTTCCTCTCCGGCAACGGAGTTAGGAAGGACGCCTGTAGCTTTGTGGTGACTGGGTGTATTGATACACCATCCAAAGTGTAATTAATAACTTCACCATCCTCTAAGAGATATTCAATGTTTGCTTTTTTTATTACACCCATCTACCAATAGGTGCCCTTCTTTGCAAGTCATTGGAAAACCTCCGTAGTCTTTGTGGTTGAATCTGTGTTTGAAATTCACTCCTCGACTGACGGACCTTACAGATAATTGTATGTGTGGGGTACAGAGATGAGGTAGTCATTCAAAAATCATGTTAAACACCATTATTGAACACAGAGTGAGTCCGTGCAACTTATTATGTGACATGTTAAGCACTTTTACTCCTGAACTTATTTAGGCTTGCCATAACAAAGGGGTTGAATACTTATTGACTCGAGACATTTCTGATTTTTAATTAATTTGTAAACATTTCTAAAAACATAATTCCACTTTGATATTATGGGGTATTATGTATAGGCCAGTGATACAAAATCTCAATTTAAATTCAGGCTGTAACACATTACATTTTAGCAGACACTCTTATCCAGAGCGACTTACAGATAGTGAGTGAATACATTATTTTTTTATTTGTCATACCCCCGTGGGAATCAAACCCACAACCCTGGAGTTGCAAATGCCATGCTCTACCAACTGAGCTGCCGGCCATTCCCTCCCCCAATTGTGCGCCGCCCCATGCGTCTCCCAGTCGCGGCCAGCTACGACAGAGCCTGGATTCGAACCAGGATCTCTAGTGGCACAGCTAGCACTGCGATGCAGTGCCTTAGACCGCTGTGCCACTCGGGAGACAACAACAACATGTGGAAAAAGTCTAGGGGTGTGAATACTTTCTCAAGGCACTGTAGCTATTCTCTCTTTCAATGGATGTTAGTAGTGAAATGTAATAATAAATTACATAGAAATATATTCTGACTATCCTCATTTACAGTTAACAATGTAGGCATGAACTATTCTGACAAGTTGGTACATTTCCTGGACATTCCCAACCCTGAGCAGGTAAGATTCACACACCCCCACTCACATAAATGGTCTATGTATATATATCATGTTTTGGATGCCATTTTGATTCTAACAAGGTAATAATGTACTATGGTTGGATTTAAAGCTTGAGTTAATGGTTGAGTTAATTTGTGTTTTCATTCCTCCCTAACCCAGAGAATCACCCAGGTGATCAACTGTAACATCCTCTCTGTCACCCAGGTGAGATTATCTGTCAGGATTTATATAGACTCCCTCTGTGAAGTTCTGTGCATGATACATGTCTTAGTTTATGTTTCTAAACTAGTGTATGGCTCATACAAAGTCATAGCTTTTAATATTTGGTCATCATTATGTGAAAGAATAATGGTAGCGTTTAGGAGGTTAATGTTGGTGTTGTTGAACATGATGATCATGATGATGATGGTGATGGGGGTGAAAGAGGATTCTGGTGATTATGGAGATGGTGGTGATGGTACTGATGGTGTTATCATTCCTTGGAATTTCCTCAGATGACCAGACTGGTTCTCCCACGCATGGTGGAAAGGTACATATGCATCATGATGATATCAATGAAACGTGAATCTTAATGATTTCTATCTATGAAATTGTCCCTTTATTTACCTGTCTTGTCTTTCTCAGAGGGAACGGTCTGATCATCAACATTTCTTCAGAGGCAGGTGCTCAACCACAACCCATGCTGTCTCTCTACTCCGCCACCAAGGTGCCTCTCCCTTTCACTTAAGTTTCTCTCACTCAAGCATGCACAATGAATCACACACATACACAACCATGCTCAACCTCTTGTACATTCACTGAACAAAAATATAAACGCAACATGCAACCATTTCAACGATTTTACTGAGTTACAGTTCATATAAGGAAATCAGTAAATTGAAATAAATTAATTAGGCCCTAATCTATGGATTTCACATGACTGGGCAGGGATGCAGCCATGGGTGGGCCTGGGAGGGCGTAGGCCTATCCACTGGGGAGCCAGGCCCACTCACTAGGGAGCCTGGCCCAGCCAATCAGAATGAGTTTTTCCCAACAAAAGGACTTTATTACAGACAGAAATACACCTTAGCACCCCCTCCCCCCTCAGACGATCCTGCAAATGAAGAAGCCGGATGTGGAGGTCCTGGACTGGCGTGGTTACACGTGGTCTGCGGTTGTGAGGCCGGTTGGATGTACTGGTAGAGAAATTAACATTCAATTCTCTGGTAACAGCTCTGGTGGACATTCCTGCAGTCAGCATGCCAATTGCACACTCCCTCAAAACTTGAGACATCTGTGGCATTGTGTTGTGTGACAAAACCGCACATTTTAGTGGCCTTTTATTGTCCCCAGCACAAGGTGCACTTGTGTAATGATCATGCTGTTTAATTAGCTTCTTGACATGCCACACCTGTCAGGTGGATGGATTATCTTGAAAAATGAGAAATGCTCACTAACAGGGATGTAAACAAATGTGTGCACAAAAGTTGAGAGAAATAAGCTTTTTGTGCGTTTGGAAAATTGTGATATTTTATTTCAGCTCATGAAACATGGGACCAACACTTTACAAGTTGTGTTTATATTTTTGTTCAGTGTATTTATATGCCATTCAGCAGACGCTTTTATCCAAAGCGACTTAGTCATGCATGCATACATTTTACATACGGATGGTCCGGGAATCAAACCCACTATCCTGGCGTTGCAAGCGACATGCTCTATAACAGCTACAGAGGATCAATGTTATCCATTCTTTTCTTGGCAGATTTTTGTGACATATTTTTCCAGATCTCTGAATTCTGAGTACAAGTCACAGGGAATCACAGTTCAGGTAAAATACTTGTAAGAATTTTGTATCACTACCCATGCACTCCTGTTTCAGTATCCTTCAGCATTTTGTGTTTCCTCCTATCTCTTACGCTTTCTTAATTTCCTCTCCTTTAGTGTGTGGCTCCCTTTATGGTATCCACTAACATGACCCACAACTTGCCCCCCAACCTGTTGTTGAAGAGTGCCAGTGATTTTGCCCGTGAAGCTCTGAACACAGTGGGTCACTCTAGCTACACCAGTGGCTGTGTCTCTCACGCTCTTCAAGTAGGAACTCCTCTTATCCACTCATATATTCCAAACAAACTACTCTATAATGCTTTTGTTACCTTAGCCAAAAAGGAGCCATGCAGAATTTACAGTATATACCATTAGACTATTTTGTGTGATTGTAAATATCTCGGTCTCTCTTTGCCGTCCCACAGCACATTGCGCTGTCCATTTTCTTCCCTGATTGGCTGCGCCTTTCATCCTACTGTGTGAAGCAGACAGAGAAATTTGCACACAGCATGCAGAAAAAAATTGATGAAATGACAGAACATTCTGCAAGCAAAGAGGACTAAGGAGTGCGAAGGAGGTTGCTACTGAAATGTTTGTGGTGCTTTAAAGAGGTCAAATTGGAAATTGATATGATATTTTTTATTCCATGTTGATAACTTACATGATCAATGTTACTGTATTTGTATTGACTGCCATTGAAATGTATTGGTAATAGGACAGAGATTGTGTAATGTTGATGTTGTTGTGATGTAAACAAGCTGACCCCAAATCCACCATGACCTATATAGCCTGAGTGCAGCAGAGAATGATCTGTGGGAGATGGAACTCTCAAACTGGCTTCTATAGTATATATTCTAGCTATATACTGGAGTAATATACCTATTATGGATATAGACGACAACATTATAACTGGACGCTTGAACATGTGCATGTTATGGTTGATTTGGACTTTTAATATAGTACAATTTTTGGTATCAACCGTCGCATGTCATTTTTGTGATTTAGATTTTCTTAAAAATAAATATAAAGACAAAAATACTTTATTTTATTGCCTTTTGCCAACCCATTCACAAATTACTGTCAAATATTTGTTACTGAGTAACATATGTGTAGAGGAAACAGTATGCTATAAAATACCATGTTTTATGTAATTACTTTGGTTTTTGACATTTTCTATTGAGTTATTTGCTTGAACAGTCCTGATTAACTCACAAGCAGGCTGTCTGGCACTCACTGATCAGTCCACAGACTCTAGACAACAGTCTGTGTGGCACAACCTGAGAACAGTACATGGATTCTGAGCAGAGTCAGAAATATACAGTAACTTCATAGTTTCCTCTTTATAATCCTATTTCTGCTTAAGCACAAACATCATGAACCACAAGTTTTGTGAAATGTATAAGCTTTCACATAGCACCAAGGACATACCTCTAAATTAGTAAATAGCTTTCATGAATATCAAACTCCTTGCAGTAACATTCTGTTTCCAACATCTGTACATAAGAAAAGCACAGCATAAAAATAGAAATACTTTTTCCAAGTAACAAATTAATGGCATAAGGTTGATACATTATAAATTAGACAAAATAAATGAGCAATCCATATTTAGTCTGCCTGTTAGTGGCTTAATGCTTGTGTAATTTGACACAATATTGTCAAGCATTAGGCACTAATGTAGTTCAGAGCGGTTCAGGAAGTTTGAATTCATGTTCCATCATGGACCACATAGCAGTCAGGAAAAGCAGCATTTCAAGCACGACCAATTGGTGAGTGACCCAAAATCCTAAGAGATCATTTGGTCCAAAGGCACTGGTGAGCTCTCCCAAACTGGGTCACAATCTGAAGAGGAATACACTGGGAAAAGGGGTCAATGGAAAGCGATTGTACCAGCATCAATAACATCAAATAAAATAACACAAAATTCTAGTTTCCATAGCTAGTTAGCATATGTTGCCCTTTCTGTATTTGAGAATCCATTCTCCCTCCATCACCATTCAACCTATCATATGATTCTTCTTTGGTCCGATGCCGCAGAACAGACCATTTGATCTACTTACATGTAACATTCACTCACACTGAATCAGAGTCACTCTCAGGCCACACGGTCAATTCCATTGTGTGGGTGGAGGTTTTTATGAAAACTACATCTGGGTACACAGCTATATCAGGCACAACATAAATGTATTTATATCATTATCCAACCAACACAAAGGCATGAGACAAGTACTCCATTAAATTACAGTTTTAACAAATACAGAAGGTAGATAGGTACCACTGTGACTCACTAGGTGTTGAATGTGTTAATTTGTGAAATTAGTAGATGTGTAAATGAGTTACAATACAAGATGTGAAACTATGTTCCCAAGGAACAGAGCTATACTTATAGGTCCTGTTGTGTTGTGTGCATGTGTGTTTATTTTCTAACTAAAAAGTATGTTATGTAGCTCATATTTTAAGCGTTTAACAGACTGCCCTTTCTATCATGTTCAGGATTAAGTTAGTTACATGACATGTTGATCCCATAAACACACAGAGTGATACACTCAAAGCTCAGTGCATGTGACTGGGGTGAGACCATGAATTAAGAGGGTTGGACCTAAACCGTAAGTCACAGCTTCCAGCTGACTGAGGTATTTTGGTGATTGGCTGGAGTGAGCAGGGGGGCGTGGTAAATATAGGAAGCGGACAGCAGCCTCAGCACTGTGCTCCATCAGCATGCTGTTGACTGCAGACAGGAAGTCCTCTGAAAGGGCCTGGGCCGGCTTCGTCAGGCCCTCCAGCTCTGGGTCCTGTGTCTGTTCCTGTCCGTAGAGCTGCACCACAGAGTCCCAGGGCACTATCTTGATGGAGGCCTTGATCCTCAGCTTCCTCAACAGCTCCCGGTAGGTCTCCTCTTTAACCACCCAGCCCTGGTCGCTGGACTCCGCCTTCACACATAGGAATATTCTCATTCTGGCATGGCGCCATCTGTTGGCCATGTTGAGAACACACGCCATCTGCAGCAGGAAGAGACTGCACACGTCCACGGAGGCTGTGGACGTGCTGCTTGGCTGCAGCAGGTTGAAGGGCCAGACGTCGATGATCCTCTCAGCCCCGTCCGTCTTGGTCCCCATGCCTTCTCCCTGCAGCTGGGAGAAGTAGCGGCCCAGACACACGTTCTTACTCATCTTGATGGCATCTGAGATGATTCCCACGTACTCCTCTGGTGTGAGCCAGCGTGGGCTCTCCACATGGCGGACCGGGGGGAAGTGGGCTTGCATAGAGGGCAGATCCACCCCAAAATCATCCCCTCCGGACCCTTTTGACTCACAGAAGGCAGGGTCTTGGAGGAAGTAGTCCTCAGGGGTGCAACTGTCGTAGAACCCCAAGACCAGAGTATTGGGCTTCATGCCGCCTTGAAGAGATAATGAAGAGTGGAGGAGGATAATCAAAATACACTAAAAAGTACATTGCTTGACGGGTAAAACTGTTTTATGTTCCATTTTCTAAAGTAGTAATATTATAATGAATATGTCGTGTCAATACTCTTTCTGACACCGTTGTGCATGAGGAGGAATAAACAGGAAAACAATAAACAATGACCCAGAATGGGAAACAGGAGGATATATGTGACTCACCCAGGCCGGTGATACGCAGAAGATGCTGTGTTCCCTGCCTCACAGAGGGGGACAGAGTCAGGTCCACAAAGGCCTTCACCCCTAGCTTATCCACCAGACTCAACCAGAAGTTATACTGCTGCTGGACAGGGTCTGAGGGCAGGGTGTCTGAAACACAGATGAGAGGCTGGCTGAGTCATTTCATTCATTTTCATTTTAGTCATTTAGCAGACGCTCTTATCCAGAGCGACTTACAGGAGCAATTAGGGTTAAGTGCCTTGCTCAAGGGCACATTTACGTCATTTAGCAGACGCTCTTATCCAGAGCGACTCACAAATTGGTGCATTCACCCTATAGCCAGTGGGATAACCACTTTACAAATGTTTTGTGGGGGGGGGGGGGGGGGGGGGGGTAGAAGGATTACTTTATCCTATCCCAGGTATTCCTTAAAGAGGTGGGGTTTCAAATGTCTCCGGAAGGTGGTGAGTGACTCCGCTGTCCTGGCGTCGTGAGGGAGCTTGTTCCACCATTGGGGTGCCAGAGCAGCGAACAGTTTTGACTGGGCTGAGCGGGAACTATGCTTCCGCAGAGGAAGGGGAGCCAGCAGGCCAGGCTGAGTGACTGGACTGCCTGGATTCCCGAACGAAAGAAGAGCCTAACTATTTTCCCTTACATTTTCTATGAATATAAATGTCGTCATATTTCTACGAATATCACACTTACTGTAGACGACTACTTTTGTAATCAAATAGTGGAAGGTTTCATGTGGTCATAAACATGACAAGCATTTATTGTAAGTCATAATCACGATTCCGCTGGCACCAGAACTCCTGTCACCATCCCTATAATATTACCCAGATCTCCCAGCTTCACGTGTCCCAGCACAAACAGCCCACCCTTCTTCAGCTGGTTGACAAAGTTGATGAGCTGGCAGGAGGAGCGAGGGTTGGCCACCATCAACAACACCTGGGGCCTCCAGAACTTCACATGGTCCTTCCTCACGTCCAGCATCAGCAGATACTTACGCACCTACAGGAGAGGGGGAATGGGTGGAAAGCAGATTCAAAGCACCAAGACTGACAGCAGTGACACACCCCAGGGTCCTGTTTAGTAGGAGAAAAACATTTTGCATCAGAAAATGAAAATATGTTTTCTAAATTGGACAACTTCAGGTAGTTCTTCCCCGTTGCAAAAAGTTCTCTCTACTGAACACGACCCAGGAACTGGCCCATAAGTGTGTGTTTGTATGTACTGGTACAAGTCTGTGTGTGGTGTGGGTACCTGATGGAAGATGAGAGCCTGGCTGATGTATCCCCAGCTGCTGGTGGGTGATCTGTAGTGCAGGAAAAGCAACAGTAGCAAGAGGAGGACGATGCTGGCTGAGGAGTAGACTGGGTTAATGACGAACATCATCACCAGACAGCTCAGGATGCCCAGCAGACATGTGTGCCAGGAGAACACCTGGAAAGTGGGCCTGGTGAAGACAGGGAGACTAGTAAAACAGGTGAAAGGTGAAAGACAGGTGAAAACTGGACTGGACGTTGATGGTCAAAAGTATTCTAGATAAACACTACTTCCCTAAGGACAACAACATCATCACACAATAAGGTCAATGTCTTCTTTTTTTGAACAGATTATACAGCATGATGCTAGTGTCAGACTACCTGAAGTTGGGGGCCGATGCCCACTCTAGAGCTAGACAGGCCAGGTCGACAGCAGCATAGGCCAGCAGGTAGAACACTGTCACCAGGCCAGCTATGGCATTAAGCTGGCCTGCAAACACCACACACTACACAGTCACACCAAAGACACGGTCTCAGAGCCTGTTTGAATATCAAAAGTAGTACTGCATAGCTCAATACGATACACCCATCTCTTCTCCTCACCTGTGCCAACCCCCAGGTGTAGAGCACTGCCACCCATGGGTTGCCTGAGCTGGACGTGATAGCAGCGGGAGCCAATGGAAAACCTATGGGTAACAAAACATCAACATTAAAGCATGCTCCTTATTTTATATTAAACAAAAACATGTCCTTTACTCTGTTACAGACAATAGCCAGTCTAATTGTGAAACTTGTTCAACAACATCCTTACCAAACAGTTGGTCCAGTGCGAGGGCGTGGAGGATCCGGGATGCCCCAATCAGAGAGCACATGGCTGCTGAAAGGGCGGAACAATAGATCCCGATGGTGACAAATGGCGGCCAGATGTTTATACGCTGGAAGAACCCGTAATCCTGAGCCAACAGGGTCCTAAACAAAATACATGAATTAGTTGACTTTATTAAACTACATAGTTACAGTATGATGAATATTTGTGCATTAAATTATTAGCTAATTAGATAGGTGACAGAGTTCCCACCCCTCCCAGCCTCATTAACAGCCCATCCATTCAGACCTTTCACAGGTGGAGCTGGCGAGGATGAAGAGAAGGACATAGACTATGAAGGTGTAGAGGACTGCAATAATGGTGCCTTTGGGAATGGCAGCGCTGGGGTTTTTCAGCTCTCCTACAGACAACAGATTGAGGAGAAGATAGTGGAACATGTCAAGTTTGAGTCTATGTGAAGCTTAATGAGATGTAAAGTAATGGAGGGCAATTCCATGGTAACACAATTATGCTAAGACTCAGATTTTTCACTTTAAAATGTATACCAAACAAAAAACATTGATTTCCAAGTTTAACAAACCATATAATTTTATGCACAATGACTACTTTTAACAATTTCCACAGAAAATTGTACAATTGTGCAGATACAAAGTTTGGTAACTGAATAAAACAGAGGGAGATTTTACTGTAATTCTGTTACCAAACTTTGCATCTGCAGTTTTTTTTTTTTTTTTATGTTTTTGCCAGTAAACTGTGTAAATTGTTCAACGTAGTCATTGTGCATAGAGTTGTAAACTTTGAAATCAATGGTTTTTGTTTAGAATACATTTTAAAGTAAAACAAAATCGGAGTCTCAGCGTAATTGCGTTACCGTGGATTTACCCTGGAACTAAGATTCCATTACCTTGAGTCAGAATGCATATGGAAAGTTGTCAATGACAACTATTTGTAGTTGTAATATCCACCAGCTGTCATTAGTTATGATGTGTGTGGACAGTACCTGACATGTTGGCTCCGGCCATGATTCCGGTACAGCTGGTGAACATGACAGCGAACACAGTGGCGAATGACATGACTTTACCGGTGCTGTAGTCCACAGTGTAGCCCGCTGAAGAGGAAAAAGAGGAAGAACACTGTTGCTACAACAGCTCTCTCAAACCATAAAACTAACGACTTTTTACATGTCCAGTTCAACTTCCCTATCAAGGCTTACTATACCTAGAATGAATCTGAAATAGCACCCCGTTCCCTATACATTGTACCTAGGTACTACCGCCCCGCCCCCCCTGACCTTTGACCCCAGCCAGGCAGTACTCACAGCCCAGGTTGTCCTTCAGCGTGGTGCTGTTGAAGCCTGTGTAGCTGGCGTCGTAGGTGAGGGTCTGGTTGCCATGACCCTGGTGGGTGATGAGGAAGTTTAGGGGTGTGGTCACCGCCAAGGGGCTGATGTAGATGGACAGCAGGGAGATGGTCACCACCAGCAGGATGAGGAAGGAGGTGCGGGCGAAGATATGGGCGCCCACCAGGCACACCACCAGAACCAGCAGGAGAACTATGGAAGAGTACAGCACTGTGTACCAGTAGCCCTGGGGTAGCACCCGCAACGCAGAGGAGGACGCTGAGGTGGAAGGGGGACATAGAAGTTGATAAGATGGCGGATGAAACACTGGGTGGAATGACTCATTTGAACGCATGAGGCACCAACCTTCTAAGAAATATTCAGTATAATTTGTTTAAAGCATACCACAAAAAAATGGCTTGCATGCTAGGAATTATAAGTATTGGGCTGTTAATTATAGAATGTCAAATCTAACCTGGGTCCTGACCAAATATGTCAAGTAGTGCCTCTACCAGACCAAGCACATACACTCCACATGCGCACACTTTGGCCAGGAAGAACATTAGGCCAATGCTTCCTCCAAACTCTGGGCCCAACGATCGACTGATCATGACTGGCAGACATTAGGTCAAGGGGTTAAATATTACTGATCTGGTGCGAATCATGTGGTTTTAAAACTATGAGCACGTAAAGGTCAGCATAGTAACCTGCTCAGTTGGTTAAATCATATGATGCACACAGGGCTGGACTATGCATTTCGGGGCCTGGGGCACCTACCTCTAGGGCCCCCAAAGAAATATTTTTGGGAAAACAGCTAACTTCCTGAATTTCAACACATTTTGCCATGGGGCAGAGAGAAAAATTTGCAGTTTTATAATGCTATTCTAAACATTTTGTCATGAGGCTGAGAGAACATTTAGAAGTTTTAAAGCTAATTTCCTGCAATTATACACATTTTTCCATTGCTTATGACATGTTCATAACTACAATTTTTGTTGGGGGCCCCAGGAAGGTAATCCGGCCCTGGATGCACATCAGATGATGTTAAGTTTAGTTTATTAGGATCCCCATTAGCTGTTGAACATGCAGCAGCTACTCTTCCTGGGGTCCACCATGTCTTTACTGTATCCAGATGTCATCAGAAACAGTTATCTTTTTGACTACAAAACATAGAAACCCTCTGTTTTCACATGATGTTGGGGTGGTGCTGGAGATTATGAAAATGAGGTTGAAAAGTGGTGAAATGTCCCTTTAAGGATATAAGGGCTAGAACTGTCTGTATAGACTGTGGCATCAAGTTTGAATAGTAAGAACATAGCGATTTTAAACTGCACTCATACTTAAGACAAATACAAACACACTTGCTAAATATATTTTTTGGGGTGTGTGAGAACAAACCGGTGTTAAGGATACAATAGGCCCCACCTCCCTGCACAGCACCATTGGTGGAAATAGCACAGATGGACAAGATGGTGAGGGAGATAATGGTGTAGGCTACAAGCAGCATCACAAGACCCTGCAAGAGCCCTGCATGACCAACCACAAACCCTATAGGAGACATCATTACACAGTATTAGTCTTGTTACTGGACCACAATACAGTAGCCTATGCATTCACATGCATGCACAGTTACACACACACACCTTTTTAAAATAATCTAGCAGAGCTTGAAGCCAACAGCAGCTTCTGACCATCAGCAAGCATCACTGTATGTTGCACTGTAAATAAATTCCACATTCACAGCCTATATTTGTAGTTGTCTGACATCTAGATGCTGCACTCACCAGTTCTGAGGAAGAGGACAATGCTAAACATGGAGAGGACAGTGGGCACTATCACCCCGAAGAAGGTGTTGAGCTTTCGAGGTACCGCATTAGGAGTGCTGGCCTCCCCAGTGCCATCTGACCCCCCTATGTCACACACTGCGGTGTCTGCAGACAGACCACATACCCCATGGGCGAGGAGGGGTGTTTGATCATTAGACATGGCTTTCATCAGAAGCCTGTTGTTTTTAAATGGTTCAGACGTCCCCTGAACCTTTTGTAACCCTGTTAAATGGAGACATTCGTACGTTTGTACGTTAAAAGTTCGTAACAATGCTGACAATTGGACAGATTCCTGAAAACACAGTATAGCTTTATATTTACAAAAAAATTGGTTTGCAAACATACAAATAGAAGGTGAGAAAGGAGGGTTTTAAATAAATTAATAAAAAACATCTTCAGACTACGAGCCACCAGAAAAGCATCAGACATTCTACATAAACATGATGCTTCAAAGTCATGCAACATCAGAGCTGCGCGATTGTTTCGAGTTGACATTTATTTCATGTATCCACAAAGGGGAAGTGAAGCGGAGATACACCGCGGTTCTCAGCGAGGTCATTCTACAATTCAATCTCGCAATTCCGTAAACTTGTAGTTTGACTAATGATTAAAAAATGGTTTACATTGTTGTTTGCTTTACGATAATGCCGTATTGTAGCTATAGCCAGATGAAAACAGCAACTCACCTATTCGCCGTCAGCGGGAATCAGCGCGCACACTTCCGCTTGTTAAACAAACCCCAGTCTGCCTTTGGCTACGTGTCTGCTCCCTTTTTGCCCGCTAATTAGTTTAAAGCTGAATGATCTCTGGAAGAGTTGTCACAACGTAATTTAACAGCATACACAGCCGTGTTTTGTTAGTTAATAGTTGATCTTCGTAGATTTGAAAACTACTGGCTATAGGTAGCATAGGCGACATACAAATTATCCAATAGCGCATAAAATATAAAATATAAATGCCTCAATCTAAACAGCTGTAATTCAAATGTACATATGTATTCTCCATATGCCCATGGACATTGACCTGCTTGCGGGTATGATGCTGCCGCCTCAGCTATTTGTTCCGTGCAGGTCACCGGACAGTATAAACTGTTCATGTGACTGCCAAAAAGGGAAGGGTGAAAATACCACAAATATATGTCATGAATTATTAGGGCCCTGTGTTTTGCGCAATCATGTGACATGCTTGGATTTTAACCTTTATTTTTTTATCATCAAACGGTCCCCTTTTTCTTATGTCAGATGGTCCAGCACCATCTTCAGATAATTGCTTTCATTTTTGGTTTAATTGTCAAAATCTTGCTATGTCACGATTGTACAGGGTCCCAGATGCGCAAAGCCAGACAGCAAAGGTGGGGTGTATAGTTCTCTGCATCTTGTGATCTGTAGAAAATATTGTAATAACTATATTTAAGATTATGAATAAACGTTGTGTAGTGGGTCCCTTTCAGAAGTTATTTTACTGTAATAATGTTAAACAAAATAATCCAATAATACTGTGAAAATGTCACTTTCTATTGGTAAATTATCATGTAAATCAAAAATGTACAAAGTAAATGCATTGCTGTTCAAAATGAACAGGCTAATTCACACAGTTCCATATGAAAAGAAGACACATGATGTGATACCAACAAAAATACATCAATGATTTCTGCATTGTGCTACCAACTCAGTTCAAGTAGTCTGTATTTCCATTTTACACAAACAATATATATTTTTGCAGTAAATGGAACTCAACCCTTGATGCCAAATGGTTGTATAAACCTTTCCAGGTGGAATCTGCAGACCTCCTCATATCTGACAACATAATGAACACCCTTTTATGCCAATGAAGAAAATTGTGAACAAGCAGAAAAGAGAAGATAGATATAATAGAAGAAATATATGATTCTATACACAAACAGCTTCTGTGTACATTGTCAATTGAATAATATTAACTTCTGATTAGGATGACGTTAACACAAATAATTTCTCCATTACTACTGTCATATCACATTTATCAAACACGTGTGTATGAATGTGTACAAATTCATCCTGATCAGGAATCCAAGGACTGCGAGTGGAGGTGTGGCCATGTGTAGGAGGGCCCTGCTTGAAGTAAAGACAGTGACGGGTGGGGTGTGGTGGGGGAAGGTGAGTGGGTCAGCCTGTGCTTCTTGAGCTGGCCCAGCTCCCTGAAACAGCAGCCACACTGGGCACAGCGGTAGGGCGTCTCCCCAGTGTGGATGCGCTGATGCTTATGCAGACTGTCCAGGTGACGGAAACGCTTCTCGCAATACCTGCAGGGATACGGCCGCTCACCCGTGTGAATGCGCTGGTGTGTCTTCAGGCAGTAGAAGCGACGGAAGCCCCGGCCACACACGTTGCAGCGATGCACCTTATCTGAGCTCTCCCTTCTGACTTCAAAAGCCCCAATAAGACCAGGGTCCCCTACAGTGGGTGGGACAAAGCCCATGCAGTTACCATCATTGTCACCATCATTGTTGTCGATGTGAGTTGGCATCTGTGGCAGTTGTTGTGATGATTCAGGGAGGTGGGACTCCAGCATACTAGATAACTCAGGGTCGTTTTCAATTTTAACTGTTCCTTTGACTTCTTGCACCTCATCCAGCACCTGAATCAGGCCCAGGTCATTCACATTGCCTGCTGGGTGACTCTGACCCATCTCAAACTCAAAGTTGGTAATATCAGAGGTCCTGTGAGGGACCTCTGCTGCCAATGTTTCCCCCTCCTGCTCGTGTGGAATTCTTCCAGAGTCCTCTGATCCACTTGCACTGACTTTGTACTCTGAAAGAGATGAATGACATCATCATGACCAGTGAGCAGGAGACTTTTCACTTTTTGAGTGCATGCAAGTATTGATGTCTATGTATACGGCGTAAGCCTACCTTTCTCTGCAACTCCATCGTCCGTGATGTAGAATTGACCCTCTGTATCCTCCTCAGTGTGTTTAGGTGAGCTTTCAACCTCTAGTTGTGGCGCTTTGGATGTTTGTGAAGGATTGGAGCAAGAGACAGTGGAGGAGGATGTCCGTATTCCTCTCAAGCTTGAGCTGCTCCTGGGCCATTCATGCTGCACTGTTGGTAAGCAAAGACCTACACTAGGTAGTGACGTCGAAAACTGGGATCGTGTGGATGAGGCTCGAAACGACTTGGGCACACGGGACGTGCCCCTGTTCAGCATGTTGGAAGGACTCCCCGAAGCAGTGGGGGGAGGGAGGAAAAGAGACTCTTCTGAACCAGGACCTAATACACCTGATCTAGGATGGCTGTGATTTAGAAGTAAACACTGTTTGATGTTCTTCTCGGCTGCTGTCATGTAGTACCGTACAGCGCTGAGTTCACCCTCCGATACCTCAAGTCTCTCTCTCAAACTTTGGTTCTCACGATGAGACTCAGCAGCAGCAGTCCGAGCTGCGGCCAGTTTGATGGCGACTACTCTGGCAGTTTCCTTTAAAACGGTTTCAACTGCACACCTCACTGCCTGTTCGATGGTCGATGCAAGTTCATATTTGAGGAAAGAGACACTGGCCTCAATCGTCAGACTCATGGTAGTGATTAGCTAGATGGGATGTTTCCCAACAGTTCTAATAAGCAAGCTACAACAAGATGCTCAGGATTCAGTCCTTGTTTTGTTTTGTAAGCAAGGTAGCTAGCTAGCTACCCACCGCGTTAGCTACTCAGCTAAGATTAGCTAGCGAGCTAGCGTTAAATGTCTAGCTAGCCGCTCTGGCCAGATACACGACACGACTGACAGTAATTTTAAAGAGTTTTTAAATCAAGTAAACTTAACAACTCCATTATTCATACATTGATTCAACTTGTTTCTCGAATCTTACTCAAACACGTGGTAATAACTTCGGAAATGTGTTAAATGTTTTCATGTTTTGCTAGCTCACCCTTCTTCTTCTCTGAGGTTTTATGGCAGCCAGGCAGACCACAAGTTGTGGTCCACAACTATAAATTGTATTGCCACCACCTACTGTACGGAGTAGTTGAACTGGTGGGGGAAAAACATTCTAGGAAAAAAATATTACATACAAAAGACAAAAATGTATATAATAAAACCCATCCCACTCCTTCAATCACATACCAATCGATATCTCATCCCTGCACAGGCTCAGGGGCCTGGGAGGGGGAACACCTGCGGCCAGTAGGCCTGTTTCCTGCAATGTTTCAGCTGTTAGTTCCTGAAGAACCAAAAACGTTTCTGCGCAGATTATGGGCGCGTTCCTCTGCCCAGGCATTGCTGACGCATGCAAGATTTTACAACGCCTGAATAGGTATTTAAGTATCAGCTAACCACATCATATGTTATAGCAATCTGGTGCCCGATGGCACAGTCGATGAAGTAGCAAACATTGGTTGATGCATGCAACGTCTGAGCAGAGGAACTCGACCACAATTATATCAAATATCTTTATTAAAAATATATTTATAAAATAGACCAGAGCCTGTCGTTTACAATGGGAGCAAATTAATTTTAGTGGACAGAACAAGCAAGGAGTTGGCAGAGCCAAACACGAGCTAGTGAGATCCTATTGGCGCGTTCTAGCATTTATTTGCATATTTCCGTTAGGGAACGCCTATTCTGTGAAGTGCGTGTGTGCAATAACTCAATTCGCCCTTGCACTCCTTCTAAACAATGCAATTTTTAGAAACTTTGGCAAAGGGTAAAGCCTACAAAACGTAGTCCACTCTGTTTGTTACAGATTATAGTTTTGTAAACAGAAAACTGTATGGAGATCAAATGTTCCATCCAAATTTTTTCAGAATTTCGGCACAAAATCCATCTCGCTCCATCTCTTCCACTGCTGGCCACTGGGCTTCCTCTCATCACCATATTTGGTAGTGAGTTGAAACACCAACCAGATGCTTCACATTTATACATCTGGTGAAATATCTGGCTCATTGTTCTATCTGTGATTATATCCTGTTTCTTGGACTTCTTGTTTGCTAGCTCACCCAGAGAGGAAGAGGAAGAGAGAGGCCCAACTCGGTGGAAATTCTGTCTCCCTCCAGCAGGTGGCGTTTTTTCGTTGTTTCTTGTATGGAGGTCAATGAGTATCGAATTTGGTCAACAAAAAAATGAATGGCTTATTTGTTACGTGAGGTTTATTTGATCGAATAGAAGTTTCGTAATGCTTAAGTTGTTAAGAGTGCACTGATATAAGTAGGACACGTGATATCCCAGCAACTTTGAGAAAAAACACTTTATATCGGAGTTGTCTCGAGATAGCTATGCATATTCGCGGCATGAGGCTAGTAGCATAGCATCTCTCTCCATTTAATACAGGCGGTTGACGTCAGCAACCCTAATCGAATATTCAAATAATGATTACAATAATGACATGTATCCACCAATCCAAAGAAAGGACAAGGACTATAATAATAATAATAATATGCCATTTAGCAGATGCTTTTATCCAAAGCGACTTACAGTCATGTGTGCATACATTTTTACATATGTACATTGTTATGGCGGAGAGACATGTATCTTGTCAGTATATCTATAATATTTGGCACACCTCTCCATGCATCAACTTTTGTGTGACGCTTAGTTATGGCTTCAAACGAGGTACAGTGGAGGAGGAACTTTGTGGGCCTTGTAGTTCTAGCAGAGGGCAGACAGACCCCATGTTGTGCAATGACCATTAGAAACAGAAACGTTCTGTAGTCTTTTTAACCAGCATTACTTACATAAGAGCATAGAGAGACAGCTAAAATAGGGGGATGTATAGTATAGGTCTAGAACTGACATAGGGTCAGATGTTATGGGTCTAGGATGATAGGTGAGATTCTCTATATCTCTCCAAAAAAGTCAAAATGCACCTAACATAACTAGCTAGCTCCTCGAATATCACTTTTGCACATAGAAACATTATTTGATGGACTAGAACACTGTCATATCATGTTTTCTAACCCCTCCACAGGTGAGAAAGGCTTCCAAACATGCCAATAAATTTATGTTATTCTTCAGTTTTGCTTCTTTTTAAGGTCACAATTTTACAGGTCCTTGTTAAGTAACCTATGTGGCCAAGAATGACTCTGTTCATCTGTTCTGGAATTAGCCATTCACAGAGCCATGTATTTAGGAAGCTGGGCCAATGCAATTTCTGCATTATGATGCATTTACGTGACACTTCAACATTTTATGGCAGCCATGTTAGCTCCTCATTAACATCACATGGGGAACAATGATATGTAACTGAATGTCTATAATTAGAACAATATTCAAAATTCTAAATACAGTGGGGAAAAAAGTATTTAGTCAGCCACCAATTGTGCAAGTTCTCCCACTTAAAAAGATGAGAGAGGCCTGTAATTTTCATCATAGGTACACGTCAACTATGACAGACAAAATGAGAATTCTTTTTCCAGAAAATCACATTGTAGGATTTTTTATTAATTTATTTGCAAATGATGGTGGAAAATAAGTATTTGGTCAATAACAAAAGTTTCTCAATACTTTGTTATATACCCTTTGTTGGCAATGACACAGGTCAAACGTTTTCTGTAAGTCTTCACAAGGTTTTCACACACTGTTGCTGGTATTTTGGCCCATTCCTCCATGCAGATCTCCTCTAGAGCAGTGATGTTTTGGGGCTGTCGCTGGGCAACACGGACTTTCAACTCCCTCCAAAGATTTTCTATGGGGTTGAGATCTGGAGACTGGCTAGGCCACTCCAGAACCTTGAAATGCTTTTTACGAAGCCACTCCTTCGTTGCCCGGGCGGTGTGTTTGGGATCATTGTCATGCTGAAAGACCCAGCCACGTTTCATCTTCAATGCCCTTGCTGATGGAAGGTTTTCACTCAAAATCTCACGATACATGGCCCCATTTATTCTTTCCTTTACACGGATCAGTCGTCCTGGTCCCTTTGCAGAAAAACAGCCCCAAAGCATGATGTTTCCACCCCCATGCTTCACAGTAGGTATGGTGTTCTTTGGATGCAACTCAGCATTCTTTGTCCTCCAAACACGACGAGTTGAGTTTTTACCAAAAAGTTCTATTTTGGTTTCATCTGACCATATGACATTCTCCCAATCCTCTTCTGGATCATCCAAATGCACTCTAGCAAACTTCAGACGAGCCTGGACATGTACTGGCTTAAGCAGGGAGACACGTCTGGCACTGCAGGATTTGAGTCCCTGGCGGCGTAGTGTGTTACTGATGGTAGGCTTTGTTACTTTGGTCCCAGCTCTCTGCAGGTCATTCACTAGGTCCCCCCGTGTGGTTCTGGGATTTTTGCTCACCGTTCTTGTGATCATTTTGACCCCACGGGGTGAGATCTTGCGTGGAGCCCCAGATCGAGGGAGATTATCAGTGGTCTTGTATGTCTTCCATTTCCTAATAATTGCTCCCACAGTTGATTTCTTCAAACCAAGCTGCTTACCTATTGCAGATTCAGTCTTCCCAGCCTGGTGCAGGTCTACAATTTTGTTTCTGGTGTCCTTTGACAGCTCTTTGGTCTTGGCCATAGTGGAGTTTGGAGTGTGACTGTTTGAGGTTGTGGACAGGTGTCTTTTATACTGATAACAAGTTCAAACAGGTGCCATTAATACAGGTAACGAGTGGAGGACAGAGGAGCCTCTTAAAGAAGAAGTTACAGGTCTGTGAGAGCCAGAAATCTTGCTTGTTTGTAGGTGACCAAATACTTATTTTCCACCATAATCTGCAAATAAATTCATAAAAAAATCCTACAATGTGACTTTCTGGATTATTTTTTCTCAAATTGTCTGTCATAGTTGACGTGTACCTATGATGAAAATTACAGGCCTCTCTCATCTTTTTAAGTGGGAGAACTTGCACAATTGGTGGCTGACTAAATACTTTTTTTCCCCACTGTACATGGCTCTGGCCATTCCTATCCTACTCTTGCAGTCAGTGTCCTTGGGAACAGAGCTTCATATTGATGTGACCCAACAACGGATCCAGGGACTTCATGGCCCTAGTAGATTACATTCTCTTAAAATGGGAATACATTGCATTCTAGGACAATTATCACATTTTGTGATGTTACAGCCTTATTCTAACATTGATTAAATCGTTTTTTCCCCTCATCAATCTACACACAATACTCCATAATGACAAAGCAAAAACAGGTTTGTAGACATTTTTGCAAATTTATAACTGAAATATTACATTTACATAAGTATTTAGACCCTTTACTCAGTACTTTGTTGAAGCACCTTTGGCAGCGATTACAGCCGCGAGTCTTCTTGGGTATGATGCTACAAGCTTGGCACACCTGTATTTGGGGAGTTTCTCCCATTTTTCTCTGGAGATTCTCTCAAGCTCTGTCAGGTTGGATGGGGAGCCTCGCTGGACAGATATTCCAGAGATGTTTGATCAGGTTTAAGTCAAATCAAATCAAATCAAATTTTATTTGCCACATGCGCCGAATACAACAGGTGTAGACATTACCGTGAAATGCTTACTTACAGCCCTTAACCAACAATGCATTTATTTTTTAATAAAAAAGTGAAATAAAACAACAACAACAAAAAAGTGTTGAGAAAAAAAGAGCAGAAGTAGTGGTTCTCCCACTGGCTATCCTAAGTTGAATGCACCAATTTGTAATTTGCTCTGGATAAGAGCGTCTGCTAAATGATTTAAATGTAAATGTAAATGTAAGTAAAATAAAATAACAGTAGGGAGGCTATATATACAGGGGGGTACCGGTGCAGAGTCAATGTGCGGGGGCACTGGCTAGTTGAGGTAGTTGAGGTAATATATACATGTGGGTAGTTAAAGTGACTATGCATAAATAATTAACAGAATAGCAGCAGCATCATAAAAATATGGGGTGGGGGTGGGGGGGCAGTGCAAATAGTCCGGGTAGCCATGATTAGCTGTTCAGGAGTCTTATGGCTTGGGGGTAGAAGCTGTTGAGAAGCCTTTTGGACCTAGACTTGGTGCTCCGGTACCGCTTGCCGAGCGGTAGCAGAGAGAACAGTCTATGACTAGGGTGGCTGGAGTCTTTGACAATTTTCCGGGCTCTGGCTGGGCCACTCAAGGTATTCAGAGACTTGTCCCAAAGCCACTCCTGCGTTGTCTTGGCTGTGTGCTTAGGGTCGTTGTCCTGTTGGAAGGTGAACCTTCGCCCCAGTCTGAAGTCTTGAGCACTCTGGAGCAGGTTTTCATCAAGGATCTCTCTGTACTTTGCTCCATTCATCTATCCCTCAATGCTGACTAGTTTCCCAGTCCCTGCCGCTGAAAAACATCCCCACAGCATGATGCTGCCACCACCATGCTTCACCGTAGGGATGGTGCCAGGTTTTCTCCAGATGTGACGCTTGGCATTCAGGCCAAAGAGTTCAATGTTGGGTTCATCAGACCAGAGCATCTTGTTTCTTGTGGTCTGAGAGTCCTTTAGGTGCCTTTTGGCAAACTCCAAGCGGGCTGTCATGTGCCTTTTATTGAGGAGTGGCTTCCGTCTTGCCACTCTACCATAAAGGTCTGATTGGTGGAGTGCTGCAGAGATGGTTGTCCTTCTGGAAGGTTCTCCCATCTCTACAGAGGAACTCTGGAGCTCTGTCAGAGTGACCATCGGGTTCTTGATCACCTCCCTGACCAAGGCCCTTCTCCCCCGATTGCTTAGGTTTTGCCGGGCGGCCAGCTCTAGGAAGAGTCTTGGTGGTTCCAAACTTCTTCCATTTAGAATGACGGAGACCACTGTGTTCTTGGGGACCTTCAATGCTGCAGAAATGTTTTGGTACCCTTCCCCAGATCTGTTTCTTGACACAATCCTGTCTCAGAGCTCTTCGGACAATTTCTTTGATCTCATGGCTTGGTTTTTGCTCTGACATGGACTGTCAACTGTGAGACCTTATATAGTATGAAAATATATATATATATATGTGTATGCATTCACTAACTGTAAGTCGCTCTGGATAAGAGCGTCTGCCAAATGACTAAAATGTAAATGTAAATATAGACAGGTGTGTGCCTTTCCAAATCAATTTACCACAGATGGACTCCAATTAAGTTGAAGAAACATCTCAAGGATGATCAATAGAAACAGGATGCACCTGAGCTCAATTTTGAGTCTCATAGCAAAGGGTCCGAATAGTTAAGTAAATAAGGTATTTCTGTTTTTAATTTTGTATAAATAAGCAAACATTTCTAAAAACCTGTTTTCGCTTTGTCATTATGGGGCATTGTGTGTAGATTGATGAGGAAATGTTTTTATTTAATCCATTTTAGAATAAGGCTGTAACGTAACAAAATGTGGAAAAAGTTAAGGGGTCTGAATACTTTCTGAATGCACTGTAGAGTTGAAATGTATTCAATTTTGAGTTTGCATTCCAATATTACATGTTATATACATCACAGAAGACTGAAATGTAACAAACTCTTTGACATAGAAACACCGGATTTCTGGCGTTTTAAAAAATGTTTATGTTTATTAATTATGAAATTATGAAAAACATTAATGACATTCCACCCAAAGGTCATTTGACTGCAGGAAAAGGCTATGTGTGGACTTTGCTCTGATTTAGGGGAACCCCTATTAAAACTAAAACATCTGACCATGTATGCTTATGTGTAGTTAAAGTAAGACATTTTTAGTGGCACGTATAATGTGTGCATGCATGCATCTTTTCAATCTGTGGATGTATGGCTCCTTGTGTCCATCTCTTTGCTCAAGCCCTTCCTGTTGCTAGGCAACCTATCCTCATTTACTACAGTCTCTTATGCGGCCTGCAGAGGGACAGGGCAGGTGGGATGTACCATTGCCTTACTTTGTGTAGGGGGAGGATGCTAATCCCTGCCTCTAATATTGCAGCCTTGCTGTTTCACTAACTTGCATGTCCAAGCCCTATCACCCCTTTGTCTGAAACAGAGTGCACTGCAGCCAGACCCAGAGAAGGTAGTCTGCTGTATTATGTTGAACTTCAAAGCACACATTTCGACTTTTCCAATGACTTTTTGGAATGCACTGACACACAAAGTGTCAAAGAGAGCAAATCATGCATTCTCTTTAGATGTGTGTTGATCATTCATCTATCCACAGACTATGGCAGGTCCTGACTCCCATTCCACCAAAACCAAATGGAGTATTTTTTACTATTGTTTTGTTGATTGAAATGCATTCTCTCAGGAAGTCAACAAATATTTTTGTGATCTTTCTTTGAAGAAACAGCAATTTGGACTGATCGAAGGCCTATGTTTCCCCCTACCCTAGGGTCACTATTATGAATAAGAATGATTGGTTTGTTTGGTTCAATTTTGAACAATGGTCTACTCTAATTAAACCATAGAATATATTTCTCAGGCCTATATGGCCATTTAGAACCAGCTGCTTGTTTCTAGTTTACTCCTGTCTTACAAATACATTAAAATATAAGAATATAATGATTATGCATATTGTGTGTGTTTGTTTGTGTATGTATGTGTGTGTGTGTGTGCTTGTGTGTGTGTGTGTGTGTGTGTGTGTGTGTGTGTGTGTGTGTGTGTGTGTGTGTGTGTGTGTGTGTGTGTGCATGTGCATGCCTCTCTGTCTCTATTTGATACTCTAAAGTGTATACAGTTCACTGACAGTTTAAAAATGCATAATATAGCCTATAATAATATAATTATTATGCAAATTATGTGTGTATTATGTATTGTGTGTGTTTGTGGGGTGTGTGTGGGTGCGCACAGGCCTCTGACCTCTCTATCGCACTGTAATGTTCATACAGTCAATGACAGTAAATACAGGGAAAGTTTGAAAAAAAACAGGACAGACAGAGGATTTCGAAATGAGCGTATTACTCCCTATCATGAATATAAAACCATGGCTTGATAAAACACCAGCAGCCCTCACCATCCTATGGCCTTGCTCTCTCTCTCTCTCACACACACACACACATCTGCTAATTATTAAAATAATTGAAAGAACCCTTAGTTACATCTCCAGAGTAATTAGGCTACACTGAGGTATTAATTACACAAGTAGTTTAATCAAAAAGTGAAGGGGAAGAAGTAAGAAATCTGCTATACTGAGTGATGAATTGAGGCCCATTGGAGAAACTTCAACAGTTATTTTGTTCTTGGTGGGTGGGCAGTAATTTCCCTATAGGCTAGTGGAAGTAATTAACGCTATAAGCGCACACTGCACTGAGGGATAGTCTTATTAGTCAATAACTAAGACACGAAAGGGTTCTCATAGAGCAGACAAATGCGATCCTGTGATGATCTAAATCTGCAGTAGATCGAGGACCTTCTGAGAGTCATCCCACCCGTATCAAGTAAACATCAGAGGGGGGTTCTAAAATGGTACAGTCTCACCGAAATGGGTGTGGTTGAATCGTGCTTACGAGATCTAACGTTAGCAAGCGCATATTTCTTCTCAAACTACGTTATTGTGTTGGATGTATTAGAATACTGCAATTTAGAGATACAAATAAAAGAACACTTCATGTGAATATACATTATTGCATGCTCTTATTTATTTATTTGTGTACCGATGGGTGGGTTTCCTGCTCCTCCGGCAAGATAGCCCAGTCGCTTTTTAAATTGTATTTGTATTTTACTCTCAGGAGCTTAAGACTCGGTGTTTTGCAATTTATTTAATAATTCATTTTTTACGAGGAGGCGGCGGTCATTACGAAGCGAGGGAGTGAGAGGAGAGAGGGAGGAGGAAGAGATCCGCGAACTAGCAAGGGAGGAAGGAAGCGAGGATCACGAAAAACACAATCAAGAGAAAAACGAAGCATAGAAAACCCATTTATTAATTTCATAAGGTTCAATGTATTTTCTTTGATGCGTGGACAGACTGCATTTGTGTTCAATCCGCTCCAACAAATATGTTTTCGAGTTTATGAAGGTCTCGGGCGTAGAAAGGCAAACCATTCTGAAGAGGAAACGGGAACACAACAGCAGATCTCATCTTTTCAAGAGGTCCAATCAAACGGAGATATGGTGTCTCTGTACCTCGATCTTTAATATTTATTTGTACAGCCTACATTGGAGATACACTGAGCAAGAATCTAGAAGACAAGGAGCAGAGAGGATATAGAAAATATCTGCATATTTTTGTCCCTATTTTGTTTTGTTTTCTAAGGAAAAAAGGGGCCAATAAACCCCCCCAGCCTTTTTGAAACATTGCATCCAGATTTTATTCGAGAAAGACCAGCAACCTCATCGGAAGCATTAACTAACAGGTAGCCATCCATTATAAAATGCTGTCAGAATTGTCTTGGATGTAAGATGGCTGGATGATGATGGGCCTATTCATGACTATGCTCATCATTTCGATGAAATAGTTTTTCATCTGTATTTTTTGTAAATATATACATATGGACAAACATCCCCACTGGACCAAATTGTTTTCCATCTGCATATAGCATAACTTGCTGTACATTATTACGATAACCTATATTAATAGACAACCCCTTAAGCGTTTGCATATTTAGCGGCTTGGAAAAATTACAGGGTTGCCAGGGTGTCAGTGCCATTAACCGTGAATGCCCATGGCTCACTGCTATAATAATCGAATTATGGCCTTAAATTCATCAAGTAACTGCTACCTATGTAAAGTAGCCTCTATACATTTGTGGGTAGCCTAGGCTACTGTTGCTTGCAGTGAGGGAGTAGCCGTCTGAGTTGCGCGGCAAGGCCGATGTAGGCAACCTATTTGTTGATCAGGGAGGGCTGTATTACAGTGTCTATGCTGCTATCTGACCTTAAGATGGATTTCACATTTTATGAATGGAATTTGTTTAGAATTCTAGAAAGATGCCGAACGTCAATGCAATATATAATGTGCTTAATATGAGTTTACCAGTCTTGGTTCACTGTGAAATATCAACCGAATATCGTTTACTGTGCATTAACATTTTGCATAATCTTTCTTAATCAGAAGCAAGTCTTTGACCTTTAGTTTAGGTCAATTATCATTGGTTATCTCTTAGAGAAAATGCTTAAAGAGCTATTATGGTTACTTTGTAGCCCACATATTCTAAGCACTGGACAAGTGGGTTGTTCGGTACAATGTATCATCATCACTATTCCATCATTAGGCCTTCTGTAACAATCGTGAGGGGCGTCCAGGGCGCTGCACACATGTGGATTGGAATAGGATTGGCTACAGCAGCACCATTTTAACAATTATTACAGATACAGATTAAAGTGAGCGTTAAAATATAGCATTCCATTCCCAGCGAATTCATGAGAGGAACTGTGTGGAATACATCCTGACCTAGATAGGGCACTTTAATGTCTTGTCTGCTGTGTATCTTTAAAAAATTGTACATCTGCAATAGGCCTACACCACTAATTTATGTAAATTATGCCTTCAGTCTACAGCATCAAGAACAACCTGTGCACCTCTGTACCCCCCACACACCTACGTAGAGGTCCACAACCAGTTGTACTAAATAAGGAACATTTAATCCAGCCGTGGCCTGTGTTTTGTGTCTTTCAAAATTATTTTACCAGTGGACAAACACTTCAATTCTACCAGAAATCCTCCCATACGATGATGTTCTTGAGGAAGGGTTAGGAACAGGAACGTGTGTCCAGACAACATGGGGTTGGTTTGGTTACTACCTGGTGAGGTGAATTCCATTGTGATAACATAAAGTCCAAGAAAGGAGGAAACCAAAAATGGGGCATTTGATGATGTCAATGGGTGACGGCGTCTCATCACATCTCATGATGTCCACTCCTTTCCTCTCCCACCCTGGCCTCTGATGGTAATGCACCACCACCACCCCCCTTAGTGCTTTATTGGCTAAATGAGCAGCTGTGCAAGGAGACTGGGACCCACTAATTTCCTCCTGTCGCCTTCCATTAGTGCTGTGTGATCCATCTGGTTGGAGGTTCCCCCAGGGAACAATGACCCAGCTAATTGCTCCTCTCCCTACACTAGTAGATGGTGATGATGTGGATGTTCCTGTTTGTTTGTGTATGTGAAGTTGGATGCCTTTAGTAACATGGCACATGTGATGTGAGTGTTAGGTAATGCTAACTAATGTTGAGGCACTGGGATTAGAGGAATATATGGAAAATGTGAACACTAAATGTGATACTACCTGATACATGCTGTATGGGCAGTCTACCTGTCTGTGAATGCATTTCTTTTTTAATATTTGTGTTTTCCAAGTACCGGTGCACCGCCACCGACAGAGGTATAGTATTGACAGTGATGCAAAACAGAATAGAATGGTCAGAGGTATTTCATCGGTGTCTAACGGATTTGAATAGGCCCACCAACTCATGTAAATACTAGTGCCCAATTTGGGATAGAATTTGAATGTGAAACCTCTCTCTCTCTCTCCCACTGTGTCTGTCTCTCTCTCTCTCTGTAATGGGGTGTGTGTGGGCCTCTCTCTCTCTCTCTCTCTCTCTCTCTCTCTCTCTCTCTCTCTCTCTCTCTCTCTCTCTCTCTCTCTCTCTCTCTCTCTCTCTCTCTCTCTCTCTCTCTCTCTCTCTCTCTCTCTTTCTTTCTTTCTTTCTTTCTTTCTCTCTCTCTCTCTCTCTCTCTCTCTCTCTCGGGGTTGGATGTAGATGGGAGGATTACTTGGGTCCAATTTCTAATTCCCTGTGCATGTGATCAAAAACACACCTGTAGTGCTAAGCATGTTGATATGGAAGTGCATGGTACATCAAATACTGTTGGTGAATTTAAAGTAGTGCTGCACACAAAATATAATACAAATAGGCCTACCATAGTATTTTCAGTCACATTCAACTGTGAAAATCAAATTGTATTGTTCACGGAGACATATTTTGCAGATGTTATCGCAGGTGCAGCGAAATGCTTATGTATTTAGCTTCAACAGTGCATTAAACTTAACAATACAAAACAATACACACAAATCCCAAAAAATTAAAATAAAGAAATATCAGAACGAGCAATGTCAGAGTCTGGAATATAAATACGCTACATGACCAAAGGTATGTGGATACCTGCTCGTCGAACATCTTATTCCAGAATCATGGACATTAATATGGACTTGGTCCCCCTTTTGCTGCTATAACAGCCTACACTCTTCTACTCTTCTGGGAAGGCTTTCCACTAGATGTTGGAACATTGCTGCGGGGACTTGCTTCCATTCAGCCACAAGACCATTAGTGAGGTTGGCCATTGATGTTGGGCGATTAGGCCTGGCTCGCAGTCTGCGTTCCAATTCATCCCAAAAGCGTTCGATGGGGTTGAGGTCAGGGCTCTGTGCAGGCCAGTCAAGTTCTTCCACACCGATCTCGACAAACCATTTCTGTATGGACTTCGCTTTGTGCACAGGGGCATTGTCATGCTGAAACAGGAAAGGGCCTTCCCCAAACTGTTGCCACAAAGTTGGAAGCACAGAATCGTCTAGAATGTCATTGTATGCTGTAGCGTTAAGATTTCCCTTCACTGGAACTAAGGGGCCTAGCCCGAATTATGAAAAACAGCCCCAGACCATTATTCCTCCTCTACCAAACTTTATAGTTGGCACTATGCATTCGGGCAGGTAGCGTTCTCCTGGCATCTGCCAAACCCAGATTTGTCTGTCGGACTGCCAGATGGTGAAGCGTGATTCATCACTCCAGAGAACGAGTTTCCACTGCTCTATAGTCCAATGGCGGCGAGCTTTACACCACTCCAGCCGACGCTTGGCATTGCGCATGGTGATTTTAGGCTTGTGTGCAGCTGCTCGGCCATGGAAAGCCATTTCATGAAGCTTCCGACGAACAGTTCTTGTGCTGACGTTGCTTCCAGAGGCAGTTTGGAACTCAGTAGTGAGTGTTGCAACCGAGGACAGACGATTTTTACGCGCTACTCGGCGGTCCCATCCTGTGAGCTTGTGTGGCCTACCACTTCGCGACTGAGCCGTTGTTGCTTCTAGACATTTCCACTTGACAATAACAGCACTTACAGTTGACCGGGGCAGCTCTAGCAGGGTAGAAATTTGCAGAACTGACTTGTTGGAAAGATGGCATGCACATAACGGGTGTGGCTGAAATAGCCGAATCCACTAATATGAAGGGTTGAACACATACTTTTGTATATATATATATATATATATATATATATATATATATATATATATATATATATATATATATATATATATATATATATAGTGTATATGTATATAATGTTGTGGTCTATAGAGAGTATTGACCATCTATGAATAGAAAAGGTGTGTACAGCAGTAGTTATATAGGATGAGCCTTGACTAGAACACAGTATATACATATGACAGTAATGGTAACAATGTGATGGTAAAAATATAGGTCTAGCGCAGTGTTTCCCAAACTTGGTCCTGGGGCCCCCCATGTGGTGCTGTGTAGTGCTAGGGCAACAACCAAAACATGCACCCCTTGGGGTCCCCAGGACCGAGTTTGGGAAACGCTGGTCTAACGGGTGAAAAATGTAGTAATTTGGAAAAAAAAAAAAAAGTGTTATAATGCTAGGATCAGCCATTTTCAGGAGGGTATTTCACTAGGTGATCCAGATCTTGCTGTAAAATAGTTTTCCGAGCACAGTATGCCTTCATTTTGTAAATGTAATGTGTGAACAACATAGATCACTAGTACGTGAGGCAGTAAAAGAGAGAAACATTCGTTTTGATCCACCAGAATCTACCATAATCGCTGGAATGTTGAATCATTAACAAGTCGTTGTAAAAACATAGTAAGAAACAGACAATAACATAGTAATTATGCAGATATTCCACTGGCAAATTCTTTGAATGATAGCTATGCTAAATAGAGATTCTAAACTGCTTTAAGAACACAACAAACACAAACATGTTGTTCAATGTGTCTGTAATAAATAATAAATGCTGACTGCAGTAATCCTAATCTTGTTTCTGAGCATTAAGTCGTTCGTGGATATCAAAGAGAGCCCATTAAATGATGAAGCGCTCTCTCAGATTATACCAGATTAGAGATTATTCTCCAATGTTAAACCAGACAAGGCTGTACTACCATAAGCATACAGATTACAGAGCTTTTCATATTTTACATGTGCTATGTTGGTAAACCATGCGCTTAAAATACTGAATTAAGTATTATTTTACAGTTTATATACCCAATTTACTCTGCATCTAGCTGCCGTTCTGCAGCCATGTTTGTGATGGTGTAAAACAACTAGCCTCCGGGTGAAATATGCCAAAATGATTATGATCAGATCACACCCATTGATCAGGTTGAGACCAGCAGAGGACCACAAGACCTCTGATGTAGTTGGAGTCGATTACTCATCATGATAACACTGCAATCAAATCATTCAACCTGATACGCATGCTATGTCATGACCAAACATAGCACATATTACATTACAAGCAGATGATTGGTTTGTTCTGACGCAGGCACTGTCCATCATTCTAATTTGACGTTTCTTCTTTTGGAAGGAATCCTAACTTTGAACTCGATATCACTGTCCCGGCGATCTGCATGAATGTTTTAAGTTTCACTTCTCATCCGGTTTTCCATCCTTTGTTCCCACCAGGTGACTTATTGAGTGACAGAGGATATCGACGAGGCCAGGGACCAATCCAAAATGAGCGAGCTGGAGCAGCTGCGTCAGGAGGCGGAGCAACTTAGGAACCAGATAAGAGTATGGCCGCGTTCTCCTGCTCAGACGTTGCATGCATCAACCAATGGTTGCGTGTCAGATTGCTTATGATGTGGTTAGCTGATACATAAAATACCTATCCAGGCAATGTAAGATCAGGCATGCGTCAGCAACGTCTGAGCAGCGGAACACGACCCAAGCGTGTCAGAGAGACTGCGTTTACACAGGTAGCCCAATTATGATCTTTTTTTGACCAATCAGATCAGCTCAATAATTGGGCAAAAGATCAGAATTGGTGTGCCTGAGTAAACGCAGCCAGAATGTCACTGATCTGGGCCCACATTTACAAAGAGTCCCAGAGCCTAGGAGTGCTGATCTAGGATCAGTTTGACCTTTTACTGTAGATCATAAAGAATGAGATAACAGGATATGGACAGGAGGACCTGATCCTAGATCAGCAGTCCTACTCTGAGACGCTTTAGGATCTCAATTAATGCAGTAAAACCATTGGGTTTAGGAGAAAAGGGAGTTGGCCTAATGAACCATATTGAGAGGTGGGAGGTTGACCTGGGAAAAGATTGAGGGAGAGTGCTAATGCTTGTCTAACCACTTTCTGTTTCTCTGTCTCTTAGGATGCCAGGAAAGCATGTGGGGACTCAACCCTGACACAGGTAAGTATCACACATATCCACATAAAATACAGTATGATTGGTATAGATTTGTCTTGTGTCTGAAGGCCCCTTAAGAACACAATCAATAAAAGTGTTTACCAATGCCTTAACCAACATACAATATAGCTTACAGTACATTACATTGCCACATTAACTCTGTGATGAACTTGTCTTTACGTGACTTTTCTGTGTGTTTGTGTGTCAACCAGATAACAGCAGGTCTGGATCCAGTGGGGAGGATTCAGATGCGGACGAGGCGCACTCTTCGTGGCCACCTGGCTAAGATCTATGCCATGCACTGGGGCACAGACTCTAGGTGTGTTTAACGTTATGCCAACCCCTTAGGGGGCTTTTCCCTCTCTCTTCACACTCTCACTCATGGTGGTACAAGCTGTGCTTGTTTTGATTAGGTATAATACAATGGTTCTACCCAATTGTCTCCACAGGCTCCTGGTCAGCGCCTCTCAAGATGGAAAACTGATCATCTGGGACAGCTACACCACTAACAAGGTGAGAGCTGCACCCAAATAACAACAACAATAATACAATAATAACAACAACAATATCTCCTGGTCTCACCAAGAGCCCTGAATAGGTTGACTCATTGTCAACCTTCAGGAATTGGAAATGAAATGGGAGCCTACCAAAGACCTTCCTTTACTAGGAATGTGTGTTTGACTCATCTCATAATCTGCTTACATCATAACCACCCAGAGTCACTTTGACATCCAAACATTGTAAATTATATTATGCGATATCTCCCTGAAAAGATCCCCAAATGTCAATATAGAGGAAGCATAATGGACTACTATTGTGCTGTTCTGCTCTGTCTGGATTTGGACTTGGAGAAGGACGCATGCCTGGCTCCAGTTGTGATGCCGCTCTCTCCTTCTCCATGGCCATGCCTCTATTCTGTGACACACAGTGACCAACTCTTATCCCCCCCTCCAGATGCATGCTATCCCCCTGCGCTCCTCCTGGGTGATGACCTGTGCGTATGCCCCCTCTGGTAACTACGTGGCCTGTGGAGGTCTGGACAACATTTGCTCCATCTACTGCTTGAAGACCCGCGAGGGCAACGTCAGGGTCAGCAGGGAATTACCCGGACACACAGGTGAAGCATTACTACAAACAAATACCTATGTGACTAAAAGCTTGAGGGATTTTGTGTTAGTTTTTCATTGAGAAATCATGGAATTGTCTTAGCTAGGTTATGTGAGTTCATTTGAACCTCCCTGACTATGGTTGTGTATGCAGTTCAGTTGTGTATTCCTACCTGTCCCCTGTCCCTCGTTGAGCCCCAGGTTCCAAACAAGGAAGATTTTAATTCACATGGCTAATTAGTCACAGGGCAACACAATTATAACGAGCTGAGACAGCTAGAATGTCCCTCAGCTGCATTACAGCACTAGCTCACCTGTGGCTTTCAAATGACTCACATTCTGTAGGATGAGTACTGTTGTAATTAAGTCTCTGTAGGAGTAGCACACATTGATGTGCTGCAGTTAGTGTTCTAATATATGTTTTTATTTGTGCTACAGGTTACCTGTCCTGTTGCCGTTTCATCGATGACAATCAAATCATCACAAGCTCAGGAGACACTACCTGGTGAGTCCTGATGGAACAGTTACCAAGGCTGATGGAGAATGCAAATCTAAATATACTATACCCCCCACATTTTAGCGTCCCGCCTTGTGACAGCGAATATCTTTTTCTTTTTACGTTTTAAAGTTCATTTCCTGCAATTCTACACATTTTGCCATAGGGTGGAGGCAGATGTTTGCAGTTTTTATATGATAACTGATGATCAATGGGCCCAACCATGGTCGGTAATTCGACCATGCGTACTAGAAGTTTAGATAGATTGGTAAATTAGTCTAGCGACCAGCTAAAGACAAATTAGCTGACATGGGCTAATTGAGCATGGCCACAACCAAGTATAGAAATTGCACCTTGTGTGTATTCTATTATTCTAACTCTCAACAGTAAGTTGAGACCCCGACCTGAGTTCCAAAAAATATATACATTATATTTTCTTTGTGTGAAATTAGTCCACGGCCTACAAAAGGGGGGCCGCCAGTTGCCCATCTCTGGTCTATACTGGTACTAGCTATGAGCTAAACCAAACGTACACTAAAAATGGTCTGATAACAGTTGTTAAATCCAGTGGGTCCCTGTTCTGTTCTCTCCTCCAGTGCGCTGTGGGACATTGAGACCAGCCAGCAGACCACAGTGTTTTCGGGCCACAGCGGTGACGTCATGAGCCTGTCTCTGTCCCCAGACTTCCGCACTTTTGTGTCTGGAGCCTGTGACGCCTCCATTAAACTGTGGGACATCAGGGACAGCATGTGCCGACAGACGTTCACGGGCCATGAGTCTGACATCAACGCAGTCTGTGTGAGTGTGCTGACAAGCTGGGGGCCACTGGTGACCTGCTTTCTGGTTCATGTCATGGCATTAAGCCAGGAAACCATAGACATGTCACTGTTTCCAAAGTCCTTCATGTTAGCTGCACTAGCTAATGCTTAGTGTTTAATGTACCTAATGTTAGTTTCATGGCTAGCTGATCTACCATGTCTGTCCCTCCCTCTCTCTTTCCTCCTCAGTTCTTTCCCAATGGCAGCGCCTTTGCCACCGGCTCCGACGACGCCACCTGCAGGCTGTTTGACCTGCGCGCCGACCAGGAGCTCAGCCTGTACTCTCACGACAACATAATCTGTGGCATCACCTCCGTGGCCTTCTCCAGATCTGGACGGCTGCTGCTGGCCGGCTACGACGACTTCAACTGCAACATCTGGGACGCCATGAAGGGAGATCGAGCAGGTCAGTGGGGTGGGGTGGAGTAGGAGGGAGCAGCTGACATTTAGGTGGCAGCCATTGTTGTATAGTTGTTTCTGGCTATTCATCAGACCCGTGACTGATAACTGAAAACAAATGATAACTGAAAAGACAAATGTTAGACTTCAATTCACAAGCTGATCTCAGTAAAGTTTAATTCAACTCTCCTCTAAGGGATCCCTGTGTTAAGGGATATTGTTAGATGGGGGATTGATAAGATGGCTAACTAAGACACCTGATTACACTTTGTTTGTCCCTCTCTGTGTCAGGAGTGTTAGCTGGCCATGACAATCGCGTGAGCTGTCTAGGCGTGACTGATGATGGCATGGCGGTGGCCACTGGGTCCTGGGACAGCTTCCTCAAGATCTGGAACTGACAAGTTACCTGAGCCATGCACACACACATACATACGCACACACATTATTGATCATACAAAGTATTCACATCTCACATTTTGGTACACATAGTTTGCACACTGTATTCACACTGTACGTAAAGATGTACACATATACATTGAAACATTGTACATAATATATATATAACGCCAATTAGGTATGAGTTTACACAGACACACACACATGCCACTTGCAATTTGACATGTTACCAATCACATTGTATGCAGGAAGAGTCCACCAGAATTACAAACAAATGCCAACACTACCCACAACTGATATATGTACACAGCACACACACGAGTACCATATGTCATTGGAACCACCGTTAAAGACGTGACCAAATTCAATAAAATCCTGACATCTGCTAAACTAAAACACGCATTTCAAAAACACATACATGCACACACACACATATACAGTACATGTTTATTTCTGAGAGAAACTCTATCCCTTGAGCTAAATGGGGGAGAGGTAGTTATTGGACAATTCTGTTTTTCGTTTGTTTACTCTGAAGTCCCAAATAACCCTAAAACAGATTTTCTGTGCTACAGTAGATTTGTGTGTCTCTGTGACAGGGTGAAAAAAGTGACAGTTGAGGGAATATAGTGATGGGCTGTAAAAGCATGAGAATAAGTGAATGCATTAACACTCAAGAGACTACAGACAGGGAGATAGAGAGCAGAGAGAATAGACCAACTTTCCACAGTGACACTGTTAAAGGAAAATCAAGATAAACCATCAATTCTTAATGTTTCTCCTGGCTCAAACAAAATGCTATCATGTAGTTACTGTTTTTATAGATATGTACACCCACATAAGTAAATATATGATCGTTTTGATGTTTTTGTTGTATTTTTTTTTTTTTTACGCTTATTTTATTCATGTTTTCCCTGTGTGCCTCAGATACACTTTAAGGATAATTAAGAGAATAATGAAATTAAACTAAATGAAATCAATAAAATGAGAGATTCATAAGGTGAGCGAGAAAAAAACAGATTATCAAGAGACAACTCTCAAATAAGCAGGGGGCAATATTCATACTTTGACTTTGTCAATATATTATGTCAACTTTATGATGGTATACATTGTACATACTATTAATAAATACACGTAGCCTCTTGCCAGTTTCGGCCAGTTGTGTATACTTCTTTTTTTAGCATTTCATTTGTGTTTAAAATTATGCATGCTAGTTTTCAAGGGAGATATGGGGATCATGTTTAGCACACAACATACAGTGAATTTGAAATGCTTTGATGACCCAATTTTAACCTTTATGAAACCTACCTGATGTCCATATTTCTGTTCCAGTTTCTAAACAAACTACTTACTACAAACTGATTAATAATATAGTGTCAAGTAATTTTTAGAATGGTCAGATAATGTATTGATGAAAATCATGGCTTGTATACCTATTCTCTACCCTTCTTCCAGGAGTGTGCACCCATTCACTCCCACAGATGGATTTTAAAGGGATTGGATTGGTGCATGCAAGACCAAGGGAGTTCCCGCCATGTTCTTTACACCAGTCTATTCCTTTTAATTCCACAAGGGGGAGTGTACATGTCCACTTCAGGGATATGGTTGATTAGCAGGGTTTCCCAAACTCTGTCCTGGGGCCCACCCCTGGGTGCACGTTTTGGTTTTTGCCCTAGCACTACACAGCTGATTCAAATCACCAACGCATCATCAAGCTTTGATTATTTGAATTAGCTGTGTAGTGATAGGGCAAAAAACAAAACATGGCCCCAGGACCTAGTTTGGGAAACTGGATTAACTGGACCGTAAACCTGGTAAATGTGTTGGTTGTAGTGAAGGCCTGCATGATGGTGGGAACTCCTTATAGAAGACTGGAGGCCATTTATACAACACATGCTTAGCCCATTCTCTCATTGGGTGTAAAGCATGAGGAACAATGAATTCAAACTATGAATAAATGCACAGTAATACAGACGGTTTAAGATTAGATCAATGTAGTTTTATTTTTCAAACAATTCTGCATTAAGACTTTTACAGACTCATGAGTTCATTCAACATAATCTTTTCAAACTTGAAAGTTCATCAGTCTATGAAATACAATCTGGAGTTAACCCCTCAAAAACAGAAACACTAAACATTGTAAAGACATTTAATTTCTCAAAAACTGAAAAAAGATAAGAGATTATAGACCCGCCCAAAGAGATCAGCTTTTTCAGCTTTCACCTGTCCTTTTTCTAACAACAAGCATCTATTAAAAATCACAAATCCATTCATACTTTAAATGTTATTCTACAAGGAGATCCAAGATTATGTTGTACAGTCGGACTATATAATATCTGTGAATAGTGTCTGATTAGTGTGCGACTACATTGTGTGAAGCAGGTCATTGCCTCCATAGCAACAGGAAGAGGCTCAGAGACTGTATAGCTAAAACACTTACTACACAGAAGCATAAAACCCACCCAAATGAGAACAGTGTATTATAATTCATCATTCATTTGGGCTGTGTACCCTAAGAACCCAATTCTGATGGGGTTTTTCCTGACTGTCCACACTCAGTTTTACATGTGACCCATATCAGATTTGTGCATTCACACTGATGTGGGAGAGGCTATAAGGACACTCTCCTGACCTGTAAAACGACTAACCAAAATCTAACTGACCCTTACCTTCACCAAACCGTTAACCCTAACGTTAACAAATTCTGAAATTAAATAATGTTTTGCAGGTCAGGAGTGTCCGTATAGCCTTTTCCCACTGATGTAGCCTCTGAAGTAGCACACAGATCCAATGCTAATTTCGGTCATTGTTTCTTTACATTTAGCTGTGGTTGTCGTGGTAATGGCAGGTCATGTGCAAAAAACTAAAAACAATTCAGAGCAAAAAAAAATCTAATCATCCAGACAGGTCACATATGAAACATCAGAATTATATCACGATTGAGATCCACATATGGATGTGGTATAAATCGAAAGTCAAAAGATCAGATTCAATGTGTTTTTTGTTTGCCGTTTACACATTAGGGAAAAGCTCAGATGGGTATCAGATATATAAATAATTGACCCACGTTAAGCTCTGCCACCCTTGGTTACTGTTGCAACCTCAGACAACATTTTCCCAGGAAGTCCAACTCCCTTTCTAACCACTGGCAAAATCCCCTTGCAATGATTTCAAACTGTTTTTAATACACAACAATTAAATTAAAATCAGACAACCCCTGGCTAATCAGGAATCTCTTGGGTATGTTGTGATGGCCTGTCATTACAATTGCTTTACGGAAACCTGGTAAAATGATGTTTGTAGCACAGGAGGTTGGTGGCACTTTAATTGGGGAGGACAGGCTCGTGGTAATGGCTGCCGCGAATAAGTGGAACGGTATAAAATGCATTCCATTAGCGCCGTTCCAGCCATTATTATGAGCCGTCCTCCCCAAAGCAGCCTCCACTGGTTTGTAGCTAGTGTGGTTAGCCACTGAATGGCTCTGAATTCACTGTCAGCATGCAGTCAAAGCTACTAACCACTTTTGGAGTTAACTAGCAAGTGCTCTCAAATCATATCCTGATGTCGACAGCAGATGGGAGTTGTATTAATAACATGGATAACTTAGCTAGCTAACATACATTTATAGAAAACAAGTTATAAGTGGCTAGCTAGCTAGCTAGTGTTAGCAACGTTAGGTCGTCAATAGATGCGTTCACACTGCACCTTAGCCCTGGGCTATGGAAGATTTTAGCCCAAGGCTAAGAACAATGCAGTGTGAAAAGGCCTAGTGAGACAGAGCTAACCTTAGCTAGCCAACCAGTTGAGCTAGCAAACAATGTAACAAAAGTATAATTTCATATTAGATTAATACTCCAACAAGCGCTGCATTTCAAGAACCACATTAGCAAGTACCTATGGTGCCCTGTTCAATTATTTAGCCATTTAAACATGGTTTTTTTTTGTTCAACTTTTTACCACTCCCCTCACTCGCTTTCATGTGCCGCTACGACATCACAGCACCAATTTGCCTGGCTGAGGTATAGCTGCGGTCCCCAATGTAGAGTTTTCACCCCCGCCACACACACCCTCCTATTGTGCTTCTCTGCCTGTGTGTGCTCCGTTGCTGTGACGTCTGTTGCACTGACAGCTTCTCCAACTCTCAGAATTTATGGGGAAAATTCGCTACATGCTATCAAAACCATGGAAACTCTCGGTGGCAAAACTCCAAAGGCAGCCTGAAATTAAAAGTAGCTAGACTTTTTTACCAATAAAAGTCACTGGAGGGGTAGAAAATAACAAATTGGCAACACTGGTCGGGCTCGACGACAGTTGCTATCCATTACTGCGATTGCGTGCCTAAAATTCTGGGATGGGGTTTAGCGAAGGGAAATTGTCAGAAGATCTGAATTGAGCTGTCTGTGGAAACGCAGCCTTATGATGCTCCATATAGTTCATCAAAACGCAATAACTGGATAAACGCATGAATGCAAAACAAGACAAGCATCACAACTGTTAAAGTGATGTCTGAGTATTATGCTGACTGTGGATTAGAAGGTATATATTCTTGTGATCAAGACCAAAAAAAAAGAGATTAAACAATGTATGGGTATCTCCTTCACTGACGAGACACGGACACAGTCCAGATTAGATTCAGTCTGCCAAAGGCCACGATAAACACCCTCCCACAAGTCTCACAGACAGAGACAGCAGAGAATTCAACTTCATCTGTTCTTAACGCTCATATTGCTTATGAAGGAGAAATGTCACAACATTTGATATGGCAAGGACAGCCTTTGTGATATGCCTATGTTCTGTGGAGCTGAAACATTCAGGTAACAAAGCCCATTTTACTGTTACAACTTTGTCTTAACACTACACTTGACTGATTTTGAATTTAGATTGGACAATAAAAATTTACATTTTGCAATAAAAAGTTAATGACAACAAACTGTTGACCCTCCCATCTCACAATGACAATACATGTTCTCAATATCAGACTGGTCCCTCCCTTCCTCTCAACCAACATTATGACTACTAGTTAGGCTGTATCAAGAGGAATCTGCACTTCCACTGGAAATACATACAGCTCCACCATCACTCTCATGCATCTGTCACACCCACAAAGACAGTCCAAACATTGTTAACGTAGACACCCACATTTATAGCTTTGCTCTCTGTGACGTAAATTAGAATACATTGTGCTTAGATTAATTTATATACCAGACAGTAAAGTATGTTATACAAATACAAATCTGTTTTATAATGTACATTCATTTAGTTAAATCTCTCAATATAATTTACATATCCTTTAATAAAATAGTCCTTTCCGAATATATTGAGTTAGTTACTTTCCCACTGCATTTCACCCAGTCCACATATCTGACCACTCCAGAAAAACCTGCATCTTTATCTCCATTTCAAGCGCCTCTAACGTCACATATCACAACCAAGGTCACTGGCTTAAGTTTTATTTGAACATATAAAATACTATCAAACTATTCTCAACAAATGTGGAACACTCCTATGGCTTTTATATGGTATATTGGCCCCCCTCCCACTGTCTAGAGGACTATCACACCAAAAGAGATGTATCTTTATAGGCATATAATAATGTTCTACATTCCAAATTGGGTAGGTTTGCTGCCATGTACTGCACATTTGTCCTGTGCCAATGTTGTAGTTACATGAATGGGTCATACAAGCATAGTGTATGCATTTAACACTTCGCTATACTGAAATGAATGTTGATTAAAATTCTATAGAAAATGCCTACAGACTACATGTGTAATATTTCCTCTACACTAACTCTTCCACATGATGGCAACATATCTACAGTCACTGTAACTGGTGAGTCTATTACATTTTTTAAAAGCAGTAGGTAAACATTGCGGTTATTACAGAATTAAATCTATAGTCGTTGATAATGTTACAAATGTAAAAGTAGTTGAGTCATATAGGGATGTTCTGGTTTCCATTTAACTGCACTTCATTGGCACAGGACACCATTAATGAGGGAGGCAACTATTTATTATTGTAAACTGTCTGTCAGTATAATCTCTTCTTCCTAGAGTTCAGTTATAAGAGTGGAGGGTCATATTCACAACCCCCCTTTTACCCTCATCACCCAGCCCTTCCCTACTCCAAGGCACTGCTTAAACTGTAAACATGGCAGTTTGGCTTACTAAGATAGGATCATTTCCATGACTGCCAGAGCTACTTGTGGAGTGTGTAAAAATGTGAAATATCAGTTACAATGTCACACAGCTGATATTCAATCCACTAGGCAAGGGGGAAACTAATCTAAGACTTGATACTGAATTGTGATACAAGATGAATTGCTCATATATGTGAATGCAAGCATGCTCACATATATGAGTAGAATATAGACATTTTAAAATGTCCTAAAAGTGCTTTTATCCATTTACAATCGATTCTGTTCTGTACTCTCCATTTTAATATATATTTAAGGTTATAATATTTGCCTCTGTACTAAATATATTTATTATATATAGAATCCATTTAGGGTAAACTACATAAAATACCCACAGCTTAAGCATTTCCCCTGATCTCTAAAATAATCAAAGTAGATTCATAGTCTGTCCAGAGGAGTATTGGGAACTTTGGTAGGGAAAACAACAATACCAATATATTCAACAACTTGTTGCCTTATTGTTGTCTTACTACTAGTTTAGTATGATAAATAAAAGTGCCCAATGAGTTCGAGACCTCTGGTACAGTATTGCAGAGCCAAAGACACAAAACTGGGCCTGCTAAAGCATCAGTCAGTGAAGTTCAATACTGGCTCAAGAACCACACAGCTATTGCTTGAAACCACAATAATAGTTGAGTATTATCCACTGCAGCCCCATCCATACAAACTCTCTCACACACACACATGCATACAGCTTTGCATACAAAAACACACATACCCACATCCATACCAATGAACATAAAATACATTAAAAACTGAAGTTTCAGACAGATTGATCTAGTAAGAGAAAAGGGAACTATATTAAACTGGATAACACCCGCAAGATGAAAAACATCTGACTTCCATTATAATATTCTTACAACCACATCTCTATGTCCTCTTTATTACGGTCACTTCAAAGCCTTCATACTTCATCACCCCTCGACCCCCACATCTTAACAAGTCACCTCACTCCCTACCACTGGTACGTTTTACACACAACAAATTAACTAAACTCCCTTCTCCGAACAAGAACTACACTAGAACAGCATATATATTGCAATATAACGGCAATATAACAGTAGAGATAAATGTAAGAATACCAGTTAGGCTAATACCAAATACAGAAACCGTACAGATATCAAATCTTTGTAGCGATATTGTGTAAATTCATGACAAGAAAAAAAGGTAGAAATATCTAAAGTCAGTTAGAAAGCCTCCTAAACGGTGAGTAGGTCCCTCCCCGATATGTAACAAGGGTAGAATAAAGGAATAGAAGGTGTATAGCTAGAACACAGAGGTATGTTCCATTTAACTGCTCTGGATTTACTAGGGAATAGAATGATATTATGTTCACATCATAGATAGTCCATCTTTTTTAAACCTACTTCCAAAAAACATCAAAATAAGAAACATATTAAATCAAGTTTTAATCAAAACGACACATCTTATTTTTAAACGATAAGTTGAAAATGACGTCATAGGGTATCAGAAGCTTCTATGGTGAAGTGTTGCAACAATACTTCAAACCTCTAGGGTGTGCCAGGACAGTGTGTGTGTGATATATATATATATATATATATATATATATATATATATATATATATATATATATATATATATATATATATATATATATATATATATATATATATATATATATATATATATATATATATATATATATATATATATATATATATATATATATATATACATACATACACACACAGTGGGGAGAACAAGTATTTGATACACTGCTGATTTTGCAGGTTTTTCCTACTTACAAAGCATGTAGAGGTCTGTAATTTTTATCATAGGTACACTTCAACTGTGAGAGACGGAATCTAAAACAAAAATCCAGAAAATCACATTGTATGATTTTTAAGTAATTAATTAAAGCCCCGAAACCTGAAGGATCTGGAGAAGGTTTGTATGGAGGAGTGGGCCAAAATCTCTGCTGCAGTGTGTGCAAACCTGGTCAAGACCTACAGGAAATGTATGATCTCTGTAATTGCAAACAAAGGTTTCTGTACCAAATATTAAGTTCTGCTTTTCTGATGTATCACATACTTATGTCATGCAATAAAATGCAAATTAATTACTTAAAAATCATACAATGTGATTTTCTGGATTTTTGTTTTAGATTCCGTCTCTCACAGTTGAAGTGTACCTATGATAAAAATTACAGACCTCTACATGCTTTGTAAGTAGGAAAACCTGCAAAAACGGCAGTGTATCAAATACTTGTTCTCCCCACTGTGTGTGTGTGTGTGTGTGTGTGTGTGTGTGTGTGTGTGTGTGTGTGTGTGTGTGTGTGTGTGTGTGTGTGTGTGTGTGTGTGTGTGTGTGTGTGTGTGTGTGTGTGTGTGTATATATATATATATATATATATATATATATATATATATATATATATATATATATATATATATATATATATATATATATATATATATATATATATATATATATATCAGGTCCATGGCAACACCCCAAATGGAGGCGTAATATACACATCTGCCAGTGTCTTCAATTTACCATGTTCTCTTCCATTTGAAAATCTTAGATACTAGCTATTTACAATTCAATATTGACTTATATTGGTTAAATCCTGCCTTCTTCAAAACGTATTTCACCAGTAAGGAATGTTTTTAACATACCTCCAATAAGAAGGAACTACAGTAGTTACGACTAAACACAGGTCCACCAAGTGACTGAGGTACAATAATAAAGGAGAAGTATATACAGTACAGTAGAGATGATATTACATTATAATCCTGTGGTGATGTCTCATAGGTAGCTACCATTTCAGAGGGAGCTCAAATTTGTTCAGGGGAGTCGGCAGGTGAGATAGACTTTGTCGTGAAGAGTTTAGGCTGGAATGGATTTACAGTAGGCTTGTGTGTGCTGTATGTGTGTGTTGAGTCTGTGTTGAGTCTGTGACTGTGTGGTGTGTCCTTGTAAGTGGGGGGATTTGAGTGTCTTTAGCTTGGCCTGGTGATTTCCATACACTGACTATGGGACATGTTGTTTCACCAGTTCATGATGCAGTTCCTGTTCAGGGTCATGAAGTAGACCTGGCTGCTGCCCCCGGAGCGCACCGAAGCAAAGAACACCTGAGATGCAAGACAGAAAATTACAACCACACACATATAGATTGTGTACAAACAGGTGTGTGCATACCTGTTTGTGTGTGTGTGTGTGTGACCCACCTTGTCATTCCTCTCACAGAGGAACTTGAGCCTCTGGGCTCTCTTGTGCATGAAGACTCCATCCAAGTGGCCTGTCTCTACAGCACGTATCTCTATGGCCTTCTCTCCCCAACCCATGATCTGGTTGGAGCAGATATGGGCTGCACAGAGAGAAAGAGAGGGAGAGAACTCAGAACACGGCAACTTTAAGAGGAAGTGTGTGTGTATGTGTGTATGCCTGTACACATGTGCCATACCAACGGAGGTGGGCATCTCGCCCCACTGCAGCACCACATCTTTGATGATGCGTCCGTAGGTGTTGACGTAGACGCCCTCGTCCTCGTAACACAGCAGCATCTCCATGCCGTCCGAGCTGGGCAGGAACACGATGGCATGGGGCATTATCTGGGACTGGATCTGGACACACACACACAGAGAGGAGAAGGAGTAGAATATTGTTTGACCTAACAGTTAAATGCACTGATTCTCGCTCTGAATAAGAGTGTCTGTGAAGCAGTGTTGTAGTCGAGTCACAAGTCCCTATGGCTAAGTCCGAGTCATAAATAGTGATGTCACGAGTCCCTATGGCTAAGTCTGAGTCACCAATAGTAGAGTCACGAGTCCCTATGGCTAATTCCGAGTCACCAATAGTCGAGTCACGAGTCCCTATGGCTAATTCCGAGTCACCAATAGTCGAGTCACGAGTCCCTATGGCTAATTCCGAGTCACCAATAGTCGAGTCACTAGTCCCTATGGCTGAAGTCCGAGTCCCAGTGCTTGAGTCTAGGTCAAAGTGCTCAAGTCTGAATCACTGGGTCTGAGTTTTGAAGTTCAAAGTGGTTCCGGTCTTCTCTTCCATTTCTCTGTTACATATTTGACATTGCGCCACACTCTTTGCACCATCTGCTGAAAAATGTGGAAAGCAAAATTAATGATTCGGGGTTCTTTAGACATATTTGGTATTTTGGTTACTGCTGTTTTTTTGCACACTCGTACTGCCGTCTTGATGGCTCAATGCTCGTCTGTTGCTAGAGATTCGCGCCTCTATTGATTTGGCTCAGATTTAGTAGAATAAATCTTCCCAGCAACAACTAGTGGGGGGCTGGTGGGAAGATTTTAATGTGAGCATTGAAGTAACGCAAAGATTTACCTCCTGTTGCCCAATGGTCATAAATGGCTGCAATATGCAAGAGACTATGAAACAAATAAGTCATTCATTCACACGCTCACATTTTATTTTAATGTAATGTTCAATAGTTATGTCAAGTCAGTAATGGATGAATGTTCTCTAGACAGAATTGGCTATTGCTCTTGTCAGATTGACCAGACTATTATTTGCAATAATTGTAACAGGCTTTCAGCTACTTTTTTGTAAATCACCCACTGATATTTGTGTAGGTTCTTTATTGCAGAGTGAAAACGTCAGGCTTGTCAGAACCTGGCTATAGGATGCAGGGGGGAAAGTGGGAGGGTAGAGCGAGACGACAAATTCAAAGAGCCTACTTTTCTATACTCAAGGGGAGAGAGAGAAATAGATAGACTGTTTTACTCTTAAATTCAATACTATGGTTTTCAATTTCGTAAAGTAGTTTGTGTTTCTTAACCAGGCAAAGCTAAATAGTAGACTGGTGACCGGTGGGTACGGGCACGCAACAGAGTCGCTTGCACAACGTGTAGCCTATGATCGGAGGTGGAGACGGAGCAGAGCCTGCCTTGCCTGTCTGCCCACACTCATCGCTTGCGTCGCAGCAGCTCACCAGCTGATGTAGGCTGTGGCGCGCCCTTCCCACTGCTAGAGAACAGAACCCTCGCTGCTCTGCGCACACAGTTCTGCTAATATTCTGCTTATCATAGTAGCATACTCAGTCCAAGTGCAAATACAAGTCACAAGAAGGCGAGTCTGAGTCACCAATGGTTGAGTCACAAGTCATGAAAATCGGGACGAGTCCGAATCGAGTACTACAACACTGCTGTGAAGTGACTAAAATAAAATGTAAATCTAGCAAGAAGTGGGTGGAATCTGTGAGAACGTTTTTATATCAATACCTGTCAAGTTTGGGCATCTAATCAATAAAACTGATTATTATTCATGTTTTGTAGCTATTTTAGGTGTGAATGAATTCCCAAGTCTATTTGATTTGGAAGGATTTGTGGGGGCTTAAGGATATTCTGCCCCCATAGTTTCTGTCTGGCCCTGTTTATCTGTGTGTGTGTGTGTGTGTGTGTGGTGTTACATGAGGAACTTCTCCACCTACATGCACTGGGATGTAGATGTCATAGTTGTTCCCAGAGTCCACGTCGATGGCGTGGAAGCCAGCAATGGAGCCGTAGATGACCTTCAACCTCTGACCTTCCTCCACTGTGAGGTCTACCAACTGGGGCCTGTGGGGCAGGTCACCAAAGGACTAGAGGAGAGAGAGAGATGGGAGACGGAAAGAGAGAGGAGAAAGAGAGAGAACATAAGGGATTTTGAATGTTGTTCTGGTTGACAGGCTGTGGGAAATAGAACACCTGGCATTCAGAACAATGAGGAAGGAAAAGTGAGACCTACCTTGAAGGCCATGAATTTGTGATAAGGCTTGGGAGCCCAGGCATATACCTCCACAGCATTCTTCATAGCTATCACCAGGAACTTGATCCTCTCATATTTCACTAGACACAAACAACAAAGCGGGATTAGAGCCTTTATATTATGCTATAAATAATCACTGCCAAAAAGACAAAACCATGTGTAAATATACATTTTTGGAAAAACTGAATGCAATAACAGGTCACATCACTGTTACTCTTCTGTTTCCTTCCTCCCTTTACTCACCCACTTTGTAGTGCACACATCCCTCCATCTCCCCTACAGTGGTCCAGCCCTGCTTCTTCTCCACCTCTGGGTCATTGTGGAGGATCTTGTTCCTCAGCCAGGCCAGGTAGTACACACGCACCTTGTTCTTCTTACCTGGGGCGGACACACACACAGACAGAAAGTAAGAGGTTATACAGTGGATAAGAAAAGGGTCTGAGTAGCAACAGATGGGGTTTGTGATGCACAGGTCCTTGTCCACGGGTGTATTCAGATAAGTGAAACGTTCAGAACGTTGCAGATAGAAAGGCAAAACGTAGAGCTAACCGATTCTATCTGAAGATTTTGAGACGATGCACTATCCTGAACAAACCCCAGATGAGCGCAGTGTGTGAAAAGTGCTGAGCAGTATTAATCACCTGATATGGTGATAAGCAGGTTCAGTCCCTCTAGGACATCCATTTGTTGGAACCTGCGGGAGTTGATGAGGGGGTAGACCTTCCCCTGACCACTACGGTCCAGCAGCTTCAGACCGTTCTCTGTCCCAACCAGCAGGTTCACACCTGGGAATCACACACATAGTTAGATACAAATATCCCCAAAATGCAATCAATCAGGACCTACAGGAAATTTGTAAAAGATGTCATACTCATGCTGGATGGAATAAAATGATTACAGTGTGGGCTATAGCTTAGACCAGCGTGCTGTCAGTCTCACCCCAGAGAGCAGCACATAGGATCTCAGAGTTGAACCTCTTCTTGTACTTGCGGATCTCAGGGGTGTCGCTGTGGGGGCGTGTGTTGGTGGGGTTCACATTCACCATGGAGCCTTTCCTCACCTCCATCTTCAGCTGCTCAAATCTGGAGCCCAGGCCTGGACACAGCAGGAGGGAGGCAGGGAAGCAGGCAGAGTTTAGAGGGAAGAGGAGAGAAATACAACCCATGTTTTTTATTCTACAAAAGCCCAAACTTCCTTAAGGGAATGATAATATTGAATCAAGCTACTGTGGGCAAATGCTGCCCTCCTGCTGTGAGACATTTCCATGACTCAGATTTACTAACAGCAGTAAAGTAAAAGATGCTGGATTGTGAGCCGAGTACTGAAGCTAGAGACTAGAATAGGGAAGTAGGGAAGTGAAGGTGTATAGGGGAACCTCATTTAACCTCTTGATAATGATACGTTCTGTCTGTACTTACTGCCCACAGAGATGGCATCCGCAGTGTCACCTGGTGGCTGGTACATGCCCAGGTCAACAAAGGTGGTGAAGGAGGACTTGCCACTTGACGCCTTGACTAGACCCCTAGACTGATACTGGGAGAAACAGGAAGAAGGGAGAGAATGGAGTTTGGGCAGAGAAACATGTACATGGAGACAGATGGATTGTACTTGTATTCAGGGTGACAGACAGTCAGAGAGACTCACATCATAGACAGAGTCTTTCCCAGGGGAGGAGTGGGAGGCTGAGTCAGTGGGGGAGTGGGAGGGCTGCACCACGTCAGGCAGGTTGGTGTATCCATTGTGGCTCCGCTTCTCTGGTGTCTGCCAGGCAACAGGGACAAACCAGTCACAATGGCCTAACACAACCCCCTACATTAGAGTAACCTGACCACCCACACACATTTACACAACTCCACACACATGCGTACATACGTGTTTAACACAGATGACTTCTCTCTAGTCCCGTAGGCTACTTCCTGAAAGACAGATAACTTACCCTCTGCACCAGCATGGTCTGGTCCCTGTAGACTCCAGCCTGCCCCTCCTCCCCTCCCTCGCCCTCCTCCTCATGAACAACCATGGTGTTGACCGAGTCAGTGTCTGCATCCCTGGGACTAAAGACAGACAGGAGAGGAAGTCAGGGAGGAAGAAACAGAGGAAAAGGACAGAACAGCGCACAGTGGAGGATATGCAATGGACAGGAAAATAAAACAAGGGAAGATCAGGGTGGTGGTAAAAAGAGGATAGAATGGCCTTTCAATGTCATTATTCCCACAAGAAGCGGTCTCTGTAAAAAGCCATTTATTTTTTCTCCTTTCGGTTTGTCAGTGTGTGTGTCTCCCACCCTGGTACTGACCGGTCTGTGGGGCTGTCCTCCTCATTCCCCTCTCCACTCTCACTCTCCTCACTGCTCTCACTGCCTTCTGAGGATGAGGAGTAGTCGTTGGCCTTCACCGGCGGTCTGGGCTGCTCCTCAGGACGCTCTTTAGCATACAGTCCATGGTCCTGAACACACACACGGCACACAGACGACAGGTTTTGCCAGCATACTAGGACTATGACAGGCATGTGTAACTTAACACAGCGGCCTGACATTGAGAACGTAAAAACATGTGTATCACAGCACACACACAGATACTAACCTCTCCTATAGCTCTCTTGTAACTCTGTGCATTGGAAGAAGCAATAGACAAACAGGGAAGTGAGTGGTGTAAAAAGAAGAAAGTGCAGCGAATAGGATAGGAAAAAGAGAGAAACTGTTAGTGCAGGAGTCACTATCCAGAAAAATATCAGTTGTATGGATTGGGGAGTGAGTGCAGAGGTTACAATAGTGCAGAATAGTCAGTGAAAAGAGAAAGATATATTTCTACAAAAAAAAGTGTGAACAGCTGAGAAAAGGGAAGGGTGTGTAAAGTGCTGTCTGAATCCCCTTCATGCAGTGTTCATAGTGAGTGTGTTTTACAGGTGAGGGGTACTTACAGCAGGGCGACTGGGGCGGGACGAGGTGCGAGACTCCCCTGGCTTGTGCCCCATCATGCGCCCATCATGGCCTAGTATGGGGGAGTCTATTTTGGAGGAGCCTGAAACCAACATTCTGAATGTCACCATGGGGGCTTCCTAACATTATTGTTGGGGCTTGCTTCATTCCATAAGAGGGTTCAACAGAAAGAGAGGGGATTAGCAGAGTCATAGAGAATGTGATAGACTCACTGAGTATCCGGTGCCTCTCCAGAGAGCCAGTCTGGGGTAGACTGGACACAAGGTTCATGCTATCTCCTCTCTCCCAACGGTCGTTGCGGCTGAGGTCTGGGTTGCTGTTACAAGGAAGAGATAAGATCAGTTATCAAGCCTCAGCAGTGAATATCATAACTTTGTTATGATCTACTATCATTCAAGTGTCATGATTGGAATCAGAATAGTCTTCTGACACACACGTTGAAATGTATCGCCAAATGAGCTCATGAGTGAGACAGGGAGTAAAACTGATTTTCTGTTCGGTGCGTTAGATTAGTATCAGCTGATTATTTTGACGAATCATGATTTCGCGGAGGTGTGGTTCAGTGGGGACACATTTTAGCCTCAATTCTCTAATAAACATTGCTTACCCGCAAAATAGTTTCATCAAAAACCATCGCCAGATACATCCATGTTAGCATGCAGCACATAAAATATTAATAAACATATGTGCACTTTCTGAAGAGAGAGGGAGGGACTGGGAACAGGCTTTGGCATAGGGAGGCACGGACTTCGCTAAGACAGATTGGAAAGTGTTTGCCGCCAAAACCTAAATCAAGTAGCGGGAGATTTGGTTCTAGGAGCCGGGATTAGAATGAGAGTAGTTTAGATGTGTCCGTCTGAGTTACCTGGCTCTGACTGGATGCCTGATGCCAGAGGAGAGGTTGGTGTTGAGAGCTGTGGCAATGGAGGCTGTCCTCTGGGGAATCTGCGAAAGATAGTGATATCCGACATTATTAAATACACTACATGACCAAAAGTATGTGGACACCTGCTCGTCAAACATCTTTTTCCAAAATCATGGGCATTAATATGGACTTGGTCCGCCCTTTGCTGCTATAACAGCCTCCACTCTTCTGGGAAGGCTTTCCAGTAGATGTTGCTTCGGGGACTTGCTTCCATTCAGCCACAAGAACCTTAGTGAGGTCAGGCACTGATGTTGGGCGATTAGGTCTGGCTCGCAGTCGGCGTTCCAATTGAACCCAAAGGTGTTCGATGGGGTTGAGGTCAGGGCTCTGTGCAGGCCAGTCAAGTTCTTCCACACCGACCGAGACAAACCATTTCTGTATGGACCTCGCTTTGTGCACGGGGGCATTGTCATGCTGAAACAGGGAAGGGCCTTCCCCAAACTGTTGCCACAAAGTCGGAAGCACAGAATCGTCTAGAATGTCTTTGTATGCTGTAGCGTTAAGATTTCCCTTCACTGGAACTAAGGGGCCTAGCCCAAAGCATAAAATACAGCCCCAGACCATTATTCCTAACTACTTTACAGTTGGCACTCTCCATTGGGGCAGGTAGCGTTCTCCTGGCATCCGCCAAACCCAGATTCGGCCGTTGAACTGCCAGATGGTAAAGCGTGATTCATCACTCCAGAAAACACGTTTCCACTGCTCCAGAGTCCAATGGCAGCGAGCTTTACACCACTCCAGCCGACACTTGGCATTGCGCATGGTGATCTTAGGCTTGTGTGCGGCTGCTCGGCCATGGAAACCCATTTCATGAAGCTTCCGACTAACAGTTATTGTGCTGACGTTGCTACCAGAAGCAGTTTGGAACTCGGTAGTGAGTGTTGCAACTGAGGACAGACAATTTTTATGCGCTTCAGCACTCAGCGGTCCCATTCTGTGAGCTTGTGTGGCCTACCACTTCGCGGCTGAGCCGTTGTTGCGCCTAGATGTTTCCACTTAACAGCACTTACAGTTGACCGGGGCAGCTCTAGCAGGGCAGAAATTTGACAAATTGACTTGTTGGAAAGGTGGCATCCTATGACGGTGCCACGTTGAAAGTCACTGAGCTCTTCAGTAAGGCCATTCTACTGCCAATGTTTGGCTATGGAGATTGCATGGCTGTGTGCTCAATTTTATACACCGGTCAGCAAAGGGTGTGGCTGAAATAGCCAAATCCACTAATTTTAAGGGGTGTCCACATACTTTTGTATATATATCTTAAAGACTAAAACCCAGCAGGTGGCCTCTCACCTTTGGCGGCTGTTCGATCTCTGGCAGGCGGATCCAGGGGCCGCGGTCCTCCCTTTTGCGAGGCTGTGGGGCGGGGCTCTCGGAGGTGGGGTCAGAGTTCTGTCGGACCAGCTCCCTGGAGTGGACGGGGCGGGGGGTGGGGGAGGGATCCTGGGTGGGGAAGGCGGACATGGTCTTAGTGGGCTGGTCACACAGGGACTGGGAGCGGGGGACAGGGGCAGCGTAGGGCTTGAGCGGGACCAAGTGGGCCATCTGGAACTGAAGGGGGGCAGCAGTGAGGGAGGAGGGAACGGAGGAGGTGAATATGGCAGTGGAGGAGAGGGCAGGGTCGGCAGTGAGAGCAAGCAGAATAGAGTGAGATAGGAGGGAGGATTGTGCGGGGAATAAATTAGGGCAATAAGACAATATGAAAGCAATAAGAAGGGAAGAGGGTGGGTCCAGGAGGAGGAGAGGGGAGAAAAGGAAGGAAAAGAAGATTGGAAATAAATAAAGGTAAAATAAACATTATTAGACAGTCCAAGGAAAAAGACATGGGGAAGAATAGAACATCTCATTTTTCTCTCAACTTTGACACATTGTAGCCTCCACTGTGATAAACCAGTATTTAAACATGTCTACACTATATTGTAACAAGGGGAAACATATTAATAAAGTACACACAAATATATTCTCAGATGAACATAAACGCCAACACACACACACACACCTTGCCCTGCCCCCCCTGAGGTTCAACAGGCCGCTGCATAGGCGGGGTCTGAGCAGCCTGGCCCCCTCCGGATTGGCTGATGGAGTCGGAGCGTGATTGGATGGCAGTGTCAGAGACAGTGGTGCAGATTTTGGGGGAGCCCTGCCTGTTGAGCTTACTGCGCTCCTCCACCTGAGACAGAGGGAGAGAGGAAAATGGAGGGAAAGAAGGGGAGAAGAGATGGGGGAGAGGGAGGGAGAAAGCACATCACAGAGATGTCAAATCAGACTAACTTACAGGAAAAAAGATGACACCTAAGGTGATACTGCATAACTGCTTGATGCTAGCTTGTTACAGGGTAATTGCTAAATATATTCCTCTGGTAGTACTCTATATTACTCTAGGTTATAAAACCCTATTTAATGAAAGGTGTGGTCCCTAGGGTTATTTAATGTGAAGTAAGAGCACGTTCCACTGTTCATGTCTGTGTGGCATTATTGTACCTCTCTGGCCCAGGCAGGCTTATTGTTGGGCTCCACGTTCTTGCTGTAGTGGTAGAGGGGCTGGGGCTTCTTGTCCTGTTGCTGCTGCTGCAGGGACACCAGGTAGGCATGCTCCTGCTGCAGCTGCCTCTGCAGACGCTCCGACTGCCTCTGCTCTTCCAGCTGCTTGCGCTTGTACTCCTGCACAAACACCATGATACGGTCAAAGCACACTTTTGTAGGACTGAGCAGGGCTAGTACACAATATACATCCCTTTGACATGCCCCCAAAACAGACACAATCCTACATACAAAGATGGGGACATCATGCAGGGTATACATAGACAAGGGCCTTATTCTCAGGGTTCTCTCAATGATTCTCCAGTTCTCTCAATACATTATTTCGTAAAGTAAGGAGCAAAATACAGTGCGTTAGTGCAAACCATCAAACTGGCGTGTTTGATGCCTCTAGTGGTGAGAGGTGTGAAGTGCCAGTAGGAGGAGGAAGAGGGTAAGCAGTATGCACTGCAGGCAGAGGTAGGGGTAGACTAGGGCTGAGGAGAGGAGGTGACTGCAGGATAAAGGAAGGAAGAGAGTTACCATGAGCAGTGCCTGCTCCTGAAGCAGCTGCTGCTGAAGGATTTCTAACTGCCGCTGTTCCTCCTCTAACTTATGTCTTATGAACTCCTGAAGAGAGGTGGAGGAGGGGTGAAGAGGGAAAGGAAAGACAATGGAGAAGAAGAGGATAGATATAAATAGACCACGATGTAGGGGGGAATTATGACTGTCATACACTAGTTAGTACACAGCCCTAGTGATTTGTCAAGGCTTTAAAGTTCTACAGGTAAACTAAAAGCTACTGCAAACGGTATTTGTTTTTACAGTTAGACTGTTTGACTCTACAATACAAATCCATATAAATTGCATCACTTCTTCATTTAGGACTCGATGCAGGTTAGTTATCGTGAAGAAACGGGCAATGGTAGGAGAGTTAAACGGTTTATGGAGAAAAGGAGAATTGATTATAAAACGTAGGTTGACTGTGATATAATGCCAGTCACAGTGTTACTAAGGTAGAGCGGAAACGAAGCAAAAGAGAGACGCAGAAACTGAGCTCACCCACAGAAAACTCATCTCTGTATAAATACACTAATTTAGATCACTGCTGCCATGGCAACCAGCTCACAGACATTCCACAGCCAGAGTGGCTTGCAGTAGCCTGCAGAGTAGGCTTCGCCCACACCTCTCCCCAATTGGCTGATTGTGCTCCTGAGCTTCTCGTGGTTGGTTACCTGCTCCCTTTCGGCCAGCCTCCTATCCTCCTCCCTCCTTATATCGTCAAGTCTCCGATGGGGGCCCTTTTCTTGCTGTCTCACCATCTCTCGCTCTTTTCTCTGTTGCTGAGAGGGAGAGGGATGACAGGAGAGAGAGGGAGAGAAATGAGTAGAGGCCACTTTTGCACATTAGGTTGTGGTTAGAATGGATGCCTTTCTTTTGCATAAACCGTTAGTTTTTTTCCTCCACTGTGAGAGGAAATAAAAGGTGTGAGAGAGAGCAAGCGAGAGAGAAAGAGAACGGAAGGAGGAGGAAGGAGATGTTGGTCGTGAGTCACACATGTACTGCCAGCCACTGCAGCCCTGCTCCTTCTCTGAGACTGACCTGCTCCCTGATTCAAACACTTGGACAGTTGTTTTTTTAACCCTTTAACTGTCTCTTATAAAACATTTTTAAAAAAATAATAATAATAAATAAATATATATATATATATATATATATATATATATATATATATATATATATATATTTTTTTTTTTGTATTATTAAAAACTTACATTCCTACTACTAAGAACTCAAATAGGAACTTTCAATATTATTTTTTTCAACTTGATGTGCAACAGAGCTCTACCAGGCTGTTGAGAAGTCGAAATACGGCCATACCAGCAATGCCATAGATGCGGTAAATGGCTGCTAAACGCTGACTCTGGTTCATATAAGCTAGTTAGCATACAGCAGTTAGTCACTTTTTTGGTTAATACATGATTCCATGTGTTATTTCATAGTTTTGATGTCTTCACTATTATTCTACAAATGTCGAAAATAGTAAAAATAAAATAAAAACCCTGGAATGAATAGGTGTCTCCAAACTTTTGACTGGTACTGTATACATACAGTTGAAGTCGGAAGTTTACATACACCTTAGCCAAATACATTTAAACTCAGTTTTTCACAATTCCTGATATTTAATCCTAGTAAAAAGTCCCTGTCTTAGGTCAGTTAGGATCACCACTTTATTTTAAGAATGTGAAATGTCAGAATAATAGTAGAGAGAATGATTTATTTCAGCTTTTATTTATTTCATCACATTCCCAGTGGGTCAGAAGTTTACATACACTCAATTTGGTATCATTGCCTTTAAATTGTTTAACTTGGGTCAAACGTTTCGGGTAGCCTTCCACAAGCTTCCCACAATAAGTTGGGTGAATTTTGGCCCATTCCTCCTGACAGAGCTGGTGCAACTGAGTCAGGTTTGTAGGCCTTCTTGCTCGGATTGAGGTCAGGGCTTTGTGATGGCCACTCCAATACCTTTACTTTGTTGTCCTTAAGCTATTTTGCCACAACTTTGGAAGTATGCTTGGGGTCATTGTCCATTTGGAAGACCCATTTGCGACCAAGCATTAACTTCCTGACTGATGTCTTGCGATGTTGCTTCAACATATCCACAATTTTCCTTCCTCATGATGCCATCTATTTTGTGAAGTGCACCAGTCCCTCCTGCAGCAAAGCACCCCCACAGCATGATGCTGCCACCCTCGTGCTTCACAGTTGGGATGGTGTTCTTCGGCTTGCAAGTCCCCCCTTTTTCCTCCAAACATAACGATGGTCATTATGGCCAAACAGTTCTATTTCTGTTTCATCAGACCAGAAGACATTTATCCAAAAAGTACGATCTTTGTCCCCATGTGCAGTTGCAAACCGTAGTCTGGCTTTTTTATGGCGGTTTTGGAACAGTGGCTTCATCCTTGCTGAGCGGCCTTTCAGGTTATGTCAATATAGGACTTGTTTTACTGTGGATATAGATACTTTTGTACATGTTTCCTCCAGCATCTTCACAAGATCCTTTGCTGTTGTTCTGGGATTGATTTGCAATTTTCGCACCAAAGTACGTTCATTTCTAGGAGACAGAACGCGTCTCCTTCCTGAGCGGTATAACGGCTGCGTGGTCTCATGGTGTTTATACTTGCGTACTATTGTTTGTACAGATGAACGGGGTACCTTCAGGCATTTGGAAATTGCTCCCAAGGATGAACCAGACTTGTGGAGGTCTACAATTTTTTTTCTGAGGTCTTGGCTGATTTCTTTTGATTTTCCCATGGTGTCAAGCAAAGAGGCACTGAGTTTGAAGGTAGGCCTTGAAATACATCCACAGGTACACCTCCAATTGACTCAAATGATGTCAATTAGCCTGTCAGAAGCTTCTAAAGCCATGACATAATTTTCTGGAATTTTCCAAGCTGTTTAAAAGGCACAGTCAACTTAGTGTATGTAAACTTATGACCCACTAGAATTGTGATACTGTGAATTATAAGTGAAATATTCTGTCTGTAAACAATTGTTGGAAAAATTACTTTTGTCATAAACAAAGTAGATATCCTAACCAACTTGCCAAAACTATAGTTTGTTAACAAGACATTTCTGGAGTGGTTGAAAAACGAGTTTTAATGACTCCAACCTAAGTGTATGTAAACTTCCGACTTCAACTGTACATAGAGAGATTTTTGGTTCCAACCGCCATGTCTTTGTGAGATGCAGAGTAGGTGAACGGATGATCTCCACATGTGTGGTTCCCACAGTGAAGCATGAAGGCACACTAAACTAGCATGGCTACCACAGCATTCTGCAGTGATGTGCCATCCCATCTGGTTTGCGCTTAGTGGGACTATCATTTGTTTTTCAACAGGACAATGACCCAACACACCTCCAGGCTCTGTAAGGGCTATTTTACCAAGAAGGAGAGTGATGGAGTGCTGCATCAGATGACCTGGCCTCAACAATCACCCGACCTCAATCCAATTGAGATGGTTTGGGATGAGTTGGACCGCAGAGTGAAGGAAAAGCAGCCAACAAGTGCTCAGCATATGTGGGAACTCCTTCAAGACTGTTGGAAAAGCATTCCAGGTGAAGCTGGTTGAGAGAATGCCAAGAGTGTGCAAAGCTGTCATCAAGGCAAAGGGTGGCTACTTTGAGGAATCTCAAATATAACATTTGTTTAACACCTTCAGTGAGTAGGTGTGTCCAAACTTTTGACTGGTACCCTACATATACATACATACATATTTTTCAAATATATTTTCCTTTATTATTTTCCACTAACCCTACCACCCCTCCCCTAATTGGAGTAAACTAATGAACAACAACACTTCGGCTTCTACTTCCTGCTTATATATATATTTTACGGACACAATCTATTTTACAATAGTTATCTTGTGTTTGTTTTTACTCCTATCCTTCCGCTACCTTCAACCCCTCCCATCTATTTCTGAAGACCATCCAGTTTGATTTCTATTTGCCATATATTTTTTAACTGTGCTGTTTCACAAAAGCTCTGAACCTATACACATTTTACGGACACAGTATATTTTACATTAGTTTTTATTAATCCCACCCTTCAGTGCCATTCAACCCCTCCCATCTATCTCTTAACACCATCCATATTGGATTTCTATTTGCCATATATTTTTCAACTGTGCTGTTTCACAAAAGTTCTGAACCTTTCTATTCTCATAGTTTCTACAGATTGTAAATTAAACATAAATTTTTTTGCTAAACGTATTATATATTATTGATCGATTGACTGACTTTTCAAATCACCCATTAGTGCTATCTACAGAGTTAGCGCCTGGTAAATGTTGCAATTCTTCAGCCATTCCTGGACCTGCGACCAAAAAAAAGCTACATATGGACAGTACCAAAACAAATGATCTAATGATTCGGTCTCTTCACCAATATTAGGAAGGTGTTCTTAATGTTTTGTATATTAGAATTGCAATTTGCATAGCATCTCAACAATATTTTTTAAAAATACTTTAGGTCTGCTTCAATGGAGTTTATAGGTTTGTAAGCTTTGGTAAATGAGGATTGATATCAAATTTTAACAAATTATGGTAATTTATGTCCAAACATTAATATTCAATTACTTTGAAATGAATGTGTTTTCAGGTGGTGTATAGTGCAATGCCCCTCAAAATGAATGATACATTTCATATGATCCAGGTTCTTCTACCATGTTTCCCACATATTCAGAGATTTGGAGATAATATGACAAAGTGCAGTTTCCTTTTATTACATACAGTATCAACTGCCTGGTTAAGCACATTTTTACAAAATTCTTGCTTTTTAGGCTTTTTACATTTTAACTATTTATTTTCATAATGAAATCAAATTTTATTTGCCACATGCGCCGAATACAACAGGTGTAGACCTTACAGTGAAATGCTTACAAGCCCTTAACCAACAATGCAGTAAAAAAACAAGAAAAAACAAGTGTTAAGTAATAAATAGATAAGTAAAAAAAACAACAGATAGAAAATAATTAAAGAGCAGCAGTAAAATAAAATAACAGTAGGGAGGCTATATACAGGTGGTACCAGTACAGAGTCAATGTGCAGGGGCACTGGTTAGTCGAGGTAATATGTACATGTGGGTAGAGTTAAAGTGACTATGCATAAATAATAAACAGAGTAGCAGCAGCGTAAAAGAGGGGGTTGGCAACGCAAATAGTCCGGGTAGCCATGATTAGCTGTTCAGGAGTCTTATGGCTTGGGGGTAGAAGCTGTTAAGAAGCCTTTTGGACCTAGACTTGGTGCTCCGGTACCGCTTGCCGTGAGGTAGCAGAGAGAACAGTCTATGACTAGGGTGGCTGGAGTCTTTGACAATATTCCTACTCTTCAATGTCTCTACTAACAGGAATGGTGCAATATTAATCCCTCACCAACTGAATTCCTGCCTCTTGTGTACAATTCTCAGGGGCCCGTTTTGGTTCGTGAGCACTAATTTTAAAACTACTGGCTGAAATGATACAAAACCTCTGGAGCATCACTTTAGAGCATCACTTTAATTGATATCGCCCTGAATAGTTTTAAGCCGCCTTCTCAAAAGACACTACAGCCTCCCTATTAAAGCATCTCCCTTAAGAGAGGCTGCCTCTTTGTTGTATTAAAACTAGATAGAACTTGCTAATGACATGTTTTACATTTAAGATGCTTGTCTTCTCTTGTTGATCTATCTCCAGAGAACATTCAGCAATAAAAATAAAAAATCTCTCCATGAAGAAAGGTTGATACCTGACCTTGTGATAGTCAATTCCCATCTACTGCATACTGTATGTGGTGAATCCAACATCTGAGATTTAAATCCAGTGGAATTATTTTAGTTGGCACAGAAATTATGTAAAATGATGTATTATTATAATTAATAAAAAATGTAATATAGATATCGTGGCCAACTTGCTAAATTAGCAACCTTCATATCACGCTGTATAACGGTATCTCCAAAAACACTGTACAGTGTGTTATGGCAATATACATAACAGCCTAGTACAAGCCCAGTAAACCTGGCTACTGTGACATAAATAGCTGGATAAAATAGCGATAGCCTCCTTTTATCGATAAAAAAAAAAAAGTTAGTTATGCAAGACATTTGATCACTTTACACATTTATTTGGGAATCCACCCCTGTAAATGTAATTTGCCTGATGACGCGCGAGTCGAGAAGGAGAGTCATTTCATACGAGCGCATTTGTCCACTTTCCCTCTCCGACTCTCCTCGATTAACTTTTACCTTTTTCAAAAGGAGGTGAGAGAGGACGGAGGAGAGAGGGCGCAGGAGGTGAGCAAATCTAATGAATAAAAGGCCTGTGTGTATTACCTCTTCCAGGCGGCGGCGCTGTTCTTTCTGCTCCTCGATGCGTTTCTGTCGGTCGTGCAGCAGCTGTCTCTTGTGTTCCTCTGGGTCTCGGCGCTGGGCAGCCAGCTGGGCCTGCTGTCTCTTCAGAGCCTCCGACCGCTCCTTGTTCTCCTGCTGCAGACGCAGGAAGTCCCGCCTCAATGTCGACTCACCAGGCACATTCAGGATGGAGGTACTAGAGGACAGAGAGAGAGAGAGGTGGAAGGGTTAGAGAGGTGGAAGGGTTAGAGAGGTGGGAGGGTTAGAGAGGTGGGAGGGTTAGAGAGGTGGGAGGGTTAGAGAGGTGGAAGGGTTAGAGAGGTGGAAGGGTTAGAGAGGTGGAAGGGTTAGAGAGGTGGAAGGGTTAGAGAGGTGGAAGGGTTAGAGAGGTGGAAGGGTTAGAGAGGTGGAAGGGTTAGAGAGGTGGAAGGGTTAGAGAGGTGGAAGGGTTAGAGAGGTGGAAGGGTTAGAGAGGACGACGCAGATAGACAGAGAAATATAGTAGGATGAGGTGATGGAGAGATCATAGTAGAGAAGCAAGAGATTGTGTCATTCATCTCAGGACACTGTGACCTTATATTCCTGGGGTATTGCATTGGGTAGTAACGTTATTGGGGGAGTGTTGTGTTACCTGGACTCTCCGTCTTCCCCACGGTTCTCATCCTCCTCATCACTGCCACTGTACTCATACTCTGTCTCCTCTGAAACAAAGAGAGTGAGAGATAGAACAGAAATTAGAACGCATAGCATATACAGTGCATTCGGAAAGTATTCAGACCCCTTGACTTTTTCCACATTGTTACGTTACAGCCTTATTCTAAAATTGATTAAATTGTTTGTTTTTCCCCCTCATCAATCTATACACAATACCCCATAATGACAAAGCAAAAACCGTTTTTTAGACATTTTAGCAAATGTATAAAAATAATAATGGAGATATCACATTTACATAAGCATTCAGACCCTTTACTCAGTACTTTGTTGAAGCACCTTTGGCAGCGATTACAGCCTTGAGTCTTCTTGGGTATGACACTACAAGCTTGGCACACCTGTATTTGGGGAGTTTCTCCTATTATTCTCTGCAGATCCTCTCAAGCTCTGTCAGGTTGGATGGGGAGCGTCGCTGCACAGCTATTTTCATGTTCTCTCCAGAGATGTTCGATCGGGTTCAAGTCCGGGCCACTCAAGGACATTCAGAGACTTGTCCCGAAGCCACTCCTGCGTTGTCTTGGCTGTGTGCTTAGGGTCATTGTCCTGTTGGAAGGTGAACCGTCGCCCTAGTCTGAGGTCCTGAGCGCTCTGGAGCAGGTTTTCATTAAGGATCTCTCTGTATTCATCTTTCCCTCAATCCTGACTAGTCTCCCAGTCCCTGCCGCTGAAAAACATCCCCACAGCATGATGCTGCCACCACCATGCTTCACCGTAGGGATGGTGCCAGGTTTCCTCCAGATGTGACGCTTGGCATTCAGGCCAAAGAGTTCAATCTTGGTTTCATCAGACCAGAAAATCTTGTTTCTCATGGTCTGAGAGTCCTTTAGGTGCCTTTTGGCAAACTCCAAGCGAGTTGTCATGTGCCTTTTACTGAGGAGTGGCTTCCGTCTGGCCACTCTACCATAAAGGCCTGATTGGTGGAGTGCTGCAGAGATGGTTGTCCTTCTGGAAGGTTCTCCCATCTCCACAGAGGAACTCTGGAGCTCTGTCAGAGTGACCATTGGGTTCTTGGTCACCTCCCTGACCAAGGCCCTTCTCCACCGATTGCTCAGTTTGGCCGGGCGGCCAGGTCTTGATGGTTCCAAACTTCTCCCATTTAATAATGATGGAGGCCACTGTGTTCTTGGGGACCTTCAATGCTGCAAAAATGTTTTGGTACCCTTCACCAGATCTGTGCCTCGACACAATCCTGTCTCGGAGCTCTACGGACAATTCCTTCGACCTCATGGCTTGGTTTTTGCTCTGCCATGCACTGTCCACTGTGGGACCTTATTTATAAAAGGCATGTGCCTTTCCAAATCATGTCCAATCAATTGAATTTACCACAGGTGGACTCCAATCAAGTTGTAGAAACATCTCAAGGATGATCAATGGAAACAGGACCTGAGCTCAATTTCGAGTCTCATAGCAAAGTGTCGGAATCCTTCTGTAAATAAGGTATTTCAGTTTTTTAAAATGTTGATACATTTGCTAATTAGCCGTTTTTTCTTTGACATTATGGGGTATTGTTTGTAGATTGATGAGGAAAAATTTTAATTTAATTAATTTTAGAACAAGGCTGTAACGTAACAAAATGTGGAAAAAGTGAATGGGTCTGAATACTTTCCGAATGCACTGTAGTACTGCAAACATACGTACTTATTATGACCATAATACACCCCACCCTCAGTCTCCATACCATAATACACCCCACCCTCAGTCTCAATCAACCATTATGCACACAGACATGGAAAACACAAAATAGCTCAACCCAAATTACAGAGGCCTCAGGCCGGCCCTTCCCTCTCTCACCCTTCTCTCCCCTCTTCTTGCGTGTGCGGTCAATGTGGTCTTTGAGCTGGATGCGGACTTGGCGCTCCGTGGGCTGGTCCCGGATGAACGAGTGCTTCAGGAGCTGCTCTGTGGATGGCCGGCTGGTGTACGTCTTCACCAGGCAGCCCTCAATAAAGTCTATAAACTTCTTAGACCTGGTGGGGGGGGTGGGGGGGGGGATTAACGAGGGTCAGAGTCAGGTGAGGCAGAGGGGGGTGTTGAGTAACAGCTGTTTGGTGGAGAGAGATAGGACAGCTGTTGTGAGTGGGACTTTTAGGAGGCCTGGTATCTCCTGTAGGTCACATGTAATTGGGAATGAAAACTATCCCAAGATGAGTGTTCAGAAAAAGAGGAGAAGAACAGGAAAGGTGTGCGTGGGAGAGTGAAATAGAGACAGACAGACAGTCAGAGTGTCCATACATTTAAAGTGGCAATGTACAACAGTGCTCCTTTAGGTAGATCTTTCACTGCTATTTTCATGGGAACGCAAGGCTTTTATCATTGGGTTCTGTACAGAAATGTTTGGTGATCGACTATGAATGACTTGGAGATCGACTAGTTGGTGACCACTGGACTAATAGAGCTCCCCAGCTTGTAGTCCTAAAAAACGGAAATGAGTTACCTCTGGTTCGTTCAGCCATTCATATGGGGGGAATTAATGGGGAAAGAATAGTTTTTGGGGGATAAACACAGAAAATAAGGTATGTGGTAAACACAGGCTTAGAAGAGCTTACACATTTTGTTATATGAGATCATTTGTGAATTTTGAAGCATTTTTGTAATCAAAATAAGCATTCATAAAGGTCATGATAACTGACTGATTATACAAGGAACAGAGAGCAAGCTTTTTTTGCTACTTTCTCAAATCATCAATAGTCTATAGTCGCATCATGCAGCCCATACATCTTTTGATTTCTAAGGCATCCTAAGGTTTGTATCATTCACAACTAAAGTTGCCAAATAACTCTAAATCTAGCATATAGGACCTGTTTCAAATTATCACTTTTACGCTCAACCTAGCCACTTCATATGCACACTCGCTCTGTAATGGTAAAAAGATCCGTTCTACTTTATTCAGCTTAGTTCAATTATATTCTTCTTACTATAAAATAAAATAAAATAAAATAAAATAAATGGCACGGGACATAAGCATATCTTGTCAGCTAAATGAACAAGCCTAAAGCCTATGGCATGGAGAATAGCCAAATAACATACGCCTACAGTAGGCCAACTCATATCCTGTTTATTTTATCAACATTTTCTTCATATCAAAATGTTTCTTTAGACCTGACTAAAATAAATAATGGATTTATTGTGGTGGTGTATATTCAATTGATTTATTATACTTTTTTTAATGTAGATGTTCCAAAGGCGCGTATCAGTGGCTTGTATGTGTTGAGGCCTGGAGATACTAAATGTGTTTATGTTAATTAACAGTCAATTACCGTGAGACCGGCAGTCTTTTGCATTACTATAACTGACTGACAAAATGTCATGACCGCCACAGCCCTAATCTTGACTCAGAAAAGGTTGGTGAGCACTGTATTACTCTTAGTGATAACATTTCTGACATGCCACTGAACTTCCAGTGGTAAGTACAGTATATGAAACGAATCCATGGCCAGTTGGTGTTGGACGTAAATAGTTCAGTAAAGCGCAGCAGGGCTAGGGTAAGGAAATAATCTTATCACTGCATAGGAAGGGACGGAGGGTGGGGAGGGGAGCCAAGACAAAATAGCTAGGTCCTTAAATAAAACTGAAGTTTCAGAAAAAATAACAGCAGGAACCAAACAGCACACTCACCACTTCTTGGACTTGAGTTTGGGAGGGGGGTTCCTCGGGATGAGGAACAGAGCTCTCATAGGGTGCATATCACACAGAGCTGGAGAGGGAGAGGGGGGAGAGAGAGATATGGGGGAAGGGTATTATGGATTGGTATTATATCCACCAAGCATTTCAATCCAAAAAGCATTTAAATACCAGTAGTATATTACTATACAGTATAAAGTTGTAATGGATCACATCATTTTATGCAGATAATTGTGACACTAACAGCCTAGGTACTCCCAGTCAATATCTGTGGTCTTCCTAATCCCGATCCTTACTTTGTTGCCTCACACCTATTGCCCCATTGTCTTGTTTGAGCAACACTGTAGGTTATCAGCTCAACAATAAAATGCATACACTGGCATTACTTCTGATACTGCCCAAGGCATGCAGTGGGTTTCATTTCAGCACTTTGTGACTACACAATGATTACATGACCAGTTTAAGTTGGTCGTTCCTTACTGTCGACATGTAGGGTTTGTGCCGTATATGTATCTGTGGGAACTGAAATGTGATACCTGTACAGACAGACGCCTGTACAGACAGACGGGCACATTTAACCTGTTTTGCACATCTAGTCAACACAACAGAATGTATATTGGTTTGTTCAAATAAGTGAAACCAGTCTGCTCCTGTCAGACCACAGGGTGGTTTGGTAAGGTTTTGAAAAACAACAGCAATGCTAGCTAACAATTAGCCAGTAGTATCCCACAGTAACCAGTAGAAACTAACACAGTATTAGTGAGAATGTAAGTCCATGTTGCATAATTCATGACAGCACACCATCGACAACAGGCCTTGCAACAATAACAGCCCTTGACTGTTGACCTGCCTGTAAGGGGGATGTTTCACCAATTGGGTGCCTTTTGAGTTGTGTAACTTGGTGATAAAAATAAAAATTGTGTTTCACCAAATTTTAACATTCTGTCATAAAGAGCACATGTTCAACTGAATAAATAAATAAAATCCCCATCTCAAGAGGTTAAATAAAATAAATGACTATTAAGTGCCAAGTAAAGTAACACGGTTGACAATTTCATCTTCAAATCTGCCATGAATCCCCTTGTGACAGGGGGAATGGAAGTATGTGTGCAACAGCGAGGGGAAATTGAATGCAAGCTTCATAAATTAAATTAAAACATTTCTAGCCTGTCTATCTATGGGTAACAGGGTTGACGTGTTATGCTTGACCCACTCAGTTTTCTACCACAAAACACCAGAACATGGCCAAAAAGAGTAGAACCAGCTCACCTGCTTTTATACTAGGGTTTGACCATAAGATGTTAAAATGATTCTTTAGAAAAAAAAAAATTTTTAATGAACAGTTTCACCATATTAAAATGCGTTCAGTTCACGTAACAGGGTTGACCTTAAAATGAGGGAACAGTTTTTTTTGTTTCACCTTAAAAGGAATCAATAATAACATTAAATAAATAATAATTGCAAGAAATGACTTTGTCAAAGCAACATAATAACTAGGGCTTTACAATGATGGTGAAAACTTAAGTGGGTAAAAATCTTCCTAGAAGTCACAAAGGGTGCACAGAGGGTTATGTCAAAATGCTTAATTTGAGCAAGTCTTCATTCATATAAAAAAATCGGAATAATTTAATTTTTCATGTGGTCTATATAGAGGGCTCTTCATTTAATATCACAGGCTTTTAAAATAAACATTTTGTGCACAATTTCTACTTAAAATATCAAAAGGGACACAAAAAGGCACTAATTTCATGGAACGACCCATGGGCTATGTCATGCATACTGGGTGGGCACAGCAACAGCAGGAGCACCAGGCTGCCGAGAGAGACTCCTTCTCCAGGCAGGCATCCCCCCTTCAAAGCTGCCTACAGTGGGACCAGTGTGCGGTGATACAGTGCCTTCAGAAAGTATTCATACCCCTTGAATTATTCCACATTTTGTTGTGTTACAGCCTGAATTCAAAATATATTATATAGACAGGTGTGTGACTTTGCAAATCATGTCCAATCAATTGAATTTACCACAGTTGATCTCAAGGATGATCAATGGAAACAGGATGCACCTGAGCTCAATTTCGAGTCTCATAGCAAAAGGTCTGAATACTTATGTAAATAAGGTATTTCTGTTTTTAAGTTCTTATACATTCGCTAAAATTTCTAAAAACCTGTTTTTGCTTTGCCATTTATGTGTAGATTGATGAGGAAAATTTTTTATTTAATCAATTTCAGAATAAGGATGTAACGTAACAAAATGTGGAAAAAGTCAAGGGGTCTGAATACTTTCCGAATGCACTGTATATGCTTGTAGTTGTGTTTTGTGGTTTGATATAAAGTAGGCACTCTAGCACCACAGATCAATAGCCCCCTCACCTCGTATATTACACGAGCAGCACAGTGGTGAATGAGCCATCTCTTAAACACAGGGCTTGATTTATGGGCCAATAATGAGACAGGAGTTTTATAATTTGGGAGGAAGATTATTCAATCTCTCCACTGCAGGCTTATGTTATGCGGAATGTGTTCTTGAGAGTTGGAGATAAAGCTGTTTTGTGGCTGCGTGTCTGTGTGTTTGTAGATGAATAGGGTAATAAAGTGGAGTCAGATGTGTGTGTGGGTGCACTGTACTTACGAGGAGCTCCCTCTGCCGTCTCTATGGCTGTGATCCCCAGGGACCAGATATCACTCTGTGGACACACAGGTGAGAATTAGTAGCCACTCTCAAACACAGACAGACACAGACACACGTTAGGATGGAAAGGGGTCATTACCCTGTAGTCATAGGTGGAGTCAGGGTTCTCGTCACAGGCGATGACTTCAGGGGCCATCCAATAAGGCGTGCCGATGAAGGTGTTCCTGCGCCCAACGGTCCTGTCCAGCTGAGCACTCACCCCAAAGTCCACTGGCCACAGTGAAGAGGACAGAAGTCAGTATTAGTAGTAGAATATTAGCAGCTATTCTCTCTTTTTTGACGTTTCAAGTCTTGATTTAATTAAGTTGTAGATAAAGACATAATACAAATACATAGTGTGCCTGAGGGTGAGTCAATTAAGCACATTGTATAGACTGAGGAAATCTGCTGTAAACACACACTGGAGGATAACATACAGGCACAAAGAGCAGAGGGGTATACTACGAAGCCAGCTAGAGCTACTCAGTGTTTTCTAAAGTTAGCCAGCTTCAGTTAGCTTCCCATTCCAGCTCAGGCTTCATCCGTACTACGGTGTATATTGCTCGACCGCCTGCCGCTAACTCTAGCAGGCTTGTAACTGCGCGTGCATCTTGCACGTGGCTAGTTGAACGCCAAACTCTTCATTGAGAAAATGCTGAAATATCAATCCATGGGAGAGTCAGTGCCACATTTATATTTTTGCTGAAATCAAAATGAAAGAAAATGTATCTTGCAAATTCAGCAGGCTATCGTGCGAAATAGACTTTCAGAAATGGCGTCCTTATTTTATTACTTTGGTGTGCTTTGATGTGGTTATCAATACATGACCACCTTTCTCCACACTCCTATTGATAAAATAATTGTATTAAGTCATACAAAAGGTTTCTGTGCGTGACGTTCATTTGTCATACAACGTGATAGGTATTTTAACAAATCTAGACTAACAGTGTAGTGCTTACTTACGGGCCCTTCCCAACAATGCAGAGAGAAAAAGAGAAATAATAGAAAAATAATAACAAGGAATAAATACACAATGAGTAACGATAACTTGGCTATATACACAGGGTACCAGTACCGAGTCAATGTGCAGGGGTACGAGGTTATTGAGGTAGACATGTACATATAGGTAGGTATAAAATGACTAGGCAACAGGCTAGATAATAAACAGTAGCAGCGTATGTGATCAGTCAAAAGAGTGCAAAAAGGGTCAATGCAGATAGTCCAGGTAGCTATTCGTTAAGTATATACCTAACTATTTAGCAGTCTTATGGCTTGGGTATAGAAGCTGTTCAGGTGAAGTGGATGATCACGCCATCTTTGAGAGAGGGAGGGAATCTGATTTCATTGGTCCTCAACTCGCCGCTCAGACACTACATTCAGGATAAATGTAGTTAGCCCTGAGTTAGCCTGCCCTGGATCAGATTAGATCTGAAGGATTCGTTGCCATAGAAATGTACCTGGCTAAAAGGTGAGCCACTTTTGTGGTACCGGTTATCCCGAGTTGAACTCAGAGTTGACCAAAGTTACCTCACTAACTCCTCAAACTAGATTCATAGTATAGGGCTCAGGATTACATATTCATCACAACAAGCCAACACACTGTACATATAAACCCATGTAAACAACACACAAGAAGCAGCAGAGCAAACACATGAACAGTTTAGCATCCATCATCTCACCGAGTTTGACCTCTGCATTCTCCGTCAGCAGCACGTTCTGGCCCTTGATGTCTCTGTGGATGACCTTGTGTTGGTGGAGGTGCGAGAGGCCCTGGGTATCAAAGAAGGGTCAGAGTTCAGTCAGGGGTTTGACGCCCTCTGGAGGGAATCTGTGATGGTGCTTGGCCTAAAGACTCAGACTGTTGTGTAATGGTTCTACAGTTGGGTGCAGTGTGGTTCTCACCCTAAGGATCTCTCTGCAGATGTAAGCGATCCAGTCCTCCTTCAGAGAGTTGCCCTTGGTGTTCTTCACCAGGTCTGTCACAGAGCCCGCCCCACAGAACTCCATCACCAGCTATACACAGACAGGAAGGAACTTAGCACACATAAATACACACAGACACACTGCAATGTTCACTGTAATAAATAATGCTGCCTGCAGTAATCCTAATCTTGTTTCTGTGCATTAAGCCATTCATGGATATCAGAGAGAGCCCATTAAATAATGAAGCTCTCCCTCAGATTATACCACCAGACAGGGACAACAGCCATCAGACTGACCCAGAGATGGTCATCATGTCCAGGTGGGCTCTTCTTGATGAATGCTCCGTAGTAGGTGGCAATATTGCGGTGATGGCTATACTTCTTCAGCATGTTGATCTCAGCCTTGATCTCTTCCTCTTCTTCCTCTGTCACGTCCATTACCTTGATGGCAGCCAGCTGGCCCGTCTTAACGTGACGCCCCTGATTAAAGGCAGAGCAGACTTGATCATCTTAACACAGGGGTTCTCAAAGTGGTGTCTGTAGAGGTACTGCAGGAGGTCCGTGGCCAAATCTTTTTTTATGAATATTACTAACAGATTAAGCTAATTTTGGCCAAGGGATCCGTGGAATAGGTTTATAGGGTGTAATACAATATAATAATATTAAAGGTACTATATGTAATATTTTTGCATTGTAATTTCAGAAAATGTCTTCAATATATCTACAGTAATAGTGGAATGATAGTGTTTCAGATTTTTTTCCACCAACGTTTTTTTGTGGCACACACAAAATTGCATTCTATTGGTGCAGCCTTCTTATTGGTCAACAAAAGATGGGCCGTCTCGTTGTCAAATTGACTGGGCCCAGCAAACAAGTCAATTTGACAACAGGAGACGGTCTGTCTTTTTTTGACCAATAAGAAGGCTGCATCATTGGAATGCAATTTTGTGTGTACCCAATAGCCTTTTGGGGGGGGGAAATATTGTGAAACACCATCATTCCACTATTAATGTAGGTATATTAAGGACATTTTCTGAAATTACAATGCAAAAATATTACATATAGCTCCTTCAATCAAACATTTATGTTCTTAACCCTGGGAAACATGGGCCTGGGAGGCTCAAAGGGATATTGGTATTCACAGTACTCCACCAAATATACATTTTTCTACTTAATACTTATTGTATCCGCTTAAAATGTTTTTGAATATAAATGCACAGTAATTCAAGCTTCAAAACTAATATTTATTCTCTCTGTCTCAAAATGTGTCGAATTGCAGGATTTTGGCCTTAAATCTGCAACAACAAAAACTCTGCCCCATGACAAAATGTGTAGAACTGCAGGAAATTAGCTTGAAAACTGCAAAATACTATTTTTGAAAATGTTGCTAAAAAAGGGTTCCTTCCAAGGGCCCGAGACTTGGTTCGTCCGGCCATGCCCTGCCAAAGTCATAGTAGAACTCCTTGTATGCCATTTCTCATCTCACTCGAGTTGTGTTATGATTATGAGGGGGGTCCCTGATGACTTTGCTATCACAAAATGTGTTCCAGGCCCCCAAAAGTTTGACCAGTTAAGACAGAGTTCTCAATCAATCAAAACAAGAAACTGAAGGCTAGTACAGCAGATGTCAGCTCTAAAAATATATCCTAACTTCGAGCAGAAATTCGAATAGTTAAAGGAACTCTGCCCTGGTTAAATCTGTTTTGAAAGTGATTATGCTGTATGTTACACCACATCATTTTCTATCTCTACTTTTTAGTTCTCTCCATATTCTCATTACCACTACCCGTCTCCTCGGCTCCTCAGACTGACAGCCTCAGCGTGGTCCAGCACAGCTGCACTAATCTGGCCTAATCTCAGACTTCCTACCACAACGAGGGTTTGATAGGGGGAGCCACTCAGACAGCCTCAATATAAGCTTCAACTGGCTCGGTGGTTCAGTGTCCCTCACCTCCCATGTTGGATCGCTGATCCAAGCCCCATCCATATGTCTTGTCTTACCTTGTACACCTGTCCATAAGTCCCATTGCCCACCACCTCCACCAGCTCAAAGATCCCTGCTGGGTCCTGGAAAAAAGATGGCCAGATTAATTAAGATAGTCGGACCGAGAGACACCAGACCACCAGGCCAGACGGACTGGGAGACAAGATGGCGAGACAGACATGGTGAGCATTTGAATAGACTGGCAAACATATAGAGTGCCTTCAGAAAGTATTCACACACCTCTACTTCTTCCAAATTCTGTTGTGTTACAGCCTGAATTTAAAATGGATTAAATTGCGATTTGTCACTGGCCTACACACACACACACACACACAACACCCCATTTTTACAAATTAATTAAAAATGAAAAGCTGAAATGTCTTGAGTCAATAAGTATTCAACCCTTTTGTTATGGCAAACCTAAATAAGTTGAGGAGCAAAAATGTGCTTAACAAGTCACATAATAAGTTGCATGGACTCACTGTGTGCAATAATAGTGTTTAACATGTTAATCTCTGTACCGCACACATACAGATAATTTTAAGGTCCCTTAGTCGAGCAGTGAATTTCAAACACAGATTCAACCACAAAAACCAGGGAGGTTTTCCAATGCCTCGCAAAGAAGGGCAACTATTGGTAGATGGGTAAAAAAAATATCCCTTTGAGCATGGTGAAGTTATTAATTACACTTTGGATGGTGTGTCAATACAACCAGTCACTACAAAGATACAGATGTCCTTCCTAACTCAGTTGCCGGAGAGGAAGGAAACCGCTCAGGGATTTCATCATAAGGCCAACAGTAACTTTAGAACAGTTAGAGTTTAATGGCTGTGATAGGAGAAAACTGAGGATGGATCAACAACATTGTAGTTACTCCAAAATACTAACCTAATTGACAGAGTGAAAGGGAAGCCTGTACATATTACAAATATTCCAAAACATGCATCCTGTTTGCAACAAGGCACTACAGTAATCCTGCAAAAAATGTGTCAAAGCAATTAACTTTTTGTCCTGAATACAAAGTGTTATGTTTGTGGCAAATCCAACACAACACATTACTGAGTACCACGCTCCATATGTTCAAGCATAGTGGTGGCTGCATCATGTTATGGGTATGCTTGTAATTGTTAAGGACTGGGGAGTTTTTCAGGATAAAAAAACTAAGCACAGGCAAAATCCTAAAAGGAAAACCTGGTTCAGTCTGCTTTCCACCTTTCAGCAGGACAATAACCTAAAACAGAAGGCCAGATCTACACTGGAGCTGCTTACCAAGAAGACAGTGAATGTTCCTGAGTGGCTGAGTTAGGTTTTCAAGTAGATTCAAGTCAAAACTATGGCAAGACTTGAAAATGGTTGTCTAGCAATGATCAACAACCAATTTCACAGTGCTTGAATAATTTGTTGCACAATCCAGCTCTTAAGAGACTTACCCAGAAAGACTCACACCTGCAATCGCAGCCAAAGGTGCTTCTACAAAGTATTGACTCAGGGGTGTGAATATTTATGTAAATTAGATATTTTTGCATTTCATTTTCAATACATTTGAAAAAATTTATAAAAACATGTCTTCGATTTGTCATTACATTTACATTTAAGTCATTTAGCAGACGCTCTTATCCAGAGCGACTTACAGTTAGTGAATACATATTTTTTTTATACTGCCCCCCCGTGGGAATCGAACCCACAACCCTGGCGTTGCAAACGCCATGCTCTATCAACTGAGCTACATCCCTGCCGGCCATTCCCTCCCCTACCCTGGACGACGCTGGGCCAATTGTGCGCCGCCCATGAGTCTCCCGGTCGCGGCCGGCGGCGACAGAGCCTGGATTCGAACCAGTATCTCTAGTGGCACAGTTAGCACTGCGATGCAGTGCCTTAGACCACTGCACCACTCAGGAGTGGTCTAAGGCACTCATTAGGAGTCATTATGGGGTACTGTGTGTAGATGGGCGAGAGAAAAAATCAATTTAATAAAATGTTTAATTCAGGCTGTAATAGAACAAAATGTGGAATAAGTCAAGGGGTATGAATACTTTTTGAAGGCACTGTAGGCCTAGACCACACAAATAAGGAGGCCTGAGAGATATTGAGATGTTTTGAGTCACATAAAAGCTCTAGACATCATCCATCCACCACTTGCATTATAGGAAAGGGAGTAATTGACTTTTCTATTTTATCCCCACCATAAGATAAAAACCACAGGTGACATTCATAATGGCTACTTCAAGCGAAATATTAAAATCAGTCATCGCTTTTTTCCCTGGAGAGGGCAAAAAACAGACAAAGGTTCCACTTTCAGTGTGATTCAATATGGCCTGTGTAGGATCTGTGGGCGGTGGGGCTGCTGCTGCTTTAGGTTGTAAATGTTCAGCGTGACCATCCTGCTTTCATATTGTTTCAATAATGGGTCTGTCTATTCCTGACTTTTTCAAGTGTCTGTCTTTAACAGAGGGAAATCATACAAGGAGAGGTGAGAGAGAGGTGCACAAGAGAATGAGGCATAAATAGATTAGAGCTAGGGGGTTTGAGAGAAAAATATTAAATAAACATATACCTAATGGGAATGACAAATGGTCCAATTACTTCATCTATACTGTGTGTAAGAGGAGCACTATGAGCAGGAGAAGCAGGATCAACAGACTGCCAAAAGGGTTGGAGTAAAAGCACTGGAGTACAAGTGTTCAAAATAGGGGAAATTAATGGAATGACAGGGATGAAAGGGAACGATGGAATAGAGGAGGCTAATATAGAGATCATCCAGAGGGAGGAGAGAGAGATGGCAGCATCGCCCACGTCCAACACAGAGAGTGGGAAGAGAGGGAAGAAAGAAAGAGATTGAGGGGGAGGGTGGAGCTGTATTAAAGCTAAGGAGTGCAGAGGGCTGTACCAGCAACAAACTGTCAACACTGATCACAGACAGAGCATGAGAGCAACACATTGTGGACCAACTGGTAACGTCACTTCCCACAACTTAACTTGGGTGCAGAAGTGCAAACTCCATCCATTGACAATGCTGTTGGATCTTTGCGTGTGTCAGAAGACCCCCCCCCTAATGTGTGTGTACTTACCTAGAGAAAACCAGCTATCCGACAATTTGAATATTCAGCTAGTATTCCTCTCTCCCTGGACAAGTAGGCCTATCACATTCACAAATAATGAGGCCTTTAGACTCACACTGTACCATCAAAAACGTCAAATAATGAAAAACAACAACGGCGTCTGCAAGGGGGCGGTCGGGCAAGAAATAGCCTAGAACAGATTTGATAGTTGAAGGTAAGCGTCGATTCAATGTGTGTTGACACTTGTCAGACCACCTGAAATGTTCTGTTGTGGGGTCTCATGAAGAATGTAGCCTATTCTACTAACTACACCACTGTAATATTTGAGTCTTCTACAGAAAGAGAAATTATAGTCATGCACTATTACTAGCCTACTGTAGGTTATACTTGCAGGCTATGTGAGTGTGTGTGTGTGTGTGTGTGTGTGTGTGTGTGTGTGTTTATGTGCAGCAGGAAGAGTGGGTGTTATAAGGACAGCTATCAAACAATAAGCTCAAGTGAATCATCTCTCTCAGAGCCCTCTCTCTCTCAAAATGGAGAATTAAATAGCATTGCATGGAGAGGTCTGGTCTGTAACTCGTTGTACTTAAATTGCTAGAGTGTGTTGGTGAGAGATACCGGTATATATTAAATCACCCTTTATCAAACTATACTCTACCCTGTTAGATGCTTCTTAGTCTTTGTTTGACGATATACTGACACCGGATCATGGTATTAGAATGGCCAACCTCAATGATGGCCCACATTACAAATGAATCTCATTTTACAGATACCTTAAAAGTATATAGTCCCGGAGAGTCAGCAACCGAAGATCTGGGTTTGTTTATCCTTTATGTTCAACTTCTAATTTTGATGGATTTGGAACATGCAAACAGGTGTTTTACAATCCACCACAGAGTGCAGTCAAAATCAGTGAGTTTTAGAAATCTATTTCAAAATCAGGTTTTGATAGCCCCTTTTAGGAATGTTTTTTAGATTACATTTTCTACTTCTGATGATGCAAAAAAGAAAACGGCTACAAGGAAGTAGCTGACTAAATTGAACAATTTACGATGGAGTTAAGCAGCGACTAATGTGGGCGGACTGGACATGTAAATGGATTTGGTAACCAATAGGGGTGTGGCGGTCACGAAATTTAGTCAGCCGGTGATTGTCAAGCAAATAACTGCAGGTCTCACGGTAATTGACCGTTAATTAACATGAGCACATTTAGCATCTCCTAGCTTCCACACATAGCCTACAAGCCACTGATGCAGACCTTTGGAACATCTACATTTTAAAAAGTCTAATAAATCTATGTAATATAGCCTACACCTTCACAATAAATCCATTCTTTATTTTAGACAGGTCTAAAGAACCATGATATGAAGAAAATGTAGACTATTTCAGAAGACCAGAATAGCACACTCAGTTGTCCTTATGTTAGGTCCTGATCTGGCTATGCCATATGGCTGTGTGCTACACTAGTTCATTTGGCAGACAAGATTTGCATAGAATTCCGTGGCATTGTTTTAAATTATTTTATAGTATGAAGAATACAATTGAACAAAGCTGAATAAAATAGAAAGGATATTTTCTCCAAACGATTTGAAGGAGTGTGCACATGCGACTATTCTGTGTTGAGCGGTTAACAAAGAAATAGGTACTCCTATATGCTTAATTTAGAGTTATTAATGTAACTTTAGTTGTTCTATAAATGTTGGGCTATGTTGTTTTGATTTTTAATACATTGTAAGGCTGCCTGATGATGATTTGAAAAATGTCACATGAAAGGCATGAGCTCTGCTTTGTTTTTTTGCGCAGGCTGTACACACACGTCATCAGTCTCTCATTCACAATTTGACAAGCACTTGATAATGCCTTGAATTTCCCAGCGGAATCCCCTTTGTGTGGCCATAATACCCCCTAAAAGAATCCATGCCTTTTGCAGCCAGTGGCCATTGTGCCCTTGGGCTAAATATAATAATTCCCTTCTCCCTGAGTGCTGCAAAGCACCTCTCACTCACATGGCTCTCCATCACGTGACCGGGTCTTTCTCACAGGCTACAAGTGAAGAGACACATCGGCAATGCAACTGCGCGTGTCCTTATCCAATTCCGAGGTGCATATTGAAGATATTGGAAGAACTGTCCACATTTACTTTTTGTCAGCCAACAAGATGAGTAGGCCTAACGAACAACAAAAGCACTAGCCTATGTCAATCTACTATCCCCATAGTACAAAAGTTGACCTATTCTATTCTGTACGAGAAATAAATATTCCAAACATAGTCTGGGCCAGTTGTGGGATGCGAAAGATCCCAAATGAATACAACCACTAGCATCAAAAAACCTTTTTTACGCAACATTGATAAACTATTAGGCTATTTCTTCATATTATAAGCGCAGCAATGCGCACACGGCAGTAGGCTATAAGCGCAAATGTTCCATTAGCGGGAATCGCAAATGCGATTATGCATATAATGCTTTTATTATGAAGGTGCATTTCTATGGTGAAAATTATCTCCCTCAAACATGAAACTCACGCGCTGCTTATGTATGCCAGTTAGGCTCTACACCCCTTGTAAAGCGGATTAATGTGCTTAATTTTAAGAATTTTTTGGCCACTTTAGTTGTGATACAAACCTTATCAAAACATATAGGCCTATGGACTAGGCTAAATGAGGTGTGCGACTATGATTCAAAAAAGTCAAGAAGAAAAAAAAGGCATTGTTTTTTGCCTTACGATGGGCATCATTCACAAGTGATAATATATAATTCACAAGTGATAGGCTAATATTGTCACCCAGCAGACTATTCTTGATTTAATCGTGTCTTTACATATACAAAATAACGTGTGTGGAATCTGTTTTGATTTAGAATGGACCATTATCATGAACCTATCTCGAAACAGGGGCAGGGAAAAAAATACATCTATGCACTTAAATAGCGAACGGAGGACGCTTTTCCCGTGGTTGATTTTTATGCCAGCCAAGTCGGCTATACTGCTGTTGTAAAGAGAAGCAATGTGCTTAATATTAGGAAAGTTGAGAAATAAATATAGTAGGCCACATGCAATTGCATAGCCTATAGAAATGTTGCGCAACATGAGCTCATGGGCTCTCATTAATAGTTTGATTTTCGATTACATTTGTATTGATGTCAGAGTGGTTAGAGGGACAATGGAGTGCTGAGTATCAGGCAGTTAGCAAGTTTGGTAGGCTACTAATGACCATCAGCAGCATCAGAGCTTGGAGAAGCCTAATTACCGTGACTAAACAGTCACGTGGAATTTGACTGCCTTCATGACCACAGGTGTGTGGGTAATACGGTCACCGTAACAGCCCTAGTCACCATCTCCAATTTGTTCCACCCCACTTTATTTTATTTATTTATTTTTGAGTCGGATTGCAGCCTACAGGAGGAATAACTTGTAAGTATGAAAATGTATGCACTCACTAACTGTAAGTCGCTCTGGAGAAGAGTGTCTGCTAAATGACTAAAATGTAAATGTAATATTATTTGTAGTAACCATTTGGATGTCACCATGATACTGTCTACCCTGCTTAATAGGGGAGATTTTGCGCTGCAAGCCAACAACACGGAGCAACGTGTCCTTGGCTCCTGCTTGCCGCAGTAAGGAGAGGGAAGTAGCTAGACCAGGGGTCTCCAACAGGTCCCAGTAGCTCGCAGCCCACCTATGAGTAGGCTAGCTCACCAAACAATTCTGATCGTGCATGTATTTTTCACGTGTTCCACCGCAAACTGTCAAACAAATCTCAAGTATCAGACAGCTCAAGCTCTATCCAATCAAATCCACATTATCCCTCCCTTAGCCAGAATTGGGTTAAAAAGCACAATATCTGCCAATGAAGTTCCATCAATATTGCCCCTGTATGTATGTGTGGTGCACGCATTTCCCTATAATTTACTTTGTGTAGCCATTTAGCGATAATGATAACTCCAGCTTCAGCAACAAGGACAGCGCGATTAACACTTTGATATTCTGTGGTGGTCGCTGCAGCAGGGAGGAGAGAGAGAACGATAATGATAAATGGGCAATTAAAGGGGTATTACACTCAAATCTAAATGTGTTAGTTATTTTTCAGCCCTCAATTGTCTTCTGTTGCGATTTAAGAATTGACATGGACACGTAACATTCATTGTAATTGTTTTTTCTATGAATAACTGTAATTTAGAGTGAAAAACGTTTAGAAAATCCCAAAACAGGAAAAATAAAAACGGAGAAAACAGAATTAGGGAAAATACAAACAGTGCCTATTTGAAAGCTAGGAAGAAATGTCTGAGTAGCTCATATATAGCTCACTATAGATAGTGTAGCCAATATCAGGCCAGGGTGAAAGCTAAAGTACATTTATTGTAGTGATTTTCACCGAAAATGTACAACTACAGCATTAATGTCAAATGTTACATTTTTGTAAAAAAGAATAAGAATTACTCATAAAATCTTAATGATTCCAACATCGGCAGACATGTTTCAAAATCTCGCTGCAGGTTCTAGACACAAGCATAAACTCACTAGCTGGGCTCATTAGGACGCATCCTTTTTAGGGCTGTCCCTGACAAAAAAAAGTATTAGTCGACCAAGAGTCCTCTGTTCTTTCGACCACTTTTTAAACGTGTATTTTTCCATATATTAACACATCCTATGTGTTTTAATCAAATCAACTATATTCACTGAGCTTGTCTGATGCTTTAAGCACACGGTTTGATTAAATAATTAAGACACAAATGACTAGAGGGTGTCCGACCAGCAATTGATTTGATTGGGCCGGGCTCAGACTTGCTACGCTGTGTAAAAAAATAAAGACAGCGAGTGATGGACCCGTTCTCTCTCTCCTCCCTGCTGCAGCGACCACCACAGAATATCAAAGTGTTAATCGCGCTGTCCGTGTTGCTGAAGCTGGAACATAATTACAGCCATTTATGACAGAAAAGTTCTGTTACCGAAATCCCTCATTTGTTTAGGAAAAACATTCCCTATTCCCTCAACCCTTGCTCTCTTTAAATGCGCACGTGACCAAATACCTATTTGCATGGGACTAGTATTACTAGAGAACGTTGGTTATGTAATTATTACTTCAGAATGTCCGACAATTCCACAGGAGGACTCGGACGGGATAAAAAAAATCCAAACTGCCCCCTGTAATTCTTATTTTTTTTCTCCAATAAATTGACAGTTATGAAGGAGGCTTGGGGGGTTTTATTCTACGCGTGAAGATACAGTATTTCAACATGTCCAGGTGATAGGGCCACACTGATAACTCGAGCTTGGTTCCCAAGTATCTAAACCATACCAAACCATATTTCCTATACTGTTGCCATAATATCTGAATTGATGAAGTGTGATCATAATCATTAGGATATTTTTACAATCCGCAGAACGTCCTAAATGCCCCAAGCCTTCAGATGTGAGCTAAATAGTGCAATTGCACTTGAGATGCATTTTAAGGCTATGGATGAGAAAGTTAACTTTCCAAACGTTTAGGTCAGTTGTATGCTGCTGCTTTGCGATCTATTAACAGTTGCATTAAATAGGCTCATTATTTTTTACTGATGCATTTGCCAATATTCAATTCATACGCACAAAACATATAAACAAAAGCATTCCATGTGAAAGTTGATAGGCTACATGTAGGCCATTCATATATAGCTTAGCAGCACTTAGTTCAATTTATCCAATCAGTTATTGTTTTCTTGCGCAAACTGCGAGCAACACCTGTCGAACTCAGACATTTCTCTCAAAACACAGGGATGTCATTTCGCACAGGACTAGTATTATCAGAGGACATTGGAGTTCGCCAAAAATAACAGTAGGTTATTCTGGCTGAAATTGTTACTCTCCTGCCATGTAAAACGTACTGCCATGGCAGGTTCGGACTGGCCAAAAATTACAGATGTGGTGTTTTGTGCTCGTGCACATAATTACATTACCCGACCTCCCCCTGACCTATAGCCAGGGCGGGTCTTTAACGTTCTGCCACCATTGGCGAGACAAAAAAATGCTGCCCCGAGAGGTTTAATAGTCCCAGTAAGCCAAATTACGTTTCCAGACGTTGAAGTTAGGTTCAATTTAGGTTCTGAATGAAAGGTGAAAAGGTATTTTCCTTATGTTTAAAATATATTATTTTCCAGGACACTGAAAAGGCATATTTTCCGGAAGTTGAAAAATACATATTTTCCAGACGTTGAAATCAGGTTCAATTTCGATTCTGAATGAAAGTTGAAAATAAGTCATTTATAGATGTCTATGTTTGGCCCAAATCAAGGCAGGTCCAGACAGTAACTGCACCCAAAAAAAAATATGTCCAAAAGGCGTCGCCGTCAGTCCGTGATTACTGAGGTGTAGCCTACAGTGTTACCTGAAATTGAATTTTATGAATGCCCATCTATGTGGTAAGCCTACCGTTTGTAAAACCCCCCCAAAAGACGTTCAGACAGGACCAAAATCAGACATCCAAAAGATGTTGGGCTCGTGCTTACTAGGGTGTAGCCTACCATGTCAGCCTGCAATGGGATTTTATGAATGCCCATCCATGTGGTAGGCCCACCATTTGTAAAACAGGCCATTGCACTGGCTTTATTAGTCCTGGTTCCTGTGACTAATCAATTTGGCTATTTAAGCTCTGAATATCAGCTACCCAACTTTATCAGGAGTTATCACGAGCCTATTTGCAATGTGTTTACACAGTGAGAAATGCAGAAGTATTTTATTTTTCGCTTTGATCAGCTTGTCAAAAATGTACGGATAGAAAAATGTAAACCACTGATCATGACAATGGGGTGAAACTCCTGTACAACAGTTGTGATTGTCCGTTCCATAATGTCAATTTTACTTTGACCTGTCCTGTTTTTAGGATATGTTGCTTTGTTAACATAACAGCTCATTTTGTATTTGATTGAGAGCCATTTAGGTTAGGCTATTTGATCTGAGAACCTGCATGATGTAAAAAGTGTCCGTCTCATTACATTGTCATACTTTTGACCTAATCAACGTCAACAAAACAAAGGAGATGATCGTGGACTTCAGGAAACAGCAGAGGGTGCAACCCCCTATCCACATCGACAGGACCGCAGTGGAGAAGGTGGAAAGCTTCAAGTTCCTTGGCGTACACATCACCGACAAACTGAAATGGTCCACCCACGCAGACAGTGTGGTGAAGAAGGCGCAACAGAGCCTCTTCAACCTCAGGAGGCTGAAGAAATCCGTCTTGGCACCTAAAACCCACACAAACTTTTACAGATACACAATTGAGAGCATCCTGTCGGGCTGTATCACCGCCTGGTATCGCAATCGCAGGGCTCTCCAAAGGGTGGTGCGGTCTGCCGAACGCATTACCGGGGGCAAACTACCCACCCTCCAAGACACCTACAGCACCCGATGTCACAGGAAGGCCAAAAAGATCATCAAGGACATCAACCACCCGAGCCACTGCCTGTTCACCCCGCTATCATCCAGAAGGCGAGGTCAGTACAGGTGCATCAAAGCTGGGACTGAGAGAATGAAAAACAGCTTCTATCTCAAGGCCATCAGACTGTTAAATAGCCATCACTAGCACATTAGAGGCTGCTGCTGCCTATTGAAAATCACTGGCCACTTTAAGAAATGGAACACTAGTCACTTTAATAATGTTTACATATCTTGCACTACTCATCTCATATGTATATACTAGGGTTGCACGATATTGGAAATAACTGACATTGTGATATTTTGTTTTTCTGCGATATATATTGTGATATTAAAAAATACAGGATGTATGTATGATCCTCTGGGAAAAATGCAGTTTGCAAACAGCGACTTTTCAGGTGGAAGTCCTCATTAATAAAGTGTACGGTCAGACTTATGTAGGGCTCCGTTGTCCGGCTGGACCACAAGTCCGTTGTTGCTGTATAATATTCCACTTGTGACAGCTCTGTTTCAACTTGTGCCTTGCATTTCTCGTACAACTCTGGGATGGCAACTTGAGAAAAATACTTGCGTGATGGCATTACATACCGCTTGTCAAGTGACCGGATCATGTTTTTAAAACCCTCTTTGGTAACCGTGTTAATTGGTACCATGTCTTTGGCGACGTGAAATGTTATTGAATCTGTGATTTCTCTCTGCCGTTTGTAACCTTTCTCGTATGGTGTAATACTGGCAAAGGCATCCGAAATAGATTTTTTGCTTTGGAGGGCATTGAGATGCTTTGCACTCGTCATACGAAGATTTGTGGTGCCGCCTTAAATGATTGAACAAATTGGTCCTGTTGCCTCGTGTTATGGCAAAAATTGTAAGGCACTCTCGACAAAGTACCTGTTTTTGGTCAACATCATCCTGTCTGTAGCCAAAATATTTCCATATACAGTGAGGGAAAAAAGTATTTTTTCCCCTGCTGATTTTGTACGTTTGCCCACTGACAAAGAAATGATCAGTCTATAATTTGAATGGTAGGTTTATTTGAACAGTGAGAGACAGAATAACAAAACAAAAATCCAGAAAAACGCATGTCAAAAATGTTATAAATTGATTTGCATTTTAATGAGGGAAATAAGTATTTGACCCCTCTCAATCAGAAAGATTTCTGGCTCCCAGGTGTCTTTTATACAGGTAACGAGCTGAGATTAGGAGCACACTCTTAAAGGGAGCTTGTTACCTGTAGAAAAGACACCTGTCCACAGAAGCAATCAATCAGATTCCAAACTCTCCACCATGGCCAAGACCAAAGAGCTCTCCAGGGATGTCAGGGACAAGATTGTAGACCTACACAAGGCTGGAATGGGCTACAAGACCATCGCCAAGCAGCTTGGTGAGAAGGTGACAACAGTTGGTGCGATTATTCACAAATGGAAGAAACACAAAATAACTGTCAATCTCCCTCGGCCTGGGGCTCCATGCAAGATCTCACCTCGTGGAGTTGCAATGATCATGAGAACGGTGAGGAATCAACCCAGAACTACACGGGAGGATCTTGTCAATGATCTCAAGGCAGATGGGACCATAGTCACCAAGAAAACAATTGGTAACACACTACGCCGTGAAGGACTGAAATCCTGCAGCGCCCGCAAGGTCCCCCTGCTCAAGAAAGCACATATAGAGGGCCGTCTGAAGTTTGCCAATGAACATCTGAATGATTCAGAGGAGAACTGGGTGAAAGTGTTGTGGTCAGATGAGACCAAAATCGAGCTCTTTGGCATCAACTCAACTCGCCATGTTTGGAGGAGGAGGAATGCTACCTATGACCCCAAGAACACCATTGTAGTTGCCAAACGTCAGCCTCAAAACCTTAATGACTTGGAGATGGAACAAAATCCCTCCTGAGATGTGTGCAAACCTGGTGGCCAACTACAAGAAACGTCTGACCTCTGTGATTGCCAACAAGGGTTTTGCCACCAAGTACTAAGTCATGTTTTGCAGAGGGGTCAAATACTTATTTCCCTCATTAAAATGCAAATCAATTTACAACATTTTTGACATGCGTTTTTCTGGATTTTTTTGTTGTTATTCTGTCTGTCACTGTTCAACTAAACCTACCATTAAAATTATAGACTGATCATGTCTTTGTCAGTGGGCAAACGTACAAAATCAGCAGGGGATCAAATACTTTTTTCCCCTCACTGTATATATGTTGTGAAATTGTTATATATTACTTGATAGATATTACTGCACTGTCTGAGCTAGAACCACAAGCATTTCGCTACACCCGCTACACGTGTATGTGACAAATAAAATGTGATTTGATTTGATCCTGCCTAATGAGCAGGCAGGCCGTGCCTATAGCATATCATAATCACATCAATATTTATTTATTTATTTATTAACCCATCCAGGACACATATCTTTTTTGTTTTTTACAGCTTTTCTGCTACAAACAGTGGGGAGAACAAGTATTTGATACACTGCCGATTTTGCAGGTTTTCCTACTTACAAAGCATGTAGAGGTCTGTAATTCTTATCATAGGTACACTTCAACTGTGAGAGACGGAATCTAAAACAAAATTCCAGAAAATCACATTGTAATATTTTTAAGTAATTAATTTTATTGCATGACATAAGTATTTGATACATCAGAAAAGCAGAACTTAATATTTGGTACAGAAACCTTTGTTTGCAATTACAGAGATCATATGTTTCCTGTAGGTCTTGACCAGGTTTGCACACACTGCAGCAGGGATTTTGGCCCACTCCTCCATACAGACCTTCTCCAGATCCTTCAGGTTTTGGGGCTGTCGCTGGGCAATACGGACTTTCAGCTCCCTCCAAAGATGTTCTATTGGGTTCAGGTCTGGAGACTGGTTAGGCCACTCCAGGACCTTGAGATGCTTCTTACGGAGCCACTCCTTAGTTGCCCTGGCTGTGTGTTTCGGGTCGTTGTCATGCTGGAAAACCCAGCCATGACCCATCTTCAATGCTCTTACTGAGGGAAGGAGGTTGTTGGCCAAGATCTCGCGATACATGGTCCCATCCATCCTCCCCTCAATACGGTGCAGTCATCCTGTCCCCTTTGCAGAAAAGCATCCCCAAAGAATGATGTTTCCACCACCATGCTTCACAGTTGGGATGGTGTTCTTGGGGTTGTACTCATTCTTCTTCTTCCTCCAAACACGGCGAGTGGAGTTTAGACCAAAAAGCTCTATTTATGTCTCATCAGACCACATGACCTTCTCCCATTCCTCCTCTGGATCATCCAGATGGTCATTGGCAAACTTCAGACGGGACTGGACATGCGCTGGCTTGAGCAGGGGGACTTTCTGGATTTTTGTTTTAGATTCCGTCTCTCACAGTTGAAGTGTACCTATGATAAAAAATTACAGACCTCTACATGCTTTGTAAGTAGGAAAACCTGCAAAATCGGCAGTGTATCAATTACTTTTCTTCTGATAGTGGATATAATGATGAAGATCTGACATGGTTTCAAAGGTACAAACTCAACATATTTTATACAAGGTTTGTCTATGTTGAACATTTATTACCATGATGACATAATCCTGTGGTTGCAATTTCACCCTCAAAACATCAGTTTATGTTGATAACTTTTTTCAAATTCAATCTATTTTCCAAGTAGATTTCATGTCAAAATACGTTGAAAGATTAGTTAAAACAAAGTTGATTCAATCACTTTGTGCCAAGTGGGATGGCTCCATACTATGATATGATTATAATTACACTGGGACGGGTAATTATGGTGCTCCTCTCAGCTAGATAGGAGTAATTGAAACACAGGAAAATGGTTTTGTAAACAGTGTTTTTTGTTAACCTTCCATCTTCCCCGACTTGGTATTAAGAAAGTTTGCTGCTACCTGCTAAGTGTACCTATGATAAAAATTACAGACCTCTACATGCTTTGTAAGTAGGAAAACCTGCAAAATCGGCAGTGTATCAAATACTTGTTCTCCCCACTGTATACATACATTGTACATAGACATTTTACATACAGTATCAGTAAAAAGTTTGGACACACCTACTCCAATGAACTTATCCTCTGCAGCAGAGGTAACTCTGGGTCTTCCTTTCCTGTGGCGGTCCTCATGAGAGCCAGTTTCATCATAGCGCTTGATGGCTTTTGCAACTGCACTTGAAGAAACTTTCAAAGTTCTTGAAATTTTCCGGATTTACTGATCTTCATGTCTTAAAGTAATAATGGACTGTCATTTCACTGCTTATTTGAGCTGTTCTTGCCATAATATGGACTTGGTATTTTACCAAATAGGGCTATCTCCTGTATACCAACCCTACCTTGTCACAAGACAACTGATTGGCTCAAACGCATTAAGGAAAGAAATTCCACAAATTAACTTTTAAGAAGGCACACCTGTTAATTGAAATGCATTCCAGGTGACTACCTCATGAAGCTGGTTGAGAGAATGCCAAGAGTGTGCAAAGCTGTCATCAAGGCAAAGGGTGGCTACTTTGAAGAATCTCAAATATAAAATATATTTTGATTTGTTTAACACTTTTTTGGTTACTACATGATTCCATATGTGTTATTTTATGGTTTTGATGTCTTCACTATTATTCTACAAAGTAGAAAATAGTAAAAAATAAAGAAAAACCCTTGAATGAGTAGGTTTGTCCAAACTTTTGACTGGTACTGTACATGGTACTTTTATATAAAGCAATCACATAACAATAATACATTACCAAACATAAACTCTTTAATCCCACCCCCCAGCCACTCTCAGCCCTTCCCATCTATCACCATAGACCACCCTCGTTTGGTTTTCATGTGCCATATATTTTTCAATTGTGCTGTGATGTTTTATATAAATGTAGAACCTTTCTAAATTGTATAGTATCCACAGATTGTGAGCTAAAGATAAAACCTTTCGTACAAGTATTATTGACTGACTATGGCTTTCCAAATCTCCCCACATCAATAAATTGGTTATAACAAACTCTGAACACCGTAACACGTGACAGCCAAATGGATGCAGAGGATGTGACAAATACACTCAAAATGAGGGAATATTTACAGGTTGCTCAGGAGGTAAAGGCAAAATCAGATGTGTGGAATAAATGTGACTAGTTGTGGAAAATACTAGAGATCAACAATAATAAGGTAAGGAGCAAGTGCTGCTTGCATTTTATGTATGCCAAACAGGTGCTGTATATATTACAATATAATTTCTGACCGTTTGGAACAATGTAAACACAAAATAAAGTGTAAGCATACCAGAGAGTCTGTAACGTTTTTTTGTTACGCCTTTATTACAGCAAAGACTTAAAACTGTCACATTAATTTGTGAATGCAATTTCCGAAATGGAACAGTTTATTTAAGGTAATTATTCAAGGCTCACTTTATTTTATTTTAAAATTTAAATGCTTGATTGCATTTCAAATCATGAACGACTCGTATGCGGTGTGATGACATTAACTAATTAATGATCGATTGATACAGTAGCCTATAGAAGTATTGAAATATAGGCCTTAGTAAGTTACGGTATCAAGACTAAACAGGATGTGCTCTTAGGTCTACAGCTCGATGGTGGTTATACAAGGCTGCTATACTAAGCCTATTAATGATAATGATATCACTTATTATTATAATGATCATCATAATAATAATAACAACAATAAGAAGGAGATCAAGAAAAAGGAGCGTTATTATTATAAATATAATTTTCCAGACAATTTGGAACAGTGTAAACACTAAATAAATTATAAATATTACCAGAGCCGCTATTCTAACGGGGGGAAAAAAGTGTAAAGCCTTTATTACAGCAAAGCAACGATTAAAAACAGCCTAATTTTTGAAATTGTTTACTTGACATGCCGTTGCGTGAGGCTTGGTGCTCACGGAATCAGTAGGCTACTAAACAAACACTCAAACAGGCAACAGAAGCAGGATCTGTCTTTTTTTTATAAAGCCAGGCACATTTAACAGTTAGACTATTGATTATAGACCTAATTAAGTTGGGGTTTCCTCTCTCCTCACTTTTCTTAGATAATAAGGCAAGGGCTGTTTTCTCATCTCATTCTGCTGCTGCCTCCGCCGCATTGTTCTCAACACCAATATGCTGGTTAACTTTGCTATTATGCACATAGCAACATGATCTAGGAAAAGGCGCCAATTCAACAGCGCACTGATGTGTTTCAGAACCGTGGATGACGACCGCTATCCAATGAGGGAGAAAGCGCATGTTATAAAATAATCATATTTTTATTAGTGTTGCACCATTGTTCTTATGGACTGTGCCATCCCCACGGCCTCCACAATGGGTCTGTCCACTCCACAATGGGTCAGTCCACTCCACAATGGGTCAGTCCACTCCACAATGGGTCAGTCCACTCCACAATGGGTCAGTCCACTCAGTGCGAATCAGACAGGTTTCTTCTACACCATGATAGTTTTTTTGCTACTGCTCCACTAAAGAACTCTTGGTCGACCAACAGCCTATCGACCAAACAATCGTCCAGGACTAAATTGGGTCAGCCCTAATCCTTTTTATCCAAGCCAAACTTGGTGCAAAACCACGCCCACGGGTAACCTAGCAACATTCAAAGCCTCGCTGACTGGTCAGAGTTCTGACGTTCCCTGTAACTGGAAGTAAATGCACCTGAGAGGAAGAAAGTGCAAATAGGGAGTGTGATGGTGCCTGCCATTCCAGGAATCATGGGAGATGCACAGTTTCCCGGCCTCATTTGAAATGAGTTAAACGGAAGGCAAGCAACAAGTGACTGTAGATACAGTAGCTAACATTACATGATTGTCAGTAATTGGGAATCAATGGAACTTGCTTTGCCCATTTAGCTAGAGCTAGCTATGCAACTAGCACAAAAACGAAGTCTCTCAATAGTCTATCAATCAAATGTGTTTATAAAGCCCTTTTTTACATCAGCAGATGTCACAAAGTGCTATACAGAAACCCAGCCTAAAATAGTCTTTTCTTAAACACTTACATAACCACACTAAGCTAACGCTAGACAACGCACACTACTAGACAGCTTCAGCCCAATCAGCGTTGTAAACTAGCGATGACACTTGTCTTCACAGCTTAGCGACCTCCAAAAACAACGCAACTATCCATGATGTCGATGCTATCCATCTGGTCAGTTAGACTGGCTGCAATCACTCACTAAAAAGATACATAGTTCAATGCAACTTCATATCCAAATTCGGGAAATGCAAGTTATGGCTGACAATGTTTTGATTTGGTTGGGATTCTTTCTCTCCCGCGCCTTTACTTCGTCACAGTGAACAACTGAACTCTGACCAATCAGCGCGGCTTTAAATGTTGCTAGGTTTCTCATGGGCGTGGTTTTGCACCAAGTTTGGCGTGGACAGATTTGGACGACTGACTGAACCTAATCAGTACATCTCCACTCGACAAACGTCATCAATTTAGGCACTAAATGTCCGTATAGCCTCTCCCTATGCAAATACTGCTTGCTAATAAGATTATCTTAAACAAAAGCTCTAAAATGATATGTCCTTAACCCACAACTGGCCATTTAACCTAAATAGAACGTTAGCTATAGATGGAAGCACCTCAAGACTGACAACTAGTCATTACAAGTTTCCAAAAATGACAATCATCAGTGAAGCTTTAGCACGCGCTGTACTTACCCTCAAAGCTGCGAGGTCGATGTCATCCAAGCTTCGTGTGGGGGCGTTTTCGGACATACTGGCAAAAGTAGTAAATTAGCACAAAAAGTAGCAGCCAGTAGAAAATCCAGGTGGCCCAATGTTTAATTTAGCTGTGTCTTGCGCTGTCAGGTCCCAATCAGACAGATATGGGGGTACCTTATGAGACTTTACTTGCTAACTTACAGTAGCTAGATAGCTAACTAACATAAACAACCGGACGCAAAAACGGCAAGGCGAAACGCAGTTAGCTAGCAAGCTAGTCCCATTGCGTGACAGAGACCCAATCTTGTGCTGCACTCTATGCGTTCATTTTGGGAATATTGGTGCGTATGTTGCATGACAATTCGAACGAGGTCGTCGACAAATACTTTGAATTTTAACTACACGATACAATTATGTTTGTGAGATGAAACAAAAGTTAGAATAAGTAGCTAGATAGCTAGCTGCTGGCTAAATAACAGCGCAATAATACAAAGCAAAGGTAGTCCGCAGCAGAGCTGTCAGGCTGAGAACGTTATCTAGCAAGCTAGCTACCCACGCACAAATCAAAAATAAGATTTATTTTGAAGCTTGCATTATAGCTGCTCGCAATTTCCGTCCTGCATAGACTTCAAATGTTCCACAAATGAAGTATCAAGCAAATGGCGCGCTCAGTATATGATATGTAGTTAGCTAGCCAGCTAGCTACGACGAATGTCCGACATTCGATATCTGAACACAAACTTTCATTCCTTTCGCGTTGACACTGATCGCGCCTTGCAATGCCTGTACCGACGGTGGAAAAAAAACAAGCAGTTTCTGTACGGACCCAATTGTACGAATTGGAGCTGGTTCGTACTTCTAAATATATACTTTAGTTAGGAGTATAGTTGATACCATCCAAGTAATTTCCCGACACATATAGTGCATAAACTATTTCCTCGCCATGTTTTGGTAACGTTAGCCCTGTTCGTCTGTATGGTCGGCTATGACGTCCCTTTATAGCAAGTGTCTGTATATATAAACACACACACACAACACCCTTTCCTCTACTATTTTTTTCTCTCTTCCCACTCCCTACTCTGAAGAGTGCTACGGTACTGCATCGGGGACAAATTACCTGAGAGAGGATCAGTAAACATGCATACTACTGCTGCCTTGGCCTGTAGCTAGCCTAGTGTTTACCTGGCTGACTGGGACAATCACAAATGGATTGACATGACTCAAAAACCAGAGGCAAATGAACTAATACTGTTCACATTAAAACTTATAAAAATGTTTATTAAATGTTAAAGATATAGCTACATTCGTACACATGACAATTTGGAAAAATAAAAGCCTATAGGCTATAGCCTAGTTATTCTAATAATTAAGTGATAAGTGATCAGGCTGGTTTCATGGACTAGACGTAAAATAGTAAACGAAAATCAGGGACACTCAGTATGATATGTTATGTTTAGTACGGTTACATAAGACAGGTTATTTAAAGCAAATATGAAAGGTGGGTGGTTGGTCGGGTGGATGCCACCTAGCTAACGTTAGCCACAACCAATTGGAATTCATAACATATGTATTGAACATTTGCATTTGTAACATATATGAAATGATGGACATCCACAAATTAATACATACCATACCAAATGTAAAATATCATACTAATTTGAGTCCCAGATTTTAGATTACTATGCTACGTCTACCCCTGAGTCCAGGTTGCAGGCATACATACATTTAATGCACATTAAAATGTTTAAAAACATAGTGAAAGTTTGGCCTACACGGTTTAAAAATAAGTAGAAAATACTTCATTCATATAAAGGTTATTCAAATGTTAAAGAGCTACAACTCTCCCCTTCTTTCAAGATTCAACATAACATAGTGTGGTGAATATAATCAACATATATGGCGCAAAAAAATTATAAATGTAATTTTAGTAAAAAAGCAATGATGTTGGTGAAATGAAAATGTGAAACCAATGCAAAAATCTAAACAAAAGTAGTTGTAGTAGGCCTGGTAGTAGTAGTAGTAGTAGTAGTAGTGGTACTAGGTGCTTTTAGCAATGCGGGTATATTTACATACACTAGCGATGCATTCAATTGTATTGGTGGGAATGGAAATTTGAGACAAAATATCTAAAGTATCGTATTATTAAACAGACTTTCCAAATGTGACCCACTTCCTCTCTGCTTACCTCGTGTCAAAATAAAAAGTCCTGCATGTGCTCCATATGTGGACAAAAAGTAATAATTTGTGGTGGACTTTTATTTTGACATGAGGTAAGCAGAGAGGAAGTGGGTCAGCAACAGACCCACGTTTGGAAAGTCTGTTTAATAATATGATCCTTTAGATATTTTGTGTCAAATTCCCCCCTTAATAACTACCAACTGTCCTGCACATATCCACAGTAAGTTGAAATTGAATTGTATTTAACTTCTAGCTTCCCACCAACTGCTTTTGTGCAACCCAATACAATTAAAAGCAACACTAGTGTATGTAAACACACCCGAGTTGCTAAAAGCACCTGTAGTAGTGGTAGAAGTAGTATCACTAAATAAATGTTACTATTTCAGTGAGTCACCTTTTCCTTGATCAAAACTGTCAAAAAGTTACTCATCCCATCCCAGATTAGAAACTGTGCTTTACAAAAAAATAAATATATTTGCTCCCCTTTCTCAAAATGTAGTGGAATGTTCTGGACCACTGACAACAGGGTAAGTTAGTAACAATAATTCACTTGGTTGGCATGGTGACAGCAAAAATAAGCAACAATTAAAGCAAGCCAGGAGCACCCCCTGAATATCTTTCTCATTCCCCTCTATTCACCGCATGCCCCTCATATGGTCCTTTGCCTTCCTCTTTTGTCATTGCCTATTTTCATATACCTCTGTCTGATTCAGTCTATCGCTCATCTGTCCTTTCCTCTTTCGGCCACAATCTAGTCAGCTCTTTATAACCGTCACCATAACAACCACAAATGTTCTGACAGATTTGCTGGCACTGCATTGAGAGTGGAAGCTAGAGGCAGAGAGAGAGAAAAAGAGGCATAGGGAGAGAGCAGCAGAGGGAGAGAGAGGCTGAGAGAGACGTAGAGAGAGAGAGAGAAGAGCTATCCACCCACACAACCTTGCAACAATAAATGTACGCAATGTTCCTAAATCATCTGAGACTCTTGACTTCTGATCTCCATTCCTCCTCCTGCATCTCATACAGTGGCATTCTGTTCCTGTTATGTTCTATAATGGCGGACTCGTACCTAAGACCTTTAAAAAAGGAAATACTCAGGTTCATTATTATATTAACAAACAAATTTGGTCAGTTGAGTGTGGCAATGATCCAATGTCATAAAAATTTACATTTGACATTAAAACAGTGGTAATCCTTCAAATAGCCATGTCTCAAAGTCACTTGGAGCCCATAAAAGTCTCATAATGTGTTAGTATACATCAGGGATCAACTAGATTCAGTTGCGGGCCATTTTTTCCTTTAGCAGATGGTCAGGGGGCAGGAACATAATTACAAATACATTTGTAGACTGTATATTGACCACAAGAAGCCCAAACAGATATAACATTTGACAAAAACATAATCATTTTAAACCTTGCTTACATTTGTATACAATCATGTACACTGAGTGTACAAAACATTAGGAACACTTTCCTAATATTGAGTTGCACCCCCTTTTTCCCCTCAGAACAGCCTCAATTCATCGGGGCATGGACTCTACAAGGTGTCGAAAGTGTTCCGCAGTGATGCTGGCCCATGTTGACTCCAATGCTTCCCACAGTTGTGTCAAGTTGGCTGGATGACCTTTGGGTGGTGGACCATTCTTGATACACACAGGAAACTGTTTAACATTAAAAAAAACAGCAGCGTTGCAGTTCTTGACACACTCAAACTGGTGCGCCTGGCCCCTATCATACCCCGTTCAAAGGAAGTTGCCCATTCACCCTCAATGGTACACACACAATCCACATCTCATTTGTCTCAAGGCTTAAAAATCCTTCTTTAACCTGTCTCCTCCTTCACCTACACTGATTGAAGTGGATTTAACAAGTGAGATCAATAAGGGATCATAGCTTTCACCTGGTCAGTCTATGTCATGGAAAGAGCAGGTGTTCCTAATGTTTTATACACTCAGTGTACATCTCTCTATTATGCGTGGGAATACCTTGGAAAATATTTCCAAAATTAAAATCACTTGGAGCTGATTTGCTAATGTTTTTACAGTCTTTTGTTTCCAACAATAAAATAAAATAAATATATATTTTATTTATTTATTTGCTCAGAAAACTTGGGGGGATCAAATACAATCACCTGCAGGCCGCCAGTTGGGGAACCCTGGGATACATTATCATCTGGTGTGTTTTTAAATGTTTGACCGTTTTAACAGAGTTAAAATCCACTCTGTATCAACAGCTATGTAAAAATCTTGCATCTAATTGCATTCTTTGTAGACACATCAGTTAGTGTTTTTTAGCTAGGTGAGTTTAGAATACATTTTGTTCCAATCTTTTTATTAACAATGGAGTGGAATCTGGCGAAGGTGATACAAATCTATAAAGGTCTTCCCTGCTGTACTGGGATTTTTCAGTGTCATCCTGGCCCTTGTGGCTGGTAGCCTGGTACTCTTATGTCCAGAGTCCCGTAGGAGCCATGCCCTCCTTACTGCCCAGTGGGGGGAGCAGACTCTCCTCTGACAGGAAGTTGAGGGGGAAGTGGACCAGTAGCCCCCTGATGGCCTCCAGCTCCTCTTTAGCTTGCTGGGGGTCTGTGTCACACAGGCGCTCTATGCCTGAATGCTCTTTCAGCTCCCTCATGCTGTGGACAGAGTTGCAGGGGAGGCAGCGGAAGACCTGTTCCAGGTAAAGGGAAGGAACAGCCAAGGGGAAAGGTGAGTAGCAGAGAGGACAGGGAGGGAGGTTAAAGGGAAAGAGAGATGAATAACTATGCACATGAAAGAGATCCAAACATAGCATTTAGTCCTATTCATTTCCATTTATACCTTGTCATAAATCTTAGCATTCAGTTTTGCTGTCGTGTTCCATCCCAACAAGAAAAACTGATCGCTGATCGGGTCATCAATATCGATCTTGGGGTCAGAATCGGCTCCTAAAAGCACCCTGGGAAGCACATGCACATAGACTTGTAAGTCAGTTACTGCCAAACAGCTACATTAACTGCACATTCAAACTGTTGCTAGAGTGACAGTTCGTAATACAGCATCTGAGTAAAGGTTGGTGCACAAATTCACATTTCAAAAAACGGAATTCCTTCATACGGAGAATGACGACCACGCTTGCGCAATATTGTCATCTGAGATGGTTCCCTTGGAAACTAGAGGATATACTTGGTAGCTGCTGATTCGAGCCAAAACTAATAGCTCTGCTGGCATAATAGGCTTCAGGCAAGCTCTGTGAAGCGTATGCATATTCTGTCTAGGACTCTAAGGGACAGTTTTAGTGCATCACAAAAGCCAACAATTACTAATCAATAGATCCATCCACTAGTAGTGCAGTCATCGTTATTAGTATGTCAGTGTAGGGACCTTGGTTACCCCCTCCCTCACTAACATAAGGATGACTATGTGGGAGTTGTTCATCTCATGAGAAGTGATTCACTTCTGCAGAGGGGATAACCCTTTCATGTCCAAACACACCCAGGTTCACCCCAGATATATAATTTCTATACCCCTCAAACTCAGTAAACCTCTCTATCAGTGAACTAACTGAATGTAAAATCACAGAGAGTGCAGAAGTGTATGGACCCTACTGACATATTTTCCATAGTCCTGACCTGAAACACTCTTTGCGCAGTGCCAAAGTGAGGGGTCCGGCCTGGTACTCCTCTCCCCCCATCATGGAGAGGACCCTCTCCTCATCCTCCACCAGCAAAGCCAGCTCACTGTCCCGGCTGCCCAGCATACTGCGGTCATTGATGTTGGCCGAGCCTGGATGGAGGGAGAACAGAGAGCGGAGGGAATAGAAACCGGATAGGAGAGGAAAGAGACAGAGCCAGAGACAGAAAGAGAGAGCAAAGAGGAGAGTGTAGTGACAGTACTAATATCAGTGATGATGGCCATAGATTCTGCAGTGACTTGCTTACAATAAAGTATGTGAGTTGGTAGCAGCAAACTTTCTTAATACCAAGTCGGGGAAGATGGAAGGTTAACAAAAAACACTGTTTACAAAACCATTTTCCTGTGTTTCAAGGACTCCTATCTAGCTGAGAGGAGCACCATAATTACCCTACCTAGTCCCAGTGTAATTATAATCATATCATAGTATGGAGCCATCCCACTTGGCACAAAGTGGTTGAATCAACTTTGTTTTAACGTAATCTTTCAACGTATTTTGACATGAAATCTACTTGGAAAATAGATTGGAATTGAAAAAAGTGATCAACATAAACTGATGTTTTGAGGGTGAAATTGCAACCACAGGATTATGTCATCATGGTAATAAATGTTCAACATAGACAAACCTTGTATAAAATATGTTGAGTTTGTACCTTTGAAACCATGTCAGATCTTCAACATTATATCCACTGTCAGAAGAAAAGTAATTGATACACTGCCGATTTTGCAGGTTTTCCTACTTAAAAAGCATGTAGAGGTCTGTAATTTTTATCATAGGTACACTTCAACTGTGAGAGACGGAATCTAAAACAAAAATCACATTGTATGATTTTTAAGTAATTAATTTGCATTTTATTGCATGACATAAGTATTTGATCACCTACCAACCAGTAAGAATTCCGGCTCTCACAGACCTGTTCGTTTTTCTTTAAGAAGCCCTCCTGTTCTCCACTCATTACCTGTATTAACTGCACCTGTTTGAACTTGTTACCTGAATAAAAGACACCTGTCCACACACTCAATCAAACAGACTCCAACCTCTCCACAATGGCCAAGACCAGAGAGCTGTGTAAAGACATCAGGGATAAAATTGTAGACCTGCACAAGGCTGGAATAGGCTACAGGACAATAGGCTTGGTGAGAAGGCAACAACTGTTGGCGCAATTATTAGAAAATGGAAGAAGTTCAAGATGACGGTCAATCACCCTCGGTCTTGGGCTCCATGCAAGATCTCACCTTGTGGGGCATCAATGATCATGAGGAAGGTGAGGGATCAGCCCAGAACTACACAGCAGGACCTGGTCAATGACCTGAAGAGAGCTGGGACCACAGTCTCAAAGAAAACCATTAGTAACACACTACGCAGTCATGGATTAAAATCCTGCAGCGCACGCAAGGTCCCCCTGCTCAAGCCAGCGCATGTCCAGGCCCGTCTGAAGTTTGCTAATGACCATCTGGATGATCCAGAGGAGGAATGGGAGAAGGTCATATGGTCTGATGAGACAAAAATAGAGCTTTTTGGTCTAAACTCCACTCGCCGTGTTTGGAGGAAGAAGAAGGATGAGTACAACCCCAAGAACACCATCCCAACCGTGAAGCATAGAGGTGGAAACATCATTCTTTGGGGATGCTTTTCTGCAAAGGGGACAGGACGACTGCACCGTATTGAGGGGAGGATGGATGGGGCCATGTATCGCGAGATCTTGGCCAACAACCTCCTTCCCTCAGTAAGAGCATTGAAGATGGGTCGTGGCTGGGTCTTCCAGCATGACAACGACCCGAAACACACAGCCAGGGCAACTAAGGAGTGGCTCCGTAAGAAGCATCTCAAGGTCCTGGAGTGGCCTAGCCAGTCTCCAGACCTGAACCCAATAGAACATCTTTGGAGGGAGCTGAAAGGCCGTATTGCCCAGCGACAGCCCCGAAACCTGAAGGATCTGGAGAAGGTCTGTATGGAGGAGTGGGCCAAAATCCCTGCTGCAGTGTGTGCAAACCTGGTCAAGACCTACAGGAAACGTATTATCTCTGTAATTGCAAACAAAGGTTTCTGTACCAAGTTCTGCTTTTCTGATGTATCAAATACTTATGTCATGCAATAAAATACAAATTAATTACTTAAAAATCATACAATGTGATATTCCGGATTTTTTTTATGATAAAAATTACAGACCTCTACATGCTTTGTAAGTAGGAAAACCTGCAAAATCGGCAGTGTATCAAATACTTGTTCTTCCCACTGTATATGCTGCGCAGCACCTCCTACTGGAAAGTTGATCTATCTATAGCTATCCGTTTGGTCTCCCATCAAGGGTTTTAACCAAGCCCTGCTTAACTTTGATTTGTCACAAACTACTACCAATGTGCTATCACGAGAATTATTAGAGAGATCTCTTAATAATTAAATAGATTCACTGTTGTTGTCAAATTCATTCAAAAGGGTAGGTTTAACAGAGAAAATGTTAAAGAATAGGACTAAATAATATCAAACGTTATTTAAAAGTGCATTTAAAGTTTGATTTGATTTGACCTATTCTTTAAAGGAGATTCTCCAGTACTTTTGTATACTTTTTAGCCAATAGTTCTGAAAGTAGCACTCACGAGCCAAAAGTGGTCTTCGGATATTGTGTACTACGTCACATGTGCAGATATGTGCACCACATCATTGCTCTCTCTCTCTCTGCTGTGTGTGCATCTTGCTAGCTGTCACTCAAATGGCGAGGGGCTGAAGCTCATAACTCAAACACTGTTTGCAAAAAGACCGTTCAATGCAGCGTGTAGTGGAATAGGCCTAGACTAGGCTATATTTAAGCAATAAGGCCCGAGGGGGTGTGGTATATGGCTAATATACCACGGCTAAGGGCTGTTCTTATGCACAATGCAATGCCGAGTGCCTGGGTACAGACCTTAGCCATGGTATATTGGCCATATAGCCCCCAAGATTCCTTATTGCTATTATAAGTTCCCTTGGAGAGTTCATCAATGAGCTTGACGCCTTGATATGTTCCTTTCCTGAGGATGGCTCACCCCTCACAGTTCTGGGTGACTTTAACCTCCCTACGTCTGCCTTTGACTCATTTCTCTCTGCCTCCTTCTTTCATCTCCTTTCCTCTTTTGACCACCCTCACACCGTCCCCCCCCCTACTCACAAGGCAGGCAATACGCTTGACCTCATCTTTACTAGATGCTGTTCTTCTACTAATCTCAATGCAACCCCTCCAAGTCTCCGACCACTACTTTGTATCATTTTCTCTCTCGCTCTCCTCCAACACTACTCACTCTGCCCCTACTCAGATGGTAATGTGCCGTCGCAACCTTCGCTCTCTCTCTCCCGCTACTCTCTCCTCTTCCCTCTGCTAAATCCTTCTACTTCCAATCTCCTGATTCTGCCTCCTCAACCCTCCTCTCTGAATCTTTTGACTCTCTATGTCCCCTATCCTCCCGGGCCGGCTCGGTCCTCCCCTCCTGCTCCGTGGCTTGACGATTCATTGCGTGCTCACAGAACAGGGCTCCGGGCAGCCGAGCGGAAATGGAGGAAAACTAAACTCCCTGCGGACCTGTCATCTTTCCACTCCCTCCTCTCTACATTCTCTTCCTCCGTTTCTGCTGCTAAAGCCACTTTCTACCACTCTAAATTTCAAGCCTCTGCCTCTAACCCTAGGAAGCTCTTTGCCACCTTCTCCTCCCTGCTGAATCCTCCTCCTCCTCCCCCTCCCTCCTCCCTCCTCCCTCCTCCCTCCTCCCCCTCTGTGGATGACCATTTTGAAAAGAAGGTTGACGACATCCGATCCTCATTTATTAAGTCAAATGACACCGCTGGTCCTGCTCACACTGCCCTACCCTATGCTTTTGACTTCTTTCTCCCCTCTCTCTCGAGATGAAATCTTGTGACTTGTGATGGCGGCCGCCCAACAACCTGCCCGCTTGACCCTATCCCCTCCTCTCTTCTCCAGACCATTTCCGGAGACCTTTCCCTTACCTCACCTCGCTCATCAACTCATCCTTGTCCACTGGCTATGTCCCTTCCATCTTCAAGAAAGCGAGAGTTGCACCCCTCCTCAAAAAGCTACAACCGATCCCTCCGATGTCAACAACTACTGTCCAGTATCCCTTCTTTCTTTTCTCTCCAAAACTCTTGAGCGTGCCGTCTATAGCCTAATATAGCCAACTCTCCTGCTATCTCTCTCAGAATAACCTTCTTGATCCAAACCAGTCAGGTTTCAAGACTGGTCATTCAACTGAGACTGCTCTTCTCTGTGTCACGGAGGCTCTCCGCACTGCTATAGCTAACTCTCTCTCCTCTGCTCTCATCCTTCTAGACCTATCTGCTGCCTTTGATACTGTGAACCATCAGATCCTCCTCTCCACCCTCGCCGAGTTGGGCATCTCCGGCGCGGCTCACTCTTGGATTGCGTCCTACCTGACAGGTCGCTCCTACCAGGTGGCGTGGCGAGAATCTGTCTCCGCACCACGTGCTCTCTCCACTGGTGCTCAGTTCTAGGCCCTCTCCTATTCTCTCCAGGTGGCTCTGTCATATCCTCACATGGTCCCTCCTATCATTGCTACACAGATGACACACAATTCATCTTCTCCTTTCCCCCTTCTGGTAACCAGGTGGCGTATCGCATCTCTTCATGTCTGGCAGACATATCAGTGTGGATGTCAGATCACCACCTCAAGCTGAACCTCGGCAAGACGGAGCTGCTCTTCCTCCCGGGGAAGGACTGCCCGCGCCATGATCTCGCCATCACGGTTGACAACTCCGTTGTGTCCTCCCAGATTGCAAAGAACCTTGGCGTGACCCTGGACAACACCCGGTCGTTCTCCGCTAACATCAAAGCGGTGACCCGATCCTGTAGGTTCATGCTCTACAACATTCGCAGAGTACGACCCTACCTTACACAGGAAGCGGCACAGGTCCTAATCCAGGCACTTGTCATCTCCCGTCTGGATTACTGCAACTTGCTGTTTGCTGGGTTCCCTGCCTGTGCCATTAAACCCCTACAACTCATCCAGAACGCTGCAGCCCATCTGGTGTTCAACCTTCCCAAGTTCTCTCACGTCACCCCGCTCCTCCGCACACTCCACTGGCTTCCAGTTGAAGCTCGCATCTGCTACAAGACCATGGTGCTTGCCTACGGAGCTGTGAGGGGAACGGCACCTCCTTACCTTCAGGCTCGGATCAGTCCCTACACCCAAACGGTTCTTCCACCTCTGGCCTGCTGGCCCAGTCAAAACTGTTCGCTGCTCTGGCACCCAAATGGTGGCAAATTTTAAATATACTCTAAAAATAAAAATAAATAGAAAAATAAAAAATTGTAAAGTGGTTGTCCCACTAGCTATCATAAGGTGAATGCACCAATTTGTAAGTCGCTCTGGATAAGAGCGTCTGCTAAATGACGTAAATGTAAATGTTAATAAACTGGTTACCAACGTAATTAGAGCAGCAAAAATACATGTTTTGTCATACCAGTGGTATATACCACGGCTGTCAGCCAATCAGCATTCAGGGCTCGAACCACCCAGTTTATAATAGATACATTTCTTACCCTTTCTTTTCACAGGAAAAATGTGGCCTTTTATAAAAACATTTCATGCAATTCTACTATACTTTATATGACTGGAAACATTTGCATAATCTTTTATAATACAACAAAAATTACAGGGTGGCCTATACTTTGCTAACTGACAAACAGATCAATAAAAATGACGTTGTCTGCAACGATCTAATAGGCCAACAAAAAGGGGAGACACAAATATTGTCCAAAATATTGCCATATGCCTGGCTTGGCCTCTCGTTCAGACATTCGCAACTCAACAATCATCTACAGTTGAAGTCGGAAGTTTACATACATCTTAGCCAAATACATTTAAACTCAGTTTTCACAATTCCTGACATTTAATCCTAGTAAAAATTCCCTATCTTAGGTCAGTTAGGATCACCACTTTATTTTAAGAATGTGAAATGTCATAATAATAGTAGAGAGAATGATTTATTTCAGCTTTTATTTAATACATAATATTCCCAGTGGGTCAGAAGTTTACATAAACTCAATTTGATATTTGGTAGCATTGCCTTTAAATTGCTTAACTTGGGTCAAACGTTTCGGGTAGCCTTCCACAAGCTTCCCACAATAAGTTGGGTGAATTTTGGCCCATTCCTCCTGACAGAGCTGGTGTAACTGAGTCAGGTTTGTAGGCCTCCTTGCTCGCACACGCTTTTTCAGTTCTGCCCACAAATGTTTTATAGGATTGAGGTCAGGGCTTTGTGATGGCCACTCCAATACCTTGACTTTGTTGTCCTTAAACCATTTTGCCACAACTTTGGAAGTATGCTTGGGGTCATTGTCCATTTGGAAGACCCATTTGCGACCAAGCTTTAACTTCCTGACTGATGTCTTGAGATGTTGCTTCAATATATCCACATAATTTTCCTTCCTCATGATGCCATGTATTTTGTGAAGTGCACCAGTCCCTCCTGCAGCAAAGCACCCCCACAGCATGATGCTGCCACCCCCGTGCTTCACGGTTGGGATGGTGTTCTTCAGCCTTTTTCCTCCAAACATAACGACAGTCATTATGGCCAAACAGTTATATTTTTGTTTCATCAGACCAGAGGACATTTCTCCAAAAAGTATGATCTTTGTCCCCATGTGCAGTTGCAAACTGTAGTCTGGCTTTATTATGGCAGTTTTGGAGCAGTGGCTTCTTCCTTGCTGAGCGGCCTTTCAGGTTATGTCGATATAGGACTCGTTTTACTGTAGATACTTTTGTACCTGTTTCCTCCAGCATCTTCACAAGGTCCTTTGCTGTTGTTCTGGGATTGATTTGCACTTTTCGCACCAAAGTACGTTCATCTCTAGGAGACAAAACTCATCTCCTTCCTGAGCGGTATGACGGCTGCGTGGTACCATGGTGTTTATACTTGCGTACTATTGTTTGTACAGATGAACGTGGTACCTTCAGGCATTTGGAAATTGCTTGACTTGTGGAGGTCTACAATTTTTTTCGGAGGTGTTGGCTGATTTTCCCATGATGTCAAGCAAAGAGGCACTGAGTTTGAAGATATCCCTTGAAATACATCCACAGGTACACCTCCAATTGACTCAAATGATGTCAATTAGCCTATCAGAAGCTTCTAAAGCCATGACATCATTTTCTGGAATTTTCCAAGCTGTTTAAAGGCACAGTCAACTTAGTGTATGTACATTTCTGACCCACTGGAATTGTGTTACAGTGAATTATAAGTGAAATAATCTGTCTGTAAACAATTGTTGGAAAAATTACTTGTGTCATGCACAAAGTAGATGTCCTAACCGACTTGCCAAAACTATAGTTTGTTAACAAGAAATTTGTGGAGTGGTTGAAAAACGAGTTTTAATGACTCCAACCTAAGCGTATGTAAACTTCCGACTTCAACTGTATTTGTTATTTGCCACACATGCTGCCCAAATTGCAGGCCCTTCCGACAGGCTATGCGATTGAAAACAATCCACGTTTTTGAAGAAGCTAATGATCCTCCGATCCTCCAAATCATGCTTTCTGGTGTAGTAGCCTATTTTGAATGATTGTAAGTATTTCTGTATAGACAGGAGTAGGCTAATTAAGCGATATAATTTTGGCAATTTAATTCAATTTACTTTATGGATGCGCCGCCTATGCCCCAGTGGGATGCCAGGTGAAGAGTTTCATTGGGTGGTACCAAAAGGAGGGACATTACACAGTGAGGAGTGCATGTGTATAAACATATTACAAACCATGAAATATTGTATAACGATTCCAATAGAACTACTTAGAAATCGCATTAATCTTTAATGAGGGTGGTGCCTTTTAAGTTCCTTTCCTCACCCTCCCCTTAAGTCCAGGATGGATGTATATATAGCAGCATGTTTTTTTAGCTCTGCATATTATTCACCTTGTGATTATTATGCAGAGGCAGTAATTAGCAGCCTGTGATTGATCCCAGCGATTAATCACAACCTGCATTGGAAATGGCACCCTATCCCCTATATAGTACACTACTTTTGTCAAGAGCAAAATTACTGCATTATATAGGGAATAAGGTGCCATTGCAGACACAATTATGTCCCATCCCATCTCTGAATCTGTCTCAAGTGTGGCTGTGATGATGGTGACTCACCGATGATGTAGCGGCGGTCATCGGCTATGAGTGTCTTGCTGTGTACGTAGATGAGCTCTGTGACCAGGGACTGGGAGAGCTGGGAATGCGTGCGCAGGCCACACAGGGTGATGTACTTGCTCCACTGGTCCTCAACTGGGGGGAGGGGGTAGAGAGACACACTGGTTGGTTGGCACACTGGCATAGAGCTAATTCCAATGAAAAAACTAACGCTAAGGAAACGGGAGCACAAATTAAACATGAGAAGACATATGGACGTTATAGGAAAACAGGATGAACTGATGAAGTATGAGGAGAATGGAGAACTATACTATAGTAAGTATAGATAGTAAAGGCAGATACTTTTAGTGTATGTGGTCACCTCTTCAAATTTGTGGATTCGGCTATTTCATTCATTAGTGGATTCGTTGCTGACAGGTGTATAAAATCGAGCACACAGCCATGCAATCTCCATAAACAAACATTGGCAGTAGAATGGCCCATACTGAAGAGCTCAGTGACTTTCAACGTGGCACCGTCATAGGATGCCACCTTTTCGTCAAATTTCTACCCTGCTAGAGCTGCCCCAGTCAACTGTATGTGCTGTTAATGTGAAGTGGAAACGTCTAGGCATAACAATGGCTCAGCCGCGAAGTGGTAGGCCACACAAGCTCACAGAACGGGACCGCCAAGTGCTGAAGCGTGTAAAAATCGTTTGTCCTCAGTTGCAACACTCACTACTGAGTTCCAAACTGCCTCTGGAAGCAACAAGAACTGTTCGTCGGGAGCTTCATGAAATGGGTTTCCATGGCCGAGCAGCCGCACACAAGCCTAAGATCACCATGCACAATGCCAAGCGTCGGCTGTAGTGGTGTAAAGCTCGCAGCCATTGGACTCTGCAGGAGTGGAAAGCAAGTCACCTGGGGTGGTGAATCACGCTTCACCATCTGGCAATGCGACGGATGAATCTGGGTTTGGCGGATGCCAGGAAAACGCTACCTGCCCAAATGCATAGTGCCAACTGTAAAGTTTGGTGGAGGAGGAATAATGTCTGGGGCTGTTTTTCATGGTTCGGGCTAGGCCCCTTAGTTCCAGTGAAGGGAAATCTTAACGCTACAGCATACAATGACATTCCCAGAACAGCGCCGGAGAAGATGGCTGCCGTTTTACAGCCCTCTAACCAATTGTACTATTATGTGTGTTTTTCTGCGTTATTTGTAATTTATTTTGTACATAATGTTTCTGCCATCGTCTCTTATAACCAAAAAGAGCTTCTGGATATCAGGACAGCGATTACTCACCTCGTAATGGACGAAGATTTTTTCTTCAACGAGGCGGCCGCGAAGGATATCATACAGACACCCGACAAGGCCCAAATCTCCGTCATTCGCGTGAGGAAGAGACGGAGATATCGCGGACGAAGATCGGGGTGCCTTGTAAGGATCCGACGGCGAGCGAGTAAACTGCCTCTTCCATCAATCCTATTAGCCAACGTTCAATCTTTTGAAAATAAAGTGGACGATTTAAGATTACGGTTATCCTACCAACGGGACATTAAAAACTGTAATATCTTATGTTTCACGGAGTCGTGGCTGAACGACAACAATGATAACATTCAGCTAGCGGGCTATACGCTACATCGGCAGGACAGAACGGCCGACTCCGGTAAGACAAGGGGTGGCGGTCTGTGTATATTTGTAAACAACAGCTGGTGCACAAAATCAAATACTAAGGAAGTCTCTAGGTTTTGCTCGCCTGAGGTAGAGTATCTTATGATAAGCTGTAGACCACACTATTTACCAAGAGAGTTTTCATCTATATTTTTCATGGCTGTCTATTTACCACCACAAACCAAGGCTGGCATTAAGATTGCACTGAATGAGTTGTACAAGGCCATTAATCAACAGGAAAACGCTCATCCAGATGCAGCGCTCCTAGTGGCCGGGGACTTTAATGCAGGGAAACTTAAATCCGTTCTACCTCATTTCTACCAGCATGTTAAATGTGCAACCAGAGGGAAAAAAACTCTAGACCACCTTTACTCCACACACAGAGACGCATACAAAGCTCTCCCTCGCCCTCCATTTGGCAAATCTGACCATAACTCTATCCTCCTGATTCCTGCTTATAAGCAAAAACTAAAGCAGGAAGCACCAGTGACTCGGTTAATAAAAAAGGGGTCAGATGACGCAGATGCTAAGCTACAGGACTGTTTTGCTAGCACAGACTGGAACATGTTCCGGGATTCTTCAGACAGCATTGAGGAGTACACCACATCAGTCACTGGCTTCATCAATAAGTGCATCGATGATGTCGTCCCCACAGTGACCGTACGTACATACCCCAACCAGAAGCCATGGATTACAGGAAACATCCGCACTGAGCTAAAGGGTAGAGCTGCCGCTTTCAAGGAACGGGACTCTAACCCGGACGCTTATAAGAAATCCCGCTATGACCTCCGACGAACCATCAAACAGGCAAAGAGTCAATACAGGTCTAAGATTGAATCATACTACACTGGCTCTGACGCTCGTCGGATGTGGCAGGGCTTGAAAACTATTACAGACTACAAAAGGGAAGCACAGCCGCGAGCTGCCCAGTGACACAAGCCTACCAGACGAGCTAAACCACTTCTATGCTCGCTTCGAGGCAAGCAACACTGAAGCATGCATGAGAGCACCAGCTGTTCCGGATGACTATGTGATCACGCTCTCCGTAGCCGATGTGAGTAAGACTTTTAAGCAGGTCAACATTCACAAGGCCGCAGGGCCAGACGGATTACCAGGACGTGTACTCCGAGCATGTGCTGACCAACTGGCAAGTGTCTTCACTGACATTTTCAACATGTCCCTGACTGAGTCTGTAATACCAACATGTTTCAAGCAGACCACCATAGTCCCCGTGCCCAAGGACTCTAAGATAACCTGCCTAAATGACTACCGACCCGTAGCACTGACGTCTGTAGCCATGAAGTGCTTTGAAAGGCTGGTCATGGCTCACATCAACAGCATTATCCCAGAAACCCTAGACCCACTCCAATTTGCATACCGCCCCAACAGATCCACAGATGATGCAATCTCTATCGCACTCCACACTGCCCTTTCCCACCTGGACAAGAGGAACACCTACGTGAGAATGCTATTCATTGACTACAGCTCAGCATTCAACACCATAGTGCCCTCTAAGCTCATCACTAAGCTAAGGATCCTGGGACTAAACACCTCCCTCTGCAACTGGATCCTGGACTTCCTGACGGGCCGCCCCCAGGTGGTAAGGGTAGGTAACAACACATCTGCCACACTGATCCTCAACACGGGGGCCCCTCAGGGGTGCGTGCTCAGTCCCCTCCTGTACTCTCTGTTCACCCATGACTGCATGGCCAGGCACGACTCCAACACCATCATTAAGTTTGCCGACGACACAACAGTGGTAGGCCTGATCACCGACAACGATGAGACAGCCTTTAGGGAGGAGGTCAGAGATCTGGCCGTGTGGTGCCAGGACAACAACCTCTCCCTCAACGTGACCAAGACAAAGGAGATGATTGTGGACTACAGGAAAAAAAAGAGGACTGAGCACGCCCCCATTCTCATCGACGGGGCTGTAGTGGAACAGGTTGAAAGCTTCAAGTTCCTTGGTGTCCACATCACCAACGAACTATCATGGTCCAAACACACCAAGACAGTCGTGAAGAGGGCACGACAAAGCCTATTCCCCCTCAGGAGACTAAAAAGATTTGGCATGGGTCCTCAGATCCTCAAAAAATTATACAGCTGCACCATCGAGAGCATCCTGACTGGTTGCATCACCGCCTGGTATGGCAACTGCTTGGCCTCCGACCGCAAGGCACTACAGAGGGTAGTGCGTACGGCCCAGTACATCACTGGGGCAAAGCTTCCTGCCATCCAGGACCTCTATACCAGGCGGTGTCAGAGGAAGGCCCTCAAAATTGTCAAAGACTCCAGCCACCCTAGTCATAGACTGTTCTCTCTGCTACCGCACGGCAAGCGGTACCGGAGTGCCAAGTCTAGGTCCAAAAGACTTCTCAACAGCTTCTACCCCCAAGCCATAAGACTCCTGAACAGCTAATCATGGCTACCCGGACTATTTGCACTGCCCCCCCACCCCATCCTTTTTACGCTGCTGCTACTCTGTTAAGTATTTATGCATAGTCACTTTAACTCTACCCACATGTACATATTACCTCAACTACCTCAACTAGCCGTTGCCCCCGCACATTGACTCTGCAACGGTACCCCCCTGTATATATAGCCTCCCTACTGTCACTTTATTTGACTTCTGCTCTTTTTTTTCTCAACACTTTTTTTTGTTGTTGTTTTATTCTTACTTTTTTTGTTTAAAATAAATGCACTGTTGGTTAAGGGCTGTAAGTAAGCATTTCACTGTAATGTCTGCACCTGTTGTATTCGGCGCATGTGACCAATAAAATTTGATTTGATTTGATTTGATTCTAGATGATTCTGTGCTTCCAACTTTGTGGCAACAGTTTGGGGAAGACCCTTTCCTGTTTCAGCATGACAATGCCCCCGTGCACAAAGGTCCATACAGAAATGGTTTGTCGAGATCAGTGTGGAAGAACTTGACTGGCCTGCACAGAGCCCTGACCTAAACACCATCAAACACCTTTGGGATGAATTGGAACGCCGACTGCGTGCCCAACATTAGTGCCGACCTCACTAATGCTCTTGTAGCTGAATGGAAGCAAGTCCCCGCAGCAATGTTCCAACATCTAGTGGAAAGCTTTCCCAGAAGAGTGGAGGCTGTTATCCTCTGTAGCTCAATTGGTAGAGCATGGCGCTTGTAACGCCAGGGTAGTGGGTTCGATCCCCGGGACCACCCATACGTAAAAATTTATGCACACATGACTGTAAGTCGCTTTGGATAAAAGCGTCTGCTAAATGGCATATTATTATAGCAGCAAAAGGGGAACCAACTCCATATTAATGCCCATGATTTTGGAATGAGATGTTCGACGAACGCAGGTGTCCACATACTTTTGGCCATACTTTTAGTGTACCTAGGATGAGCCTTCAGTTAGCGGGAGGATAAGCCAAACATAAGAGAAAATGACAAGCAGAAATGTTATCAGAGATGAGACAAACAGACGGGCAGTGATGCCAGATATTAGGTTGAATTGGAAAGAAAACTCACGTTCTCGCAGTCTCATCAGTATGGAGTACTCTCCACGGCACATGGTCCTGTGACAAATACATATAACTTATAGCATCAAATCAACAACAATCTTAGTTGTTGTCTAAAAAACAAATCACAACAAAATGTATGTTTTAACATCATATAAGTGATTGTGTCTTAGTGTCTATGCAGCAAACCAAAATTGGTTCTGTGAAAGTTCCTAGAACATTCGTTAGGTCTCGGCAATGTTATCATAACGCAGAACTGATGACTATAGAATGTTTGTGTAAAACATTCGCCTGATGTTGCAAGAACGTTCCTAGAACACATTTAATCTGTTCTTTAAAAAGGTTCCCAGAATGTTTCATTAGGTTTTGGGAACAGTCTGGTGAAAACATTGTGGGGACATCACAAAATATATGTTACCAAAACACAAAAACGTTCCAGTTGTGCGGTTGATTCTACAATGTTTATTTTAGGGTGCAAAAAGCATTCACCTGATGTTGCAAGAACATTCCTAGAACACATTTCATCTGTTCTTTAAAAGGTTCCCAGAATGTTTCTTTAGGTTGTGGGAACATTGTGGGAATATGACAAGAGATAGGTTCCCAAAACACTAAAACTGTCCAGTTGTGCTGACATTCAGATAATGTTTGTATCAGGGTGCACAAAACATTCCTCTGTTGTTGCAAGAATGTTGACAGAACAGCCGTTCTGAGTTCTTTAAAAGGTTCCCAGAACGTTTAATTAGGTTGTGGGAACAGTGTGGGTACATTACAAGAGATACATTCCCAAAACACAAAATATGCTCAGTTGTGAGGACCTTCATACAATGTTTAAATTAGGTTGCACAGGAAATTCCTAGAATGTTCTAAGAATGTTGACAGAACATTAAAACTTTAAGAACTTAGTCCAGGTGAAGTTATGGGAGTTGTCTGGGATGTTGCACAGAACATTCCCACAATGTTCCAAAATGTTCTACAATTTCCAAATAAGTATGTTTTTATGACATTCATATCATATTTATTTTAGGTTAAAAAAAATATTTCATTGATGTTCATGCAATATACATTTTACCTCTTGGAGGTCCTCAGGACATTTCAAGAACATTTAGAAAATGTTATATTTAAGTTTTACCTAATATTACCACATCACTCAGCATACAAATGTGTAGCTCCTTAAAGCATAAGAAAACCGATTGGATTACATCCCCATTATGTTTCTCTCCAGATGTAATGGCAATTCGCATTTGAGAGCTGTACTGTAGGTGATATAGAGACACATGAGATGTTATTTTCATTCATAGGACATTTGAACATTATTTAATCATTCAAACACAACCATATTTTTAGCATGATAAAAAAATCCCCATACAAATCTGTCAGTTTAAGCTAGAGATATGTTTTTTTGCATTGGATGCATCTCAATCCACCACATCCGCCTATGTCGCACTTCCGCATCTGCGGTGAATGGTGACAGAGCTACAGTGGTGTTTGTCAGACCATGAGACATCTCGAAAGTCGCTCTTCTCACAAAATCGTCTGTAGCGTCCGAACAGTTATTACCCCTTTATGGAAAGATTAGACTCTCACGAACACGTCGGTTGTTTTGCTCTAGGACGCCCACATGCCTCACAAGACTCAACTAAAGGTCCCCCGGTACCAGTAGAAAACATTTATGAAAGCATATATTGAGACTGTTTAGTGCCAAATATAAGTGGTTAAATACATGTAAAAATACAGTGAGGGAAAAAAGTGAAATGCTTTGAAAGGCTCACATCAACACCAACATTCCAGACACCCTGGACCCACTTCAATTCACATACCATCCCAACTGATCCACAGTCTACGCAATCGTGAACACAGTCGTGAACAGGGCACGAAAACACCTCTTCCCCCTCAGGAGGCTGAAAAGATTAGTTCTACAGCTGCATCACCGCTTGGTATGGCAACTGCTTGGCATCCGACCGCAAGGCGCTACAGAGGGTAGTGCGTACGGCCCAGTACATCACTCGGGTCGAGCTCCCTGATATCCAGGACCTCTATACCAGGCGGTGTCAGAGGAAGGCCCTAAAGATTGTCAAAGACTCCAGCCACCCAAGTAATAGACTGTTCTCTCTGCTACTGCACGGCATTGATGCACCAAGTCCGGAACCAACAGGACCCTGGCTGCTAAATAGTTAGTTAAATAGTTACCCGGACTATCTGCATTGACCCTTTTTGCACAAATTTTTTCTTGACTCATCACATACGCTGCTGCTAATATATATTATCTATATGTACATATTTACCTCAATTACCTCGTAGCACTGCACATTGACTAAGTTATCCTTACTCATTGTGTATTTATCATTATTATTATTATTATTATTATGTTATTACTTTCCTATTATTTATCTATTTTCTTTCTCTCTGCATTGTTACACCTGTTGTTTACGAAGCATGCGATTAATAAAATGTGATTTGATCTGCACATGTGGAGTTTGAACCTCACACTGAAATTGAGACTCAGATATACTCTACTAAAATAGATTTATAAATCCAGTCAGCATTGCAGAATTTAGACTAACTGTAAAAAATAAAATAAAATACAGTGTAAATATATACTGTTTACCTTTAAGAAATGCACCCAATATAATTCCTAGATTGAGAGGCTTGATATTGCCCCTTCCAGTTTTATTCTTCATTATCTGAAAAGCAAAAGTGATCCTAGATCAACACTCTAAGTCTTGGATACCTTGTAAATATGGGCCCAGAAGTACACAGCATATACAGTGGGGAGAACAAGTACCTGGTCAAGACCTACAGGAAACGTATGATCTCTGTAATTGCAAACAAAGGTTTCTGTACCAAATATTAAGTTCTGCTTTTCTGATGTATCAAATACTTATGTCATGCAATAAAATGCAAATTCATTACTTAAAAATCATACAATGTGATTTTCTGGATTTTTGTTTTAGATTCCGTCTCTCACAGTTGAAGTGTACCTATGATAAAAATTACAGACCTCTACATGCTCTGTAAGTAGGAAAACCTGCAAAATCGGCAGTGTATCAAATACTTGTTCTCCCCACTGTAACAAGGATGGGTGAAGTGATGGTGAATAACCCAGTTACCAGTATTTCCCTGTCTAAGAAGGCTCAAAAGGAAGCATGGAATTCCTGATTGCCATGGCTATATACTGAAAAAAATAATTTTGAAGAGAACTTCCCTGGTGGCGGAGAGGATAAAAGACCTGCCTTGGGAATCAAACATGTGCAGATTGTCAACATATAAAGTGTAAAACATATGGTTGTTAGTATGACTGAATGCTGTTCAAATGTCCTATGAATGAAATAATTTTTTTTGTCTATCACCATGTAGTGGTGCGTGGGTAGCTGTGCGTGGGTAAAATCACTGGGAAGCCAAGCCCCCCCCCCCCAAAAAAGCCATATTACAACCTATGTGTTGTGATAATTGCGTTGTTTGCTCTATAACCTGTTAATTCATATGCCTTGCAACCGTGACCTCAAGGCCTAGACAATAAGAAGACACTGTGGCAGAATTCAACCACACCTTTGTTTTAACACAAAACCTCACTGGGGCCAAGCTTCCTGCCATCCAGGACCTATATACTAGGCGGTGTCAGATGAAGGCCCAAAAAATTGTCAAAGACTCCAGTCACCCAAGTCATAGACTGTTCTCTCTGCTATCGCACGGAAGCGGTACCGGAGCGCCAAGTCTAGGACCAAAAGACTCCTTAACAACTTCTACCCCCAAGCCTTAAGACTGCTGAACAATTAAACAAATGCCCACCCGGACTATTTACATTGACACCCCCCACCCCCTTCATTTGTTTTTACACTGCTGCTACTCACTGTTTATTATCAATGCATAGTCACTTTACCCCTACCTACATGTACAAATTACCTCGACTAACCTGTACCCTTGCACATTGACTTGGTACCGGTACCCCGTGTATAGCCTCGTTGTTATTTTGTGTAACTCTGTATTATTTTTTACCTTCCTTTATTTAGTAAATATTTTCTTAACTCTTTCTTGAACTGCATTGTTGGTTAAGGGCTTGTAAGTAAGCATTTCACGGTAAGGTCTACACCTGTTGTATTCGGCGCATGTGACAAATAAAATTTGATTTGATTTGAAAGGGCCAATTTTAGCTAGCTGGCTAGCTAGCCACCGGAGGACAACAACACAATGAAATGCAACAATTCAAGTTTTTCTGTCAATGACGTATGCTCTCAATGGGATTTGACAGGAGTGACGGCAAATCCAAGCTGGCTTCCCTTTATACTTTTTTGGTGCGCCAGGACCGTTCACAGTTGAGCTCGCTCAGTTTAGCTCAACGCTGATTGGCTCATTTTCTTAGACGTTTTTTGTCATGGGAGGCCAGATGCTCGCTGGCTTCCCTTGCCTTCAACGCTACAGGTGGCAACAATGTCATACTTGTTTGGACCAGACAGCATCAGATAGATGGTCTACACAGAGAAACAGAGGGGCGCTGCTTCGCTGGCTTGGACGCTTTCTCTTGTGAGATACATTCAGCCTCTTGCAAATTTAAGGAAAATTATGAAACACAGATAGACGGAAGATAAATGTTTTTTTCTTGGTGAATTTTTTTGGGAAGCCTGGCTTCCCTTGGCATCCATGAATACACACCACTGCCTACAATACAGTCCTCAAATGCGAATTGCCATAAAATCTGGAGAGAAACATAATGGGGATGTATTCCAATCTGCTTTAAGTAGCAACACATTTGTATGCTGAGAATGCTGTGGTAATATTAGGTAAAACTTTAAAATATAATTTTCTAAATGTTCTTGAAATGTTCTGAGGACCTCCAAGACAAGGTAAAATGTATATTGTGTGAACAATACAATATTATGTTAAACCTTAAACAAATATGCTATGAACGTCTTAAAAATTGACATTTGGAAATTGTGGAACATTGTGGAACATTGTGGGAATGTTCTGTGCAACCTTCGTGAAAATCAAATGAATATTCTTGCAACATCCCAGACAACTTAATGACATTTTCTGGGAACCTTCAAAGAACTTAGACCAGGTGTTCTGTCAACATTCTTACAACATTAAGGGAATGTCCTGTGCACCCTAAAATAAACATTGTATAATCATCCGCACAACTGGACAGTTTTTTGTGTTTTGGGAACATATCTTTTGTGATGTCCCCACAATGTTCGCACCAGACTGTTCCCACAACCTAATGAAACATTTTGGTAACCTTGTATGTGTGCCATCACCCTCTGAATGGCACACATACACAATCCATGTCTCAATTGTCTCAAGGCTTAAAAATCCTTCTTTAATCTGTCTCCTCCCCGTCATCTACACTGATTGAAGTGGATTTAACAAGTAACAGCAATAAGGGATCATAGCTTTCACCTGGATTCACCTGGCCAGTCTGTCATGGAAAGAGCAGGTGTTCCTAATGTTTTGTACACTCAGTGTATAATCTTCAGCACAACTGGACAGTTTTTGTCTAATGAGAACATTTGCCGCAACCTAACGAATGTTCCGGGAACATTTTGGTTTGCTGGGAAAACATGACTGGTACATTGTGTTATTACATTACCTGGAAACCTAATGACAACTTTTAGGGAATGTTCTGTGGTGGTTGTTACGGATGTTGTGATAAAACCCTAACTAGAACTTGGGAATCTTAGCTAATGTTCGGGGAATGTTCCCAGTTTGCTGGGTACAGTGTGTGTGTGCGTGCATGTGTGTGAAGGCCCATAAGGGAGGGTTCTGACCTGTAAGTGAAGTGTAGTATAGCTTGGATGGCATTCCCACCCCCCTCACGGATGTCTCCTTCAAACCCAGGCAGCAGGGGCACCACCACAAACACCCTGTACTTCTTCTGCTCACTGCGGAACAGCAAGAGAGTTAGGGAATGGGGTAGCAGAGGAGAGAGAGTTATATAGAGAGAAACTATTGTCAACAATGTTTTTGTAACATAAACAATATTGAATCATGATAATTTAACTTGACTTATCGATACAGATAATCAACTGACAAACATGTATAAAACATGTATAAACCAGTCCAGTAATATCATGTTATACAGTAAACCAAGCTGTGTGTTGACAGATTAAACACAGAGAGACATGGTGGTAGAACCACACCTGTGTGCACGTAGGATCCTCTTCACGATCGCGTCACCAATGCCATTGTGCACATTCTTCCCGTCAGCACAGCTGATGAAGAACTGGTTCTGAGAGCAGAGAGGTAGAGAGAGGGACAGATGGAATCTCTGTCAGAGCCATGTATATATGGCTCTGGTCTCTGTATGATGCTGTGGGGTGTGATGGGTAGGGAGCTGGACTTGTGACCACAAAGGGACATTGCTGTTAAAGCATTCAGACTTCAAGCTGCTCACATAGAACAGCAAATACAGCCCACATGACAATGTTAGAGGGATAGGAATAAGCAGGGATACAGGGGATTGGGAAATAAAGCAGGATCTTTTAATGCAAACGCTGGGAGAAAATCCTTATCTTTCTAACCCTTGTGTCCCATTAATAAACAACCATTTCCAGTTAAAAACAAAGATATGGAAACAATGCATATTTAAAAACAAACACCTCATTGAACTATGAATCTCATTTGAAAATCTATACTATAACCCATATAACCCATGCATTCAATTGGACTTCAAAACAATAGGATCATGTGGACTGTGGAGGCACATGAGGACTGCCGTTATCTCAACCTTGAGCTACAAGTTGACTTCAGTACAGAGACACAGTCACAAGACAGCATCGGGGAGGCCAGGGCACTGAATACTGGCTGGCTAACAAAAAAAACAACCTTGACCCCTGGTTGATTTCAATGTTTTTCAGCAAGCAAACAGGTAGAGAAGATGGATATGGCATAGAAGTAGTGTGGTTATGAGTCTAGTAAATGGGTGCAATGAAATAATGTGTATTTAATGTATGTAATGTGCTGGCAGCAGAATTACCTCGATGTAGATGTAGTGTTCGCTGTTTTCGATGGTATGGATGTAGGCATTGAGGATAGAGCTTTCACAAGTTCCGGCTGACCAGCGATCCACAGAACGCAACACCTGAGAGAAATAATGAAAATCATTGAACAATTGGTCGTAAAAAAATAGGCATTTCTCTGTGAGCTTGTATGTGTCTGGGTGGGTTTGTTCCCTCTTATGTGTGAGCATGTGTACCTGCACGGAGGCCTTCGCAGAGCCAGGCACAGTGAATGGCAGTGCGTCAACAGTACTGTGAGACTTGGGCAGAAGGCAGGGGAAGAACTTGCCTCGGATGTTCTTGTACTTAAAGATCTGCAGGCAGACAAAGCAAAGACAATAAGAGCCAGATGTATATCTCAGCTGGCGCTAAGGAGGCGCAAGTGTCAAACGCACGTTAGTTTGCAATTTCATCATTTAAAACTGCCGCACTGGCATTTTCCACCACTTACGCAAGTTTTGGCAATTTACCTGTCTAATATCAGCTCACTTGCGCTGAGGTGGGAGGGGTGGCTATATTTGAGGTGTGTCCTTAAAGACAAGCTAAATATTACAATTTCATGCAGCACTAAAGGGAGGTTTTAAGACCCACCATAAACAGGTCTTAAAGGTAATGCAGTTGGTAATGGCATGGATTTTGAGAGCGGAAGCGTAGCCTATCCAGCCGTGTCACACAATGCCCATGGAATCAGAGATGTGCCTTTTGTGCCGGTGAATCTCATATTTAGAAACATAAAAAAATTACTGGTTTCCCCCCATTTTGTAGACTTAGACTATTTAAAACAAAAACTAAATTTTGGGGTGGATTTGACTGGAATGATTCACTCTCTTTTTAAGCCTTATCAATGGTGAATTTAATTTTGCTAATTGACAACGTTTGGCATGTCTTTTTATTTTTATTTTTTTAGTCATTTAGCAGACGCTCTTATCCAGAGTGACTTACAGGAGCAAATAGGGTTAAGTGCCTTGCTCAAGAGCACATCGACAGATTTTTCACCTAGTCGGCTCGGGGATTAACCACTAAACTACCTGCCGCCCAGGTAGACATGGCAGACATAATGCAATTAGAAGGCCTAGCTAGCCCCTATATCAGTGTGAATCAGTGATGTGCAGTCAGGGTAGGCAGTGCTTACCCTGTGATAATCTAATAAAAAAGCTGTTATGAAAAGCCAAATAAAATGTATGCACTCAATAACTGTAAGTCGCTCTGGATAAGAGTGTCTGCTAAATGACTAAAATCTAAAACGTAAATGTAATTGTTATCTAACGTTATCTACTGTTTTTTCTCAATGATTCTAGTGTTTTTTATGCCCCCCCCAAAAAAATGTTTTGCCTAAAACTGCATCAAAACCTAATGCCTTTCTTTCCATCCATTGAAATCCATGACGCGCGCGGCCTTTCCTTACTCCAGTCACTGTTAATGGACAGGGTCAACATAGGCGTCGCTGATTTGCCTAGCTTGAAGTAGCTTCATTCGTTGCATTGAGCCAATTTCATATTTTGCGCATGCGTACTGCCTAAACATGTTGTGTGGGTAATGCCTGGAGTCTACATAATCTGGCGCTCGCATCCCTTGAACTAAACAAAACTAGCTAGTTATCAAAATCAACCTGTGTAAAAAAGGCCCTTCCTTTCCTTACTCTGGCTCCGCCCGCTCTAGTTTAGAGTGTTTTTAGTCGTCGACAGAAGATGTAATCCTTCTACCCCCCCACCCCACAGCGGAGTCACTCACCACCTTCCGGAGACATTTGAAACCCCACCTCTTTAAGGAATACCTGGGATAGGATCAAGTAATCCTTCTACCCCCCCCCCACCACACACAGCGGAGTCGCTCACCACCTTCCGGAGACATTTGAAACCCCACCTCTTTAAGGAATACCTGGGATAGGATAAAGTAATCCTTCTACCCCCCCCCCCCCACCCCACAGCGGAGTCACTCACCACCTTCCGGAGACATTTGAAACCCCACCTCTTTAAGGAATACCTGGGATAGGATAAAGTAATCCTTCTACCCCCCCCCCCCCCCCACCCCACAGCGGAGTCACTCACCACCTTCCGGAGACATTTGAAACCCCACCTCTTTAAGGAATACCTGGGATAGGATAAAGTAATCCTTCTACCCCCCCCACACAGCGGAGTCGCTCACCACCTTCCGGAGACATTTGAAACCCCACCTCTTTAAGGAATACCTGGGATAGGATAAAGTAATCCTTCTACCCCCCCCCCCCCCCCCCCCCCCCCCCCAAAAAAAAAAAAAAAAAAATTGTAAAGTGGTTATCCCACTGGCTATAGGGTGAATGCATCAATTTGTGAGTCGCTCTGGACTAGAGCGTCTGCTAAATGACGTAAATGTGCCCTTGAGCAAGGCACTTAACCCTAATTGCTCCTGTAAGTCGCTCTGGATAAGAGCGTCTGCTAAATGACTAAAATGTAAATGTAATGTAAAATGATGTAAGTTTGGCTGCCGACCGAGTTCACAGTGTTTATTTTAGAAGTGTTGTGCGTGCATCCGGAATTAATATCACAAATCATTCAGATTACCATACATAAAGAACTACCTACAATGGAAGTAGCTGTGTCCGCGTGCGTGTTTGGTGGTGACAATTAAGACAGTAATGGGCCTCAACATCATGTTTTAACTGGACAGCACTATAGTGGGCAGAACCAAAAACCAATCAGCGTTAAGTACCAGCGGGTGAGGGCATTCACAGCCGACCTCTCAGACGAGCTCCGGCTAGCTGTTTTTTTTACAACCTGACAAATGGACATTACTATACTGCACCTTAAACAATTTTCCAAGTTGGAATAATGTAACGAGCTGTTTGGAGGTTTCGAAAAGTGGAACGTCAACTATAATGAAAGACCAGACAGAGGCAACATACAACACGTGACTTTATTCATGACAGGCAGGCAAACAGTGAGTACTGGACTGTCCACTTGACTGAAAGGGCAATATCAATTAATACTTTTTTTACCCAGACTTTTACACATCTTGGACATTTACTTTGTGGATGTAGTGGGAATGGGTCTTCTCCTACCACTTAATGTGGGCCGAGCCTTGGCTTCTACAAGATGGATGCTATTAACTACACTACAACCATTCTACGTGCGTGGCTGCATGGGGGCGCACTCACGCGGGAGAATTCTGCTCTCCGACTGGCTGGAAGCCCTAATCATGGAGCTGCCTGTGTGCTGCGTGGGAGAACTGTGCTATCAGCTACTGTTTGTGTGTGTATTACTTTTTGTGTCAGTGTGAAAATGGAACTGAAGGAGGCCTCCCACACGGCCGTGGGCCTGCTGTGTGCATGCAAAATAAAATAATGGACATGGGGTTCTGCTGTGACTTCTACAACGCTGTCACGAGTGGTTCACCAGACGAATTGACTTTTCCTTTGCAATTTGCGGGTTATGCTACAGTTGAATCATGAGAATATACAACATCCCTTTGGATGCATTTTATTTGCTTTGCTTTATCTTGGCCAGGTCGCAGTTGTAAATGAGAACTTGTTCTCAACTGGCCTACCTGGTTAAATAAAGGTGAAAAAAATACAAATAAAATATCAAGCTAGAATTACATTTTGAACTGCATTTTTCAGTCATTTCGATTGTTGATATATAATAAAAGGTTCTAACACTTCTATATGTGTGTGTGTTTGCGAGCGCCGCACATTGGAAGAATTGTAAATCCATTGTGAAAGGCTATGGAGTTTGCGTTGCGAATTATTCGGATGAAATCTGTCCATATATTGGTATTTTAGTGCCACCTATCAGTTGTAACTGTGGATGCTACATCGGCCTATGGCTGAGCTGAGTTGAGCAGTGTGTCATTTTGTAAGATGATATGAAATATGCCGTCAACGGAGGCTATCGCATGTGTATCTTGGCTACATTGGTATTTACATTTGGTGAAAATTGTTTGTCAGTTTAAGTTAATAGCCTATGTCACTCTGGTTGTTGGAGCTATCTGTTGTATGGTGAACTTGGGCTTCATCAAGGTTTATTTGTGAGTAAATCTGGCTTTGATCATTAACAGTGCTCACCCAGCCACTGACCTCGCCGCACGTTACTGGTTCAAATGTTATGTTTAACAATATATTTCCATATTGAAGCCATGCAATTGACCCTTCGCTAAGCCCTGCCCCATAATTTTGAGCAACCAATCGCAGCGCTCCAATGGATAGCAACATCTCAAACAAGCGCGCGTCTAAAACGATCATCATGCTTGATTGAGCACAACCGCGCTGTATACATGTGCATTTGTTTCCTCAGCTACAGTTTGAGTTGTTTCCTGTCTGACAGTAAAATATTGCTAGCTTTTACTGTAGCTTGGACTATGGATTAGCTAGCTAGTGTTGCAAAAGTCCATTGCTTGCATTGTAAGGTAGCAGCGTGACAATTTGCCAAAAATGTGGTGCTGGTTTTGAACTGATGTACATTAGCAAAGACAGTACAGTATGAAGATAGGTTAAAACTGCTTCTCCAATAGAAATCCCTGATCACACTTGTAGGCAATGTCATGGCGAAGTTGGCTAACTATGCTCATGTGTAGAAACACGTCATCGGGTCTAGCGCCGAAGTGCTCATGTGCAGGCCGTGAAGTCGAAGGCACCCTAACGAAAAAAGATTGCACTCAGAGTGCAATATAACTGCAGTATGCAGCAAATACTGCGTCCAAAATAAGTTTTTTTTACTGCAGTAATTTTGCAGTGTCACTGCAGTGGTCTAAGGCAGTGCTAGCTGTGCCACTAGAGATCCTGGTTCGAATCCAGGCTCTGTCGTAGCCGGCCGCGACCGGGAGACCCATGGGTCGGCGCACAATTGGCCCAGCGTCGTCCAGGGTAGGGGAGGGAATAGCCGGCAGGGATGTAGAGCATGGCGTTTGCAACGCTAGGGTTGTGGGTTCGATTCCCACGGGGGGCCAGTATGAAAAAGAAAAAAGAATGTATGCACTCACTAACTGTAAGTCGTTCTGGATAAGAGCGTCTGCTAAATGACTAAAATGTAAAAGTAAAATGTCCTAAAGCAGACCATTGCCTCGTTTTGTATCGCATTCCAATGATAAAACTGGAGGGGACAAAAATGTATAAAAACCGTCTCCCGAGTGGCGCAGCCGTCTAAGGCACTGTGGTAGAGGCGTCACTACAGACCCGGGTTCGATCCCAGGCTGTGTCGCAGCCGGCCGAGACCGGGAGACCCATGAGGCGGCACACAATTGGCCCAGCGTCGTCCGGGTTAGGGGAGGGTTTGGCTGGCCGGAATGTCCTTGTCCCATCGCTCTCTAGCGACTCCTTGTGGCGGGCCGGGCGCATGCACGCTGACTTCGTTCGCCAGTTGTATGGTGTTTCCTCCGACACATTGGTGCGGCTGGCTTCCAGGTTAAGCGAGCAGTGTGTCAAGAAGCAGTGCGGCTTGGCAGGGTCGTGTTTCGGAGGACGCATGGCTCTCGACCTTCGCCTCTCCCAAGTCAGTATGGGAGTTGCAGCGATGGGACAAGACTAACTACCAATTGGATATCACGAAAAGGGGGTAAAAAGTACTAAAAAACTATTTTTGCCTTGGTATTGTGTGTAGATTGAGAGGGAAAACGATTTAATCAATTTCAGAAGGCTGTAATGTAACAAAATGTGGAAAAAGTCAAGGGGTCTGAATACTTTCCAAATGCACTGTACATCCAAGTAAAGTCATGAAAGAAAGATCCTTAGGAACCTCTGACCTTGGCAAAGTTCCAGCGCTGGATGAAGTGGCGGGCCACATCCCTGGCAGCTTTGCCATGGAGTGCAGCAGATAAGTCACGCCACGGCATACGGGGCACCTCAGTGCGGTCAATGTTGTCTGGGGACACAAAGGACTAAATGTAAGAATGAGCCCTCATGTGTGTGTTGTGTGTACATGTACGTGTGTGTTAGTGAGTGCGGGAGTAGTGGGTGTATACTGTACCTTCGAATGGGCGGTCCAGTTGGACCCAGTCCTTCCTGATGAAGTTGCTGTAGTCCTTGCCAAGCCACAACTGGGTGTTGTTTTTCAGGTCCACAGGGTTGACTTCCTCTGGCTCTGTAGGCTTTGGATCCTGGGCCAAGTCTGACCCATCCACCTGGTCACCTGAATCAACTGCCTAGGGGGCAGAGTAGGACAGTCTGGTAATGAAGTCACTGCTCAACACCAGGTAACACTATGAACTATGGATTATCAGAACAACACCGGAGAAAGAGAAAGATTAATCTTGACTTTGTCTTGAGGTGTCTCACTTCTGGCTCAGCCAGTGGAGCTTTTGGCGCTTCTTCAGATATGTGATTGGTTGTCTCCATGGGAACCGTATCAGTCAACCGGTACTGGCTGTCATCCCACCTCCCGAAGGCCAAGTCCAAGCCTCCCACAAAGGCCACTGATTGGTCGATGGCCACCATCTTCTCATGATGGGCCCATAGAAACACCACCGCGGACATGTGGTTGGGGTGTCGCATCACCTGTTGGAGAGATGTCAGGGAAGCTAAGGACACAAATCTAATAAAGTTTTGAATTTAAATTAAAGACCTAGTTTAACACTAGTATTGAAAGCATGAGGATGTGTATGATTTCTCTGTTTAGTGTGACACTGCGCTACAGTGTTATGACTAAGAGCCAGCTATGTGGATTGGTTTATCAGGTGTAAAGCACCACCTGATTGCACAGCAGAGATTGGAGCGTCTCAGACAGACCTTGATGTTGGGGTGCATGTCCATCAGTGTCCTTTTGCTGTGGCCACTGTTGATGCCCAGCGCCATTTCTACCTCCTTGTACAGGAGCACACACACTTTGACACCTTGTTCCTGCACAGAGAAAAGAACGTTTTGAGAATGACACAAATACTAATTTTCAAAAAATCTGCTGCCTCAGTTTTGATGATGGCAATTTGCATACAGTGGGGAAAAAAGTATTTAGTCAGCCACCAATTGTGCAAGTTCTCCCACTTAAAAAGATGAGAGAGGCCTGTAATTTTCATCATAGGTACACGTCAACTATGACAGACAAAATGAGAAAAAAGAATCCAGAAAATCACATTGTAGGATTTTTTATGAATTTATTTGCAAATTATGGTGGAAAATAAGTATTTGGTCACCTACAAACAAGCAAGATTTCTGGCTCTCACAGACCTGTAACTTCTTCTTTAAGAGGCTCCTCTGTCCTCCACTCGTTACCTGTATTAATGGCACCTGTTTGAACTTGTTATCAGTATAAAAGACACCTGTCCACAACCTCAAACAGTCACACTCCAAACTCCACTATGGCCAAGACCAAAGAGCTGTCAAAGGACACCAGAAACAAAATTGTAGACCTGCACCAGGCTGGGAAGACTGAATCTGCAATAGGTAAGCAGCTTGGTTTGAAGAAATCAACTGTGGGAGCAATTATTAGGAAATGGAAGACATACAAGACCACTGATAATCTCCCTCGATCTGGGGCTCCACGCAAGATCTCACCCCGTGGGGTCAAAATGATCACAAGAACGGTGAGCAAAAATCCCAGAACCACACGGGGGGACCTAGTGAATGACCTGCAGAGAGCTGGGACCAAAGTAACAAAGCCTACCATCAGTAACACACTATGCCGCCAGGGACTCAAATCCTGCAGTGCCAGACGTGGCCCCCTGCTTAAGCCAGTACATGTCCAGGCCCGTCTGAAGTTTGCTAGAGTGCATTTGGATGATCCAGAAGAGGATTGGGAGAATGTCATATGGTCAGATGAAACCAAAATATAACTTTTTGGTAAAAACTCAACTCGTCGTGTTTGGAGGACAAAGAATGCTGAGTTGCATCCAAAGAACACCATACCTACTGTGAAGCATGGGGGTGGAAACATCATGCTTTGGGGCTGTTTTTCTGCAAAGGGACCAGGACGACTGATCCGTGTAAAGGAAAGAATGAATGGGGCCATGTATCGTGAGATTTTGAGTGAAAACCTCCTTCCATCAGCAAGGGCATTGAAGATGAAACGTGGCTGGGTCTTTCAGCATGACAATGATCCCAAACACACCGCCCGGGCAACGAAGGAGTGGCTTCGTAAGAAGCATTTCAAGGTCCTGGAGTGGCCTAGCCAGTCTCCAGATCTCAACCCCATGGAAAATCTTTGGAGGGAGTTGAAAGTCTGTGTTGCCCAGCGACAGCCCCAAAACATCACTGCTCTAGAGGAGATCTGCATGGAGGAATGGGCCAAAATACCAGCAACAGTGTGTGAAAACCTTGTGAAGACTTACAGAAAACGTTTGACCTGTGTCATTGCCAACAAAGGGTATATAACAAAGTATTGAGAAACTTTTGTTATTGACCAAATACTTATTTTCCACCATAATTTGCAAATAAATTCATAAAAAATCCTACAATGTGATTTTCTGGATATTTGTTTCTCATTTTGTCTGTCATAGTTGACGTGTACCTATGATGAAAATTACAGGCCTCTTTTTAAGTGGGAGAACTTGCACAATTGGTGGCTGACTAAATACTTTTTTCCCCCACTGTATACTCCAGAATGTCATGAAGAGTGATCAGATGAATTGCAATTAATTGCAAAGTCCCTCTTTGCCATGAAAATGAACTTAATCCCCCAAAAACATTTCCACTGCATTTCAGCCCTGCCACAAAAGGACCAGCTGCCATCATGTCAGTGATTCTCTCGTTAACACAGGTGAGAGTGTTGACGAGGACAAGGTTGGAGAACACTCTGTCATGCTGATTGAGTTAGAATAACAGACTGGAAGCTTTAAAAGGAGGGTGGTGCTTGAAATCGTTGTTCTTCCTCTGTTAACCATGGTTACCTGCAAGGAAACATGTGCCGTCATCATTGTTTTGCACAAAAAGGACTTCACAGGCAAGGATATTGCTGCTAGTAAGATTGCACCTAAAATCAACCATTTATCGGATCATCAAGAACTTCAAGACGAGATGTTCAATTGTTGTGAAGAAGGCGTCAGGGTGCCCAAGAAAGTCCAGCAAGCACCAGGACCGTCTCCTAAAGTTGATTCAACTGCGGGATCGGGGCACCACCAGTGCAGAGCTTGCTCAGGAATGGGAGCAGGCAGGTGTGAGTGCATCTGCACGCACAGTGAGGCGAATACTTTTGGAGGATGGCCTGGTGTCAAGAAGGGCAGCAAAGAAGCCACTTCTCTCCAGGAAAACATCAGGGACAGACTGATATTCTGCAAAAGGTACAGGGATTGGACTGCTGAGGACTGGGGTAAAGTCATTTTCTCTGATGAATCCCCTTTCCGATTGTTTGGGGCATCCGGAAAACACCTTGTCCGGAGAAGACAAGGTGTCATGCCAACAGTAAAGCATCCTGAGACCATTCATGTGTGAGGTTGCTTCTCAGCCAAGGGAGTGGGCTCACTCACAATTTTGCCTAAGAACACAGCCATGAATAAAGAATGGTACCAACACATCCTCCGAGAGCAACTTCTCCCAACCATCCAAGAACAGTTTGGTGACGACCAATGCCTTTTCCAGCATGATGGAGCACCTTGCCATAAGGCAAAAGTGATAATTAAGTGGCTCGGGGAACAAAACATTGAAATGTTGGGTCCACGGCCAGGAAATTCCCCAGACCTTAATCCCATTGAGAACTTGTGGTCGATCCTCAAGAGGCGGGTGGACAAACAAAAACCCACAAATTCTGACAAACTCCAAGCATTGATTATGCAAGAATTGGCTGCCATCAGTCAGGATGTGGCCCAGAAGTTAATTGACAGCATGCCAGGGCAGATTGCAGAGGTCTTGAAAAAGAAGGGTCAACACTGCAAATATTGACTCTTTGCATAAACTTAATGTAATTGTCAATAAAAGCCTTTGACACTTATGGAATGCTTGTAATTATACTTCAGTATACCATAGTAACATCTGACAAAAATATATCATAACACTGAAGCAGCGAACTTTGTGAAGACCAATACTTGTGTCATTCTCAAAACTTTTGACCACAACTGTACACAGAAGGTAGTCTGGCTGATACCAAAGTCCTCCTGACTTCAGAGTCTGGAAAGGCTGTTTTGATGTTGTCGGCATGCGTTGATAATGAAGGGGGCTGTGCTTTTACTGGTTGGGTCTCCTCAGTGTCTTTCTCACTCAAACACACACAGGCACAGCCACACACATCCCCAGAGCGCCGCCCCCTTCCATTACAACCTCAACCCCCCAGGAAAAAATTACATTCGAGAGAACCAATCAATGCATCCGCTTAATTTCTAGGCGAAGATTGCATTAACAAACAGCCTCCTTTTCAGACCAGTGGGTCACAGCTGTGTGGTCACGAGGTTCACGTTAGCCAGTCTACACAGAAGGTGGGAAGGATGCGGAAAGGAGGGATTAACCTTCAGTGCTTTCAGAGGAGAGGAGGGAGGAGAGGTAAAAGGGAGACTAAAGACATGTTGACAGGAGAAAGTTGGGAAGTAGATTCGTACTGCTTTGCGATTGAGGATCTGGTCCAGGCGCCAGTATGTGTCTGTAGCTGGCCTCTTCAGGAAAACCTCTGGGCTGAGCCTGGGAGGGAGGGTGGGAAAGACATATTCACCATGCAATGTTAACCATGTACATATTTACACTGTGTCCTGCTGTTTACAGACTAATTAGAAACAAACCTAATACATGTTGGAAACAGTGATCTCCGTTGATATTGATATTGGGAGAGTGAAATCAAATATTTGTTTTGTTTGCTGTATGCTCTAATTTAGCTAACGGCAGAGCAGAGCCATTTTCTACAGTATATGGCTCTGGATAACCACTCTATAAATTATGGAGAGCACTGTGCTTACATCAGTACACGTGTTGGAACACACAGTAGGCTTACTAGCCATAGAGATATACTGTATAATAATAGAATGTTCAATTCTATTTCTATGGTGCTAGCTCTGCTACTCACCACCAGTCTGTGATGAAGATCTCCTCCTTGGCCTGCTCCAGAGCATCAGCCAGGTCTGCAAAGTAGCCACTTCCATTTACATACCTTTAATATGACCAATTCATAAACAGAGACATTACATTTAAGTTAAGGGTGCACAAAGCTATGGGTGTATACAGCAGGTACACATACCACATTATCATCATCTAATTGGAAGCAACATCTGACCATTTAGTGAGTGTGTTCTCCCGTGGAGGGGCAAAGCCCCCGAAGCGTTGGACCTGGAGGAATTCACAGGGCTCAGCCAGCCTGTTGATCTCATGGCTCCACCAGCGAGCCTGTCTGTAGCTGTTACACTTGATGACCAGATCCCTTCACACACACACACACACAACTATTTTTTATAAGTCTAAAATGAGGCTACATAGCCTACAAGGATAGACCATTACATTCAAAATGTTAATAAAACATCTGTTTTATGAGTGCGCTGCATAAAAAAGACACACCGGTAGTTTACACACGTTTCACACTGGTTTTAATGTCTATGGTTTCATTCATGTAGCTTGTTGTTATTGTCAGTCAATCAAAGCGGCACTACATTCAGAGGCTCCATATGTAGCAAGTGAAGTGGGAGATTTCTAACCAATACAAAATGGAATTACATTTATGGAATTAAGTTGGCTAAATGAGAAGTGGTAGGCTATAATGATCAACCAACAGGTAGGCTGTTGTTTCATATGAATGGAGTTGTTGTAGACATTGGATGGGGAGCGCAGCAAAATAGCCTCAATTAGCCTTGCTACTTTAGCTAGCTAGCTGGCTAGCTTTTTTACAACAATTTGATGTAGTCAAGACAGGCACTACCAGATGGTCTGATAGATAAGTTTGTCTAACTAGCGCAAGTCAGTTTAGCTATTTTCTCTCTCTCTCTCCCTCCGTGCACAGTGCACCCACTCCATCTCGAGTCGCGTGAGCAAGTTTCCATTGAAGTAAAACATTTATTATTATTATTATTATTTGTATTTCGACTATCCCAAAAAATATCATGACATTATTTGAATACTGTAGCTCAGTTGGTAGAGCTTGCAACGCCAGGGTTGTGGGTTCGATTCCCACAGGGGGCCAGTATGAAAATGTACGCACTCACTAACTGTAAGTCGCTCTGAATAAGAGCGTCTGCTAAATGACTAAACATTTTTTTTTTTTTATATAATAATTCAAATACCCATCCCTAGAACACACATACACACAAGGTTAGGGCCCTGTGTAGCTCAGTTGGTAGAGCATGGCGCTTGCAATGCCAGGGTTGTGGGTTCGATTCCCACGGGGGTCCAGTATGAAGAAAAAAAAATGTATGCACTCACTAACTGTAAGTCGCTCTGGATAAGAGTGTCTGCTAAAATGACTAAAATGTAAATGTAAGGTTACACAGCGAGACAATACTTGCCCGCACAAATACACAAACAGCTAGGGATTGACTCATAAATAAACAGTTAGGAATACAAATGTATATTTGAGGGTACATTTTTATGAATGTCTGCCGACAAGTAATCATATTTTGGACAGCACTATGGACTTACCTAGTGAAGTTCTGAATGCAAACCCCATATTTGGTGTCAGTGTGTGCACGACCCACTTGAACTTTGAACTCCGGGTCAAAGACCAGTACGAAGCAGACGACCCCGTTTTCCCGGTTCATATAGAGCAGGAAGGAGTCCTTGACCACCAGCCAGCGCTTTGACCAGCGGAAGCAGAACTGGTGATGACCAATACAGTTCAGCCCCTGGATACGGTGACCTCCTGATCTTTTGAAGATGGAACCCTCCCTGAAACAAAATGGCATCACTTACATGGACATAGAATCAGTCACATTAAAATATACTGAATAACACTCAGTCTCATATATCATCACACACTCTCATAGACTATTAATAGTGCTTACAGGCCTTTGGGTCCAAGCTCACTGACAAAGGAGAGAGCACTGACATCAAGGAATTCCAGCTGGAATCAGAACAAGATAGACAGTGATGATAGCACATCCTGACACTGAATGGTATTTGGTGTGTGTGTGTGTGAGTGTGTGTGTGCACGTGTCATCTTCACTCACCATGCCGTGATAGTTCTTACAAAAGGAATTCTCCAGAAGCCCGTTTAGGTATTCCTCAAGGTATTTCTATAACAGAGAGATCAGAAATCAGAATTGACTGGACTTGACACCCCTGGCCTACATGATCAAATGTCAACAAATCAAATGGTCACCCCTAAAAATAAAATAAATAATAATAATAATAATAATTGATCCCTCATGTTTTTTGTGTGGAGGGCATTATCTAGAACTAAGTAGATGTACGGGCATGTGCCTTTATGTGAGACTAAGTGATGTATGGGTCTCTGTCTGCATGTGTACCATGGTGTTTATCAGTGTCTGTCTTTCTGTATACAGTACGTGTGGGTCCATGGTTGTAAGAGTGATACCGGTTTGCTGGAAGTTCGTCTCATCCTCTCAGTCCCGTGTAGACTTGGCATCTCCTCTGTCATAGCCCTCAGCTGCGCTCTCTGGGCTGCAAATCTAAAAATAGATATTTGAATATTCTAAACATTTTACTGCTTAAACTCGTACCGAAATCACAACAGGCATTCACTCTGATTTGAAGTGCATCCCCTCTAAACAAATTACTCTCGGCACAGATAATGGGTTGATTTGAGCTCTGATTGGTGCTCTGAGTCTGACCTTCCCAGAGGCAGGAAGTGGGCCATCATCTTGTGCTTGTAGAGGTCACGGTGCAGCTCCTGGAAGTGCTTGTACTTCCTTTTGACCGTCCAGGTGAACTTGCCATGGGTCAGCTTCACAGTGTACAGAGTGCACACACGGACCTGGAAGAGAAAACATGTCATAGACTTGTGTAGCCTACACATAATGTAAACACACGCTCATGTGGAAAGGTGCAGGTGTGCATACAGACACACAAATAAACACTATGTACATACAGTATACTGTACACACACACACCTTGGAGCGTGTGGTGTATCTCTCGGTGCTGTCCACTCTGCAGATGACTGGAGTCCCAGGCAGTAACACAGGCACACCTGCCTCCTTCACATCCAGCAGATGATGAACCACCAGGAAGGGACGACCTTCCTCTGTGGGGGGGGGGGGGTCACATGACACAGGCAAACTATCACAGAATAATTCAATACCACTACTGAAATCTCTTATCATTCTAACGTGATGTAAAGGTATTTGGATGGAAGGAATAAAAACATTATAGGCTACATCAACAACTAGGGTCTGTGTCCTAACCTCCTTCCCTCATGAGGCCATCCAACTCTTCCTTGCTCAGCTCATAGTCTTCTGTGATGAAGCGCTTTGTCTTTTGGGCCTCCGCCGCTCTCCCATCTGGACATGAAGGGGTATTGCAGCATGCTGCTGCTGGACTGGCCATGGTGCTCTATCCCTTTCATCACACAGAACATTTTTACTAAATATGAATCACAGTCCATCACCATAATCTTTCAAACATCTAGCTATAGTCTCCCCCCCAAAAAAAATATATACATAAAATAATCTAGATGAATTTACTGTATTACATAGAAAATACTTGACAATAGTGGGACTGTACAACACAATAACAGAGTCATTCAGACTAATTGCAGACCTGTGTCAATAAGGCCGAGAACAATTTTTCAGACACGTTATGTATGAAGTACAGTACATTAAAGGACACCTAACACAGATGACGATAAATAGTGGGGAGAACTGATCTATGAACTAGGAGAGACTGGGACTTCACGTGTGTCTAAATATAATCCTGGGACCTCTCAAGTGCCTCAGACACGGCAGTGAACCAGATAGATCACACCCATCACACAACACCACAATATCTGAAGAGGAACAAATGACATGATAACAGCTTCAAAAAGCACAATCATGTGTTGGTGGTGTTTACCTGCTTTTATCATCAGCGGTGTGATACATAAGAAGTCTGGGAGGGAGCACACACAATGAGAGAGAAGGGTGTGTGCAAATGCGTGTGGGAAGAGGGATCTGATTGGCTGAGTAGATTTGTTTCCTGGGCAACCAAGTTCAAGGTGAAACAAAATCGAGAGAGAGAGAGATGCATTGACAAAATGTGCATCACTGTCTCCACGTCTCTTACTATGAAGAGTATCAGCCAAGCTCTGACAGTGTTGTGCAAAGCAACAGAGGTCTTGGTACTGTATCTACATTGTCTTTGCTCGAATGCAGAACAGATGCTAGTAAGCTGTACACGTCTCACCATAGGGACAGTCACTAGGGGACTCTGCAGTGTTTCCTAATTCCCAGTGTAAATCTATACCCACTGCTGAGTTTGTGCTGTAGGATGATTCTGAGTCATGGTTAAAGAAACATTAGTTGTTTTCATTTGGTAGGAAACATTTCTGAAAACTGTGGGTGGGTCAACATACCAAAACATGAGGGGAGAAATGTTATTAGGTGTGCACACTGGACACTGCACAGCAAATTACAATCCCAAAGTTAACTTTATTGCTTTCTCTAGGTATCATCTTGTCAATTATAACTAAATGACAATAGCAGAACAAAAAACATTTAGAGCATAATGAAACCCAAAAAGCATTTAAATCCATGGATTTCTGCCAATTTGGTGGCTCCATAATTACTGTAAAACAACCTCCCATGTAATCAAAATCTAAAATCAGCCAGATATTTGCTTAAATGTATTACATCATAATCAACATTATCTAAAAATGGCTACTGTCTAGCCAGTCAGTCATTCAAATGACAAAATGATAGGCCTATTGCCTACTATAGATTTCTCCACTGAAGCCATCATTCTTTGCACCTAGCCTATGGCGGAACAACTTGGATGACGATGACCACAAAATGTTAAATCCTCAGAAGTTTTGGCGAGAAAGCTGCACTGCTCTGTCAATAGAACTCAGTGCTTATTATTGGATGTATTAGGTTACGAAATCAGACTTTTTCGATATAATGTGATATGTTAGAGAAAGACTCCACTGAAAGATTCGTAACATGAATGTTTTGGTAAAATGTATTTAATAACATAAGGAAGTGTAATGTCATCACTAAAGCATGTTTTCACCGACTCTGGGCAGAGTGGGTGGACACCGTATATGATGTTACAAATTACAATTCGTATGATATATTACGAATTTGCAATATGTATGATATGTTAAGAATTCCAATTTGTTGATGCTAATGTTAGCTAGGTGGTTAACGTTAGCTAGCCTAGGGGTTAGTTTTAGTGGTTAAGGTTAGGAGTTAGGTTAAAGGGTTAAGATTAGCTAACATGCTAAGCAGTTGCAAAGTAGCTCAAAAGTAGTTGCAAAGCTGCTAATTACTGAAAATACAAATGTTTTTAGCAACCTTTGGGTTGCTAGACGTTCATGTTATACGCCCACCCATCCAACCTCCTTTTCGTTTTTGCCTTAAGGAAAACTTATGTTAGATGCGTCCTCACCCTGAAAGTAGTCTATGGGCCAAGAGAAAGTGGATTGCATGGTTCAGTTCTTTAAACAGCCACTACAAACTTCAGCTAACCTTAGCCACCACAAGCTAACAATCAATGGAAGCGAGCATGTTTTTTAAATGTATGTCCAAAACACCTGAAATCAATTCAAATCAACTCCATATTTGGTTTGATATTACTTAATTGGCGATTTGGCCATCATTTTTTTGTAACAAAAACATACTCACATGCCCCCATCACTTCAATTGATTGTTAGCTTGTGGTGGCTAATGTTAGCTGAAGTTTGTAGTGGCTGTTTAAAGAAAGCTGAACCATGGATTACAGTTTATACTGGCCCATAGACTACTTTTAGGGTGAGGAACCATCTAACATCAAGTTGTAAAATAGTGAATTACTGCTTTAAGTAACCTTTGGTCTTATGTAACCATACCAAACATAACATATCATACTAATTTGAGTGTACCATAATTTTTCGTTGACTATGTTACGTCTAGTCTATGATACCAGGCTGGCAAACGAAGGAGCAGACAGAGTTGGCAATGTGAGACTATAATAAAGTATCCCTTTGAAATGTCGCATAGGCCTTATTAGTATTGTGCATCTGTGCGGTTTTAAACTATTTCTAAATCACGATAGTTCCCTTTATTGTGGTATAGAATCACAGAGGGGATTCATTTTGGCAGAGGCGTAGTTACTTACTAAAACATCACACAGAAAACATCAGGAAGACGAGGGTCAAATTCCATAATTCCATATCTGTGAGTAAAAAGATATTCGTTTTTCATCCTAGTTCCTCCGCCCTAGAAGACTTATCAGTAGTTTTTGAAGTAAAAGACAAAAGGAGAGCGATACCGTACTAACTCTAAACCATGCACACGTAAACGTTCCTTCCGGCTGCATGGTAGGCTATGTTCCTGAAATAATTCACCGAGACTAGTCGCTACAGGAGCACAAATAGTCTCATGATACAATAGTGCGCGATGACTTGTCCAGGTAAACATTGCATCAGTATATCAACAACGTATACATGTTTCTTTCACATTACCTTGCTATTCCATTATCAAAGAAAATGTCGCATAGTGCCTGACGTAGCAGGCAGCAGCACTCCAGTTGAAGCCAGGTTGGCTAGTCAGCAGCACAACAACAGTAGCCTGCATTACACTTCTTCTATTAAAATTCTAATAGAAATCTAAAAATGAATTTATAAAACAAATAGAGAACTAATAATCAACAACTTAAATAGAAGAGTTTGGTCCGGTTTATATGGCTTTCATTGTTTTTTCATTATGAAACATCTTAATCTTTGTTGCTTGAGCTTTTCTCAATACAAGAGATGTGACTTTATTTTAAGTGTAACCAGCTGCAAAACGTGTGAAATGTCGGATATGGCAGATCTGTTTTTGCCGGCTCAAGACCCCCCACTTCCTCCTCCTCCTTCACACAAAATGAATGAGTCCTGTTGAACTGAGACAAGAGGGACAAGTCGCAACTGGGGCTTTGGTCCGGCAGCCAACCCAGAAGGATGTTGGGAGCACATTGTTAGAGATGCACTCTAGACACCCCTAAACTTGCTGTAAATCACTTCCTAGATGTGGAGGGGGACAAGTCCTAAACATCTGGGAAAATAGCATCTTTAATTACCTATTGCTTTTTCACTCTATGAGAGGTTCCAATTTTGGGGTAGTAATATCTTTTTTTTCACTCAGAGATAATTGAATTGGACCATGTAGTACCAACTGCAGGGGAATTGGGTCAGTGTTTAAAAGACACTGTGGCACTTTTTATCAAGAACAGTTCTGTCGTATCAAAGTTTGTATGTCAGATTCATTATCAGCTCTATCTCACTTTCATGCTTTCAAATGAAAGAGAAGATCTGTGTGAAAAGAGGGTGATGGTTCCCTAACGCATGCAGGAGGGCTTTGACATTGCCATGGATGGATGCACAGAAGTTATTTAGAGTTGTCCAAGTGATTTCACTCCACAGTGCTGAGGCATAGTCTCTAGAGTTGAAGAATAGAGGTTAACTCTGACATTGAATTAAACTGTTTATTTTCTCCCAATTGAGGACAAAGAGGATCTTTGGGTGGAGACCGCAGATTTGGGTGAGTCAGCAGACATTGTCTAGTCATAGTGGTCAGAGTCAGATGATAGTCAGTCATTCATGGTCAGATGGACTGACCACATCCTCTACACTCAGTAGTAGTAAATTAAATTTGTTCAACCTAAAGAGATTTTAATCTCAAATTACATTGTCATAATATTCTAAATACATAAACAAATGTATATCTACATAATATAAAGACCAGAAAATATTTTGTTATATTAAACCACATTTCTTGCCCAAAGCGTGATCTTGAGGGTGTGTAGCCTATTCTGATTCACTCAAAAGTCACATAATAATAGTGGTGTGATCAAGTGGAATGTAGGCTACACCTATAGGCTAACACGTAGACTACTTTCACTGTACACACTACACTCCTTGATCAGATACTGCTTCCCATTAATATGCCTCAAGAACACCTCATCTTCACTCACAAAGGTTTTAAGAATACTCTACAGTGGTCCGGTGTTTAAGAAATGTTTACATTGACTTTAATATTAAAACTGCCTTCAAACTGTGCTGTTGCATGGTAGGATGCCAAACTGTTCTGTTGCGTGGTAGGATGCCAAACTGTTCTGTTGCGTGGTAGGATGCCAAACTGTTCTGTTGCGTGGTAGGATGCCAAACTGTTCTGTTGCGTGGTAGGATGCCAAACTGTTCTGTTGCGTGGTAGGATGCCAAACTGTTCTGTTGCGTGGTAGGATGCCAAACTGTTCTGTTGCATGGTAGGATGCCAAACTGTTCTGTTGCATGGTAGGATGCCAAACTGTTCTGTTGCATGGTAGGATGCCAAACTGTTCTGTTGCGTGGTAGGATGCCAAACTGTTCTGTTGCGTGGTAGGATGCCAAACTGTTCTGTTGCGTGGTAGGATGCCAAACTGTTCTGTTGCGTGGTAGGATGCCAAACTGTTCTGTTGCATGGTAGGATGCCAAACTGTTCTGTTGCGTGGTAGGATGCCAAACTGTTCTGTTGCGTGGTAGGATGCCAAACTGTTCTGTTGCGTGGTAGGATGCCAAACTGTTCTGTTGCGTGGTAGGATGCCAAACTGTTCTGTTGCGTGGTAGGATGCCAAACTGTTCTGTTGCGTGGTAGGATGCCAAACTGTTCTGTTGCATGGTAGGATGCCAAACTGTTCTGTTGCATGGTAGGATGCCAAACTGTTCTGTTGCATGGTAGGATGCCAAACTGTTCTGTTGCGTGGTAGGATGCCAAACTGTTCTGTTGCGTGGTAGGATGCCAAACTGTTCTGTTGCGTGGTAGGATGCCGTGCTACTGCTCTATTTAATAATCCTTGGGAAAATAAACTGGGGTTGTGCTTGGATTCCCAAAGAGCTGGACAAATGATTCTAGTCAAGCCTTGGAATCAGTTAAGCAGGGGTTTTGAAGGCGGTCTGCAGAAACTTTCGTCTTCAACATTGTCTTATATTTAAAAACCGTCTCAAACTGCCATTTCAAGATTTAATAGACACATATTGTATGTGCAAACTCTCACAAAAGTATTTTGATAAAAAAAAGTATTTTGATTTCATTTTCACAGTATTAAAAACAACATGAAATAATAACGACACTCAATATACAGCATTTGTTTGTATAGATGTCCCTCTGCATCTAAGATCTTTAAAACAAGTAAAACACAGTACTTTCAAGTAATGGTTTGAATCTCCAACGTTTTTACTGACTCTGTACCATCCAATACATCCTCTTGATGCTAAAACTCAACATATTCAATGCCCAACAAATTGTTGTTAATGATGATTGCATAGATTTGATTTGTGTATGCTAACATCAGCAGCATAGGTGTTTTAATTGTATAGGATTAAATCAAATCAAATGAAATTTTATTGGTCACATGCACCGAATACAACAGGTACAGACATTACAGTGAAATGCTTACTTACAGCCCTTAACCAACAGTGCATTTATTTTAACAAAAAAAGTAAAAATAAAACAACAACAAAAAAAGTGTTGAGAAAAAAAGAGCAGAAGTAAAATAAAATAACAGTAGGGAGGCTATATATACAGGGGGGTACCGGTGCAGAGTCAATGTGCGGGGGCACCGGCTAGTTGAGGTAGTTGAGGTAATATGTACATGTGGGTAGAGTTAAAGAGACTATGCATAAATACTTAACAGAGTAGCAGCAGCGTAAAAAGGATGGGGTGGGGGGGCAGTGCAAATAGTCCGGGTAGCCATGATTAGCTGTTCAGGAGTCTTATGGCTTGGGGGTAGAAGCTGTTGAGAAGTCTTTTGGACCTAGACTTGGCACTCCGGTACCGCTTGCCATGCGGTAGCAGGGAGAACAGTCTATGACTAGGGTGGCTGGAGTCTTTGACAATTTTGAGGGCCTTCCTCTGACACCGCCTGTTATAGAGGTCCTGGATGGCAGGAAGCTTGGCCCCAGTGATGTACTGGGCCGTACGCACTACCCTCTGTAGTGCCTTGCGGTCGGAGGCCAAGCAGTTGCCATACCAGGCGGTGATGCAACCAGTCAGGATGCTCTCGATGGTGCAGCTGTATAATTTTTTGAGGATCTGAGGACCCATGCCAAATCTTTTCAGTCTCCTGAGGGGGAATAGGCTTTGTCGTGCCCTCTTCACGACTGTCTTGGTGTGTTTGGACCATGATAGTTCGTTGGTGATGTGGACACCAAGGAACTTGAAGCTCTCAACCTGTTCCACTACAGCCCCGTCGATGAGAATGGGGGCGTGCTCAGTCCTCTTTTTTTTCCTGTAGTCCACAATCATCTCCTTTGTCTTGGTCACGTTGAGGGAGAGGTTGTTGTCCTGGCACCACACGGCCAGGTCTCTGACCTCCTCCCTATAGGCTGTCTCATCGTTGTCGGTGATCAGGCCTACCACTGTTGTGTCGTCTGCAAACTTAATGATGGTGTTGGAGTCGTGCCTGGCCATGCAGTCATGGGTGAACAGAGAGTACAGGAGGGGACTGAGCACGCACCCCTGAGGGGCCCCCGTGTTGAGGATCAGTGTGGCAGATGTGTTGTTACCTACCCTTACCACCTGGGGGCGGCCCGTCAGGAAGTCCAGGATCCAGTTGCAGAGGGAGGTGTTTAGTCCCAGGATCCTTAGCTTAGTGATGAGCTTAGAGGGCACTATGGTGTTGAATGCTGAGCTGTAGTCAATGAATAGCATTCTCACGTAGGTGTTCCTCTTGTCCAGGTGGGAAAGGGCAGTGTGGAGTGCGATAGAGATTGCATCATCTGTGGATCTGTTGGGGCGGTATGCAAATTGGAGTGGGTCTAGGGTTTCTGGGATAATGCTGTTGATGTGAGCCATGACCAGCCTTTCAAAGCACTTCATGGCTACAGACGTCAGTGCTACGGGTCGGTAGTCATTTAGGCAGGTTATCTTAGAGTCCTTGGGCACGGGGACTATGGTGGTCTGCTTGAAACATGTTGGTATTACAGACTCAGTCAGGGACATGTTGAAAATGTCAGTGAAGACACTTGCCAGTTGGTCAGCACATGCTCGGAGTACACGTCCTGGTAATCCGTCTGGCCCTGCGGCCTTGTGAATGTTGACCCGCTTAAAAGTCTTACTCACATCGGCTACGGAGAGCGTGATCACATAGTCATCCGGAACAGCTGGTGCTCTCATGCATGCTTCAGTGTTGCTTGCCTGGAAGCGAGCATAGAAGTGGTTTAGCTCGTCTGGTAGGCTTGTGTCACTGGGCAGCTCGCGGCTGTGCTTCACTTTGTAGTCTGTAATAGTTTTCAAGCCCTGCCACATCCGACGAGCGTCAGAGCCAGTGTAGTACGATTAAATCTTAGCCCTGTATTGACTCTTTGCCTGTTTGATGGTTCGTCGGAGGGCATAGCGGGATTTCTTATAAGCGTCCGGGTTAGAGTCCCGTTCCTTGAAGGCGGCAGCTCTACCCTTTAGCTCAGTGCGGATGTTTCCTGTAATCCATGGCTTCTGGTTGGGGTATGTACGTACGGTCACTGTGGGGACGACATCATCGATGCACTTATTGATGAAGCCAGTGACTGATGTGGTGTACTCCTCAATGCTGTCTGAAGAATCCCGGAACATGTTCCAGTCTGTGCTAGCAAAACAGTCCTGTAGCTTAGCATCTGCGTCATCTGACCACTTTTTTATTAACCGAGTCACTGGTGCTTCCTGCTTTAGTTTTTGCTTATAAGCAGGAATCAGGAGGATAGAGTTATGGTCAGATTTGCCAAATGGAGGGCGAGGGAGAGCTTTGTATGCGTCTCTGTGTGTGGAGTAAAGGTGGTCTAGAGTTTTTTTTCCTCTGGTTGCACATTTAACATGCTGGTAGAAATTAGGTAGAACGGATTTAAGTTTCCCTGCATTAAAGTCCCCGGCCACTAGGAGCGCTGCATCTGGATGAGCGTTTTCCTGTTGATTTATGGCCTTGTACAACTCATTCAGTGCAATCTTAATGCCAGCATTGGTTTGTGGTGGTAAATAGACAGCTATGAAAAATATAGATGAAAACTCTCTTGGTAAATAGTGTGGTCTACAGCTTATCATAAGATACTCTACCTCAGGCGAGCAAAACCTAGAGACTTCCTTAGTATTTGATTTTGTGCACCAGCTGTTGTTTACAAATATACACAGACCGCCACCCCTTGTCTTACCGGAGTCAGCCGTTCTATCCTGCCGATGTAGCGTATAGCCCGCTAGCTGTATGTTATCATTGTCGTCGTTCAGCCACGACTCGGTGAAACATAGGATATTACAGTTTTTTTTATGTCCCGTTGGTAGGATAACCGTAATCTTAGGTCATCCAATTTGTTATCCAGTGATTGAAGATTGGCTAATAGGATTGATGGAAGAGGCAGTTTACTCGCTCGCCGTCAGGTCCTTACAAGATCTACGTCCACGATATCTCTGTCTCTTCCTCACGCGAATGACGGAGATTTGGGCCTTGTCGGGTGTCTGCATGATATCCTTCGTGGCCGCCTCGTTGAAGAAAAAATCTTCGTCCAATACGAGGTGAGTAATCGCTGTCCTGATATCCAGAAGCTCTTTTTGGTTATAAGAGACGATGGCAGAAACATTATGTACAAAATAAATTACAAATAACGCGGAAAAATAATTGTATACGGAAAATTAATTGTTTAATTATATAGCATTTTATAAATGAGGCACCAATTGGGCAGAAAGGAAGGCAAGGCCTCAGTTTATCTTTGAATTAAGTCTCTGTGTCATTGTGTCATTCTTTGGTAGAAGTTAAACAGAACAATTCATTAACCATGTAAATGTATCGTGTGTAAAATAAAGTAACTAGCTAAATAAAATATTCTTACAGTATATGGTCTTCTTACATTGCAAATTGCATTATATCCATCAGTAAAGACCTGTGTCACATATACATAACCATGCAGTGAGATACAAGAAAGACAATCATTCTACAGGGTATACAGTGGCTTGCGAAAGTAATCACCCCCCTTGGCATTTTTCCTATTTTGTTGCCTTACAACCTGGAATTAAAGTGGATTTTTGGGGGGGTTGTATCATTTGATTTACATAACATGCCTACCACTTTGAAGATGCAAAGTATATTTTATTGTGAAACAAACAAGAAATAAGACAAAAAAACAGAAAACTTGAGCGTGCATAACTATTCAACCCCCCAAAGTCAATACATTGTAGAGCCACCTTTTGCAGCAATTACAGCTGCAAGTCTCTTGGGGTATGTCTCTATAAGCTTGGCACATCTAGCCACTGGGATTTTTGCCCATTCTTCAAGGCAAAACTGCTCCAGTTCCTTCAAGTTGGATGGGTTCCGCAGGTGTACAGCAATCTTTAAGTCATACCACAGATTCTCAATAGGATTGAGGTCTGGGCTTTGACTAGGCCATTCCAAGACATTTCAATGTTTCCCTTTAAACCACGAGTGTTGCTTTAGCAGTATGCTTAGGGTCATTGTCCTGCTGGAAGGTGAACCTCCGTCCCAGTCTCAAATCTCTGGAAGACTGAAACAGGTTTCCCTCAATAATTTCCCTGTATTTAGCGCCATCCATCATTCCTTCAATTCTGACCAGTTTCCCAGTCCCTGCCGATGAAAAACATCCCCACAGCATGATGCTGCTACCACCATGCTTCACTGTGGGGATGGTGTTCTCGGGGTGATGAGAGGTGTTGGGTTTGTGCCAGACATAGCGTTATCCAAAAAGCTCAATTTTAGTCTCATCTGACCAGAGTACCTTCTTCCATATGTTTGGGGAGTCTCCAACATGCCTTTTGGCGAACACCAAACGTGTTTGCTTATTTTTTTCTTTAAGCAATGGCTTTTTTCTGGCCACTCTTCCGTAAAGCCCAGCTCTGTGGAGTGTACGGCTTAAATACTTTTGCAAGGCACTGTAGGAGTGCAGCCTCCTCCTAAGGCAGTGTGGGGGCTGAAACAGAGATCTGGCTTCTTCATTTTGTTCTAACGCAACAAAGCCCACAGTAGACGTATTTAATTAAATCACAACTGCTTCGCCACAAACTGTTAAGATGTTTTGGCATGTTCATGTCACAGGGCTTACTAAAAAAGACTGTAATAAATAAGATAAGTAAGAGTAAGAAGTAAGTGAAGAAATGAGCAAGACAATTTAACTCTCAATTATATGAAGACAATGATGATGTTCCATATAACCTGTGACCAAGTTAAGAGAGGGGGCGTTGCCTTGCCCTCCTAACTGGGGAGGTATCGTTTGTTTTCCCCAGGGAATGGAAACTCTGGGACGGAGTTAAAATGTCCCTTGAGGAATATGGTGACAGTTCCGATGGCAAAGAGGGCCATGGTCATCCAAAAACACACCTTGTCAATCATCTTCCCGATCAATACCCAGCTCTCCATTTCCTATGGGACAGTTAACGGTGAGCCAGAAGAGTGGAGATAATAACCCACAATGTTCAGGATTTCTTAACTCAGCTCATCATGGGCCTGTATTTACAAAGTGTCTCAGAGTAGGCCTTTTAATCATAATCATTTATTTTATCATGAATAAGAGCCTGATCCTAGATCAGCACACTTTGTGAATATGGGCCCTGAACAGGCTGAATTTAAATGAAATTGACCCAAAACCTGATGGACAGAAGTACACCCACATCCCCCGAGTAAAAGCAACACTTACTGAACTTTTTGAGGTTCTGAGGGCCCATGCCAAATCTTTTCAGCCTCCTGAGGGGGAAGAGGCATTGACGTGCTCTTTTCACAATTGTGTGGGTGTGTGTGGACCATGTTAATTCCTTAGTGATGTGGACACCGAGGAACTTGAAGCTTTCGACCCGCTCCTCTACAACCCAATGTGGATGGGGGCGTGCTCGCCCCTCAGTGACCGATTGCTAAAAGCACCCAATGAACCATTTTCAATTGACATTATTGACATCTAGGCATGTCAACCCACGGCTGGTTCCAGGCATAAGCGACATAAGCAGTCGCTCAGGGCCTCCGGCCGCTAGGGTGGTTTTTAGGAACTCAGTCGGGGGGCTCAACTTACTGTTGAGAGTTAAAATATAATACACAAGATACAAGTTCGAAATTTGGTTGTGCATCAGCAGTTTTTATCTTGTTTTGTCAGTCACTGACAGTCACTCAATTAGCCATGTCAGCTAGCAATGTTTAGATTTGTAAGTTAGTCTAGCCAGTTATCTAAACTTGTAGTAATCATGGCCGAATACCGACCGGGCACGCAGGGCACTTGCCCAGTGGCCCTGACCTGCATGGGGCCCCCATTGATTTTGTTAGTCACTCTCACTCAGATATCATTAACATGGCATAAGTCATGGCGTATTGTGTAGAATTGCAGGAAATTAGGTTTAAAACTGCAAAAGAAAAATCTGCCCCATGGCAAGATTTGTAGAACTGCATGAAATGTGTTATAAAATTGCTACATTTTATCTTCGCCCCATGGCAAAAATGTGTAGAACTGCAGAAAACGTGCTTTAAAACTGCACAAATTTCTCTCTGCCCCATAGAAAAATGTGTAGAATTGCATGAAATGTGTTATAAAAATCAAAATATGTATCGCCGCCCAATAGCAAAATGTGTAGAACTGCAGGAAATCAACGTTAAAACTTACATTTCTCTCCATCGTCAAGAGGGGGGCCACTAAAAAATGTGCAATCATGTGCCCAAATCTTGCTTAGGGCCCCCACAAGGCTAGAGCCGCCATGTGTCAACACTAAAAGCCAATTTCTGCTTGATCTGGCAATGTGGATCAGAGGCTCCAAATGGAATGTGTGAAGCAATTGCGGAGCCTCCAGAGGCTTGCGGTGGCCAAATCGAGCTCCATATGGCGATGCCATGTGCCTCCCAAATGTTGTAACAATTAGGAGGACTCTGCATAGCTCCACATTGACATGATTGGTTGACAGTAGGTGGGTTGCGGTATATCCTGTATAAACACAAATTAACTTCCTTGATAACAAACACGGAGAACTTTGACGAAAAGCTATCAGAACAAGTACACAAATTTAAAAAATACTTGATGATACCTTGTGTAGGGATTTCAAAGACACGATAATGAGTTTGAATTCCTGGAAAGAGATCTGGGAGGTAATGGGGATAGATGTGGTAAAGAGGTCAATGGAATGCAGACCATGTGGGATAGAAGGATGCTGGATTGGCGCACATTTAACAAATCTGATCTAACAAAGTGGATTTTGTCAAATCCGTCATGATTTATGTATTGTAACAGGCCCACAATGTGGTTACTAAAGTCTGATTTGGATATCTGATTTGGAGATATGTGGCTGTTTTCCCTGCATAACATTTAGAAGTTTAGAAAAAGTGACTGCTAAATACTAACTCCCATTCGTATAAGCTGGTAGCATATCTAGCATACAGAAATAGGTGGTGGTAGTCAAAGTAGTTTTTAACTGACTAATGCAGTTGATTGATGAAGATGACATGAACATGTATTGGGGTTGACATCCATACAAGCATTATACTCAGATTTTTACCTCAACATAATGTGATATACACATATAAACAATAGCCTAAATGTAGGATAACTTTAGGGAGCAATGGAGAGATTCGGAATGGAGATGCAGGTGGGAAAACGGTGCAGCCTTTTTACTTCATGCTATCTTGGCTGAGCTCCTATGTCAAGCGCTGGGAAACGGACTACCAACATCTCAGAAGAAGGTCTTGTCTTTTCGTTTAGCCAGTTGCTTGTAATTAGCTGGATCGCTATAGAGATTATCCCTGAATCACTAGGAGTAGTGTGGTGCAGACCAATTTATTAGATGTGTATGACCGCTCCTGCGGAGGCCTAGTCGCAGTAAACTCTGTAAGAGACAATTTATGCTTGATCCGAAAATATGAGGCGCCATATGGATGGTGTGACACAATTACGAAGCCTCCAGAGGCACGCAGAGGCCAAATTGAGCTCTGTAACGCATACAGTGAGGGAAAAAAGTATTTGATCCCCTGCTGATTTTGTACGTTTGCCCACTGACAAAGACATGATCAGTCTATAATTTTAATGGTAGGTTTATTTGAACAGTGAGAGACAGAATAACAACAAAAAAATCCAGAAAAACGCATGTCAAAAATGTTATAAATTGATTTGCATTTTAATGGAGGGAAATAAGTATTTGACCCCTCTGCAAAACATGACTTAGTACTTGGTGGCAAAACCCTTGTTGGCAATCACAGAGGTCAGACGTTTCTTGTAGTTGGCCACCAGGTTTGCACACATCTCAGGAGGGATTTTGTCCCACTCCTCTGCAGATCTTCTCCAAGTCATTAAGGTTTTGAGGCTGACGTTTGGCAACTCGAACCTTCAGCTCCCTCCACAGATTTTCTATGGGATTAAGGTCTGGAGACTGGCTAGGCCACTCCAGGACCTTAATGTGCTTCTTCTTGAGCCACTCTTTTGTTGCCTTGGGTGTGTGTTTGGGTCATTGTCATGATGGAATACCCATCCACGACCCATTTTCAATGCCCTGGCTGAGAGAAGGAGGTTCTCACCCAAGATTTGACGGTACATGGCCCTGTCCATCCTCCCTTTGATGCGGTGAAGTTGTCCTGTCCCCTTAGCAGAAAAACACCCCCAAAGCATAATGTTTCCACCTCCATGTTTGACGGTGGGGATGGTGTTCTTGGGGTCATAGGCGCATTCCTCCTCCTCCAAACACGGCGAGTTGAGTTGATGCCAAAGAGCTCCATTTTGGTCTCATCTGACCACAACACTTTCACCCAGTTCTCCTCTGAATCATTCAGATGTTCATTGGCAAACTTCAGAAGGGCATGTATATGTGCTTTCTTGAGCAGGGGGACCTTGCGGGCACTGCAGGATTTCAGTCCTTCACGGCGTAGTGTGTTACCAATTGTTTTCTTGGTGACTATGGTCCCAGCTGCCTTGAGATCATTGACAAGATCCTCCCGTGTAGTTCTGGGCTGATTCCTCACCGTTCTCATGATCATTGCAACTCCACGAGGTGAGATCTTGCATGGAGCCCCAGGCCGAGGGAGATTGACAGTTATTTTGTGTTTCTTCCATTTGCGAATAATCGCACCAACTGTTGTCACCTTCTCACCAAGCTGCTTGGCGATGGTCTTGTAGCCCATTCCAGCCTTGTGTAGGTCTACAATCTTGTCCCTGACATCCTTGGAGAGCTCTTTGGTCTTGGCCATGGTGGAGCGTTTGTAATCTGATTGATTGATACTCCCTTTAAGAGTGTGCTCCTAATCTCAGCTCATTACCTGTATAAAAGACATCTGGGAGCCAGAAATATTTCTGACTGAGAGGGGGTCAAATACGTATTTCCCTCATTAAAATGCAAATCAATTTATAACATTTTTGACATGCGTTTTTCTGGATTTTGTTGTTGTTATTCTTTCTGTCACTGTTCAAATAAACCTACCATTAAAATTATAGACTGATCATTTCTTTGTCAGTGGGCAATCGTACAAAATCAGCAAGGGATCAAATACTTTTTTTCCTCACTGTAGCTGTGCGCCTCTCGAATTTTGTAACAATGCGGAGGGCTCTGTATAGTTCCTCCGCATTGACATGATTGGTTGACGGTAGGTGAGGGCGGGAGGTCCTGTATAAACACAAACTCACTTCCTTCACAACAGCTCTGCGCTGCTCCGCGAAGCGCAAGAAGTATGAATCGACCATGTAGGGCCTTTAACACCAAAAGTTGTAACAATATTTTAAATGTTTTTGCAGCACCTATAAAAATAAAATGGCACCTGCTTTGCAGGAAACAATAGAATCATCCCATGTGTGTCATAATGATACAAAGAAACACCGAAACAACATGAGCACACAACTTTGGCATTTATTTTGTTTTATTAGGATCCCCATTAGCTGTTGCGAAAGTAGCAGCTGAGTCAATATCACTATGAGGTGCCTTTGGTGTCCTCATCAGACTCACTCAGTCATCATGAAAATGTAGCAGAATAATGAAAGTCTGAGGTCTTATAATAAGTGGCCAAACATTTGCACACATATCAGTAGAATGATAAGTCTCTAAAAAAGTGTTTTCTTCATTTTATTAAAAATTTTTCATTGGATGTACGTGATTTTGGCATGTCCCACACACTGCTCTGCTAACTACAGTGTGTGTAATAAATGGTTAAATGATACTAAATCAAAAAATTTTTTACATGGTTTTACTGTCCACAATAAGTTATTTGATAAAACAAGTAATTTTGATCATGTATATTGTATTTTCATAATCATATTGAACATTTTGCATGTGTCCCTGAAATTGCTGTCCACCCTGTCATTATGGGGTAACTGCCCCTTTAAGAAACCCACTGATGTTTTCAGTGACATCACTACGAGCATTTTGTCTTTCTTCAATGAAGGCTGAAGCAGTGTCTAGTTGCAGAGTAAGTATTTACACTTATGTTTCATAATTTTCATCATATTATGTGTGTAGTTGGATGTTGTCAAGCTTAACATGTCCACTCTGTCATAGTGAAATATCAATTGATAGAAAAACCTATCAGAACTTTTAAATATATTTGTAAAACAGTACACAGTCAGCTTGCTAACTGTAGTATGTTGCTAAGTGAAGGTCCACCATGTGCTCATTAAATGCTAACATTAGCCAAAAATGTCCACCCTGTCATTGTCCACCCTGTCAGCAAGCCTTCCATGACAGGGTGGACATGGTTCATGACAGGAAGGACATGTGCATAGTTTAGGCCACATACTGATAATGTTACACATATTACAACAGCTATTACACACATTTTATAACAGTACATGCTATACATAGTAAGAATGGACAATATGGACATTTTTTTTGGCGATATCGGTATCAGCAAACCTAGTTTGATAATGCAAGCCTAGTTTACCGGGACTGCCAATTAAAGTGTGTAAGGGAACATTTTGAATCGTCTTTTTCAAGGAATGAGATCAAAAGGAGCAGAGATAGCAAGGAGATATCGGGAACGTCGTGATGCTGACCCAGACAGAAGAAGAAAGTACCTTGAGAAAGAAAGGGTCAAATGGAAAAAAGACAGAGAGACTGGAAAGAAGAAGGGTGTCAATGAGCTCAGTGAGAGAGAGAAGAGGGCAAAAAGAAAGAAATGGAGAGAGGCAAAAAGTCAAGCCAGAGCCAGAAACAGGGCCAGTGCTTTGCTACAGTCAGAGACACCACCCAACTCCCCTGCTGAAACTCCTGAAAATCAGCATGAGCCAGGGCCCTCCAGGTTAGATCATTGGAAGTTTAGCTGATGAGACTTATTAGAAAGTTTAGATTTATTTGAAGGACAATTATCAACTGTTTATGTCCCCATAAAATGACATATTGATAACTAACTTGCTAAAAAAAATCCTTACAAATATTTTGTGTTTCAGGCAACGGCGTCAAGGGGAAAGCATTTGAAGGAGTTCGAAGAGAAAACTGAAAAAACAGATCGAAATATTAGAGGCACAGCTCACAAAAGAGAAAAGTAAAACTGAGAAATATAAGAAGAGGTACTATCGGGCCAAGAAAGAAAGTGCGTCCAAATCACCACGTACAAAAGTCAATGCTTTGTTGGCACATCAAAAAGTGAATTCACCCATCAAAAGAGCTCTTCTTTTCCATACATCCCTGATTGAAGATATTAGAAGAAAATATGAACATGCAAAAACAAACCGAGAGAAGCAGCTGATAGCAAAAGTGGTCAGTGGAAACATTCTTAAGAAGTATAAGCTCCAAAAGCATGCCCAGACTGCTTTTGGCTACTCTAAGAAGAGAGCAAAGTATCCTGTGGATCTGACCTACCGTGGGAGGAGGTGCTTCAGTCGAAATGAGATTAGGAAGAACGTTACATCATTTTTTCTTCGAGATGATGTTAGTCGAATGTCAACTGGCCGCAAACAAACAGTCACACGGCTGAAGAAAAAAATGCAAAAGAGGTTGCTTACTGATACAATGAAGAACTTGCATAGGAGGTTTCTCTCTGAGCACATTGGCCAAATGTCATACACCTCCTTTTGCCGTCTCAGACCCTTTTGGGTGGTAACCCCTTCTTCCTCTGACCGTGACACATGTCTCTGCAAAAAACATGAGAACTTGCAATTCATTGCCAATGCCTTGCAGAGCCAAGGGTTACTGTCCTCAAGAAATATTGAGGAAATGTCTGAAGCAACCATGTGTGACCCGAAAGCCAAGGTCTGTGCTTATGGTGAGTGCAGTGAATGCCTCCTAACTTGTCACCCGATGCTGAAAACCCCTGGGGAAGAGAACATTCGTTTATCTCAGTGGATGACAGAGAAGATCAAGAAGGATGAGAAGGTGTCAACAATAACAGTGAAAAGGGAGATAACAACAACAGAGCATGAGCTTAACACAGATTTCCAGGAGAGGCTCCTCTTGCATATAGATTTTAGCGAAAATTACTCATGTAAGTACAGCGAAGAAATACAATCTGTGCATTTTAGAGGTTCACACAAGCAGGCCAGTCTGCACACTGGAGTGCTCTACACCACTGGTGAACAAGCGCCACACACCTTCTGCTCCATATCACCCTCCAGAAGACACGACCCTGTGGCCATCTGGGCCCACCTTGATCCAGTTCTGAAGGTAGTGAGAGAACGACACCCTCAAGTCAGCACACTTCATTTTTCACGAAATTTCTTCTACCTCTCAACGGAACCCTACAAGTATGGCTTCAAAGAAATAACGTGGAATTTCTTTGAGGCTAATCATGGGAAGGGGGCACCAGACGGTGTGGGTGGGGCCCTCAAGAGGTCAGCAGACCGGATTGTAGCCCATGGAGGAGACATTCCTGATGCCCAGAGCTTGTATAACAAGCTGAAAAGCCTGGACACATCTGTCGAGCTGTTCTTCATCCCAGAGAGGGATATTGAATCAAAGCCTGAGGTACCTGCAATAGCTGCCATAAAAGGCACTATGAGAATCCACCAAGCTATCAGTCTGACACCCGGCCAAATGAAATACAGAGACATTTCATGTCTGTGTAAAAGGGAGGAAGGTGTTTTGGACTGCCCCTGCTTTAACCTTCAAGAGGTCACTCTAGCTAATGTTCCTGTTTCATCTGACAAGTCCCCAGCATGTGGAAAGACACCAGATAATCCTAGGAGACCAGAAATGATTGAGGTAAAGCACATTGGAGAGTGGTGCGTCGTTAATTATGACAATGAAGCATACCCAGGTATCATCATGGATGCAGAAGGGCACAGTGTGAAAGTTAAGTGTATGCAACGCCATGGCATAAACAAGTTCAAATGGCCAAGTCTTCGGGACAACATCTGTTGGTACCATGACTGGCAGGTACTTTGCCTAATACTGTCAGGGTTGAGTGTAGAGGTGGTGTAGAATCAGGCGCAGGACACACAGAGGTTACGAACAGCGTCTTTAGTAAAGTCCAAAATGAGCCAAACACGGCAACAGGCTACAGGCGAACTTTACGCACAACAGTAAAGTATGCTAAGGCGCACAAAGTGCGGAACTCTCTCTTAAAACACAAAATACAGAGAGAACAGAAAATGTCGAACTAGCACACAACGTGACATGGAAACAATTACACACAACACCTGACCAAACACAAGATAACTAAATAGGACACCTAATAAACACTAATAAGGAACAGGTGTAGCAACAGAGACAAAACCAATCAAACATAGAAACATAGAACGGTGGCAGCTAGTACTCCGGAGACGACGACCGCCGAAGCCTGCCCGAACAAGGAGAAGGAGCAGCCTCGGCCGAAACCGTGACAAATACCAGAACCACAGGCTCTGAACAAGCGCTCTGTACAGATTGAAGTGTCTGCATGGAAGTATGTGGAACAGCAACTGCAGAACTGAGCCATGTCTCTGCAGAAAGGGAGAGACTGTTTGGAGATGCGTCCAAGTGATCTTTCTGTAATATTCTGTTTTTTCAAATCAACTGTTCTCCACTTAAAAAACATTTTTCTTCTTGTTCTACAGTTGAATGTTTGACTTTCACTGTGCAGAATGATGTACAGAGTTTAACGCTAGAAGGCCACATTAATGTCTAATTTTGGGCATCTTTATTCAGTGGCTGCATGCAGGTAGAGTGGATCAAAAACAGTCTGTTCAACTTGTAATTTCCCCCTACATGGGAAAAGGCATTTTTTACATCATTTTCTTGCATTGTTCCTTGCATTTATGAGGCCATTCAATGACATTTCACAACGTGTCCACCCTGTCATGCCCAGGGTCCACCCTGTCATGTCACTGTCCACCCTGTTATTTTCATGTTCTATGAAAATAAACAAATTATTTTCACAAGTTAGCAACATCTTTTGTGTGATTCCTTTATAAACAAATGAGGGCCAAATAGTATTGTTTGAAAGTTTGACCAGATATCTTTTTTGTTAGATTTTATTTAGAAAAGAAAGTGCAACTCTCGCAGATTTTATAGAGAAACAAATAGTTTGCCATAATTTCATTATTACCCAAATACTTTTCCCATAAACTAAAATATATTGTTGAGAAAGTGACTAAATAGTTTTCTGAAAATGTACGTTTTATAATCACTATGTAATTACAATGTATTTATTCTGCTTTGAAATTGTCCATGACAGGGTGGACATATTTTGCTGTTTGCATGTAAATTGTCTGCTTGCAGTTAATTTATAAAAAGTGTGGGAGCTTGACCAATATGCATTTCTAACAGCATAACATATACTTAAAACAATGAATATGAAGTTCAATGGTTCTCTCGTTCTCTCTTTCTCTCTGAGAACCTGAGCCCTAGGACCATACGTCAGGACTACCGGGCATGATGACACCCTGCTGCCCCCAGTCCGCCTGGCCTTGCTGCTATTCCAGTTTCAACTGTTCTGCCTGCGGCTACGAAACCCCTACCTGTCCCAGACCTGCTGTTTTCAACTCTAAATGATCGGCTATGAAAAGCCAACTGAGAGACCTGAGCCCTAGGACCATACGTCGGGACTACCGGCCGTGGTGACTCCTTGCTATCCCCAGTCCGCCTGGCCTTGCTGCTATTCCAGTTTAAACTGTTCTGCCTGCGGTTATGGAACCCCTACCTGTCCCAGACCTGCTGTTTTAAACTCTAATGATCGGCTATGAAAAGCCAACTGAGATTTATTCCTGATTATTATTTGACCATGCTTGTCACTTATGAACATTTTTGAACATCTTGGCATGGTTCTGTTATAATCTCCACCCGGCACAGCCAGAAGAGGACTGGCCACCCCTCATAGCCTGGTTCCTCTCTAGGTTTCTTCCTAGGTTTTGCCTTTCTAGGGAGTTTTTCCTAGCCACCGTGCTTCTACACCTGCATTACTAGCTGTTTGGGGTTTTAGGCTGGGTTTCTGTACAGCACTTCGAGATATTAGCTGATGTAAGAAGGGCTATATAAAATAAAATTGATTGATTGATTGATTGAATGGAAAATCTCAGCTTTTTGGGGGGGAAATGGGGAAGTCTCAAAGGCACCTTATGGTGATATTGACCCAGCTACTCTTCCTGGAGTCCACACAAAACATGAAACTTGACATAATACAGAACATTAATAGACAAGAACAGCTCAAGGACAGAACTACATCAATTTAAAAATGGCACACGTAGCTACATATCAATACATACACACAAACCTCTAGGTCAAATAGGGGGGCGGCATGTTGCCTTGAGGTGTTGCTTTATCTGTTAGTTTTTTTACCAAGTTTGCTGTTCATTTGAGCAATATGAGATGGGAGTACCATGCAATAATGGCTCTATATAATACTGTACGCTTTCTTGAATTTGGAGACTGAGATTAATAGTCTACACCGAGATGTGCAATTGCCAAGAGCTGTGATTCTGACCATGAGAAAAACCAATCAATATAATGAGAAAAAACAATCAATATAAGCACTCACCCGGTACTGTCACAACCCAGAGTATGCCTACAGTTGCAACCAAACACGTCCAAAGGGAGTGCGTTGCCATCGCAAAATGTACTGATCGTTACGCACAGTTCCAGATTTGAGTAAAGTACAAATTGAAAGAAAGAGAAAGCTAGAGGTTATTTCCGAATGGCTCGTCATCTTCCTTATCCTGCTGCCCCTCGCTCCTCCAGCTGTCGCTATACCCACGGCTCGGGTTACACAGCATCCGGGAAGCGCTAAACTAGGTCGACATTCTGGTCGGCCATAATAATCATCATTATGCTATGGGGTAGTGATGACAACGACACAGATTATGAAGGTAAAGTTTCTGTGGTCCTCTGTAGCTCAGCTGGTAGAGCACGGCGCTTGTAACGCCAAGGTAGTGGGTTCGATCCCCGGGACCACCCATACACAAAAATGTATGCACGCATTACTGTAAGTCGCTTTGGATAAAAGCGTCTGCTAAATGGCATATTATTATTATTATTATTATTATATGTCAGCGAGTTTCAAACTATTAATAGCCCAACAATAGGCCTGAAACACAACTGACCACTTTGAAAACGTGTGTGCAGGGCTCATTGATAGCACTGGTGCTCCCAATTTAAAGTCAAGAGCACAACATAAAATCTAGGAGCACCAGAATAATTTTCTTTATTGATTGAGATATAGCCTAGCATATTGGGCCTATATGAATTCTAGCTACTGTTGAAGCCCATGTTGTGCTCTAGAAACTCATATTTAACCCTGTAAAGAAATTAGTTTATTATAAAAAGCTAAAATGTTGATATAAAAACCTGTCATGGAAATTACAAATTCATTTGTGGGATTTTAGGTTTCTACATTGTGTAAAAGCACTACCTATTGAGATGCATTATATTGAACATTCTACACTGTCTCTTTAAGAGCTTCAAGTTTGTGAGTGATTACATGCAAGAGATCAGTCCTAAAGAAGTTATCCTGTTTCCTTTCTTTCTGTGCCTCCAAATGTTTAGATATAGGCCCTACTGGTAAAGTAACCAGGTTGTTAGCTAGCTAGCTAATGAGCTAACATGACTGAACAAGGTGTAAACAAATGCCTGTGAGTGGTTTTAGAACTACAACTACATGCAACATGGTTTATGAACAGGGCCTAAAAAATAACTTTGGTCCACCAGCCACAGTGGTAGGTAAAAAAAAACAACATCTAACAGCCAGTGGCGGCTCCTGAAAAAATTCTCAGGAGGGGCAATTTTTCTGATGATTTAGGTGACCTACACACATTTTTAAAAAGATATGTCCAGCAACAACATGAAGACAGGGGCAGCATATAAGTCAATACCAGAAGCATTTATTGACTGATCTCAAAAGTGTTGGCTTACAAAAGCAAAATAAGTTATCACAGTAAAAATAATCAAGGGTGTTCTTTCACATTCCTCAACACTGCATAAACAATATGTATGGCTTTGTAAAAATGAACAACCATATTCTGGCCAATTGTATAGATTTGTAAATATGAACAACCATATTCTGGCCAATTGTATAGATTTGTAAAAATGAACATGAACAGATTTTTTATTTTTTTGAATGGCAGTACCTTTCAAACATGTCTGCTTGCAGTAAGGTAGCACTCACAAGGTGGCCAGAGAAAGAGAACCTTTCTTTGGTGTGATCCAGGATGGTGTTGCAGACCTCTTCAGACAGCCTCTGCTTCTCCTCTTCTCTCAAAGCTGTTCTGGGTCTTTTGGCTCCTGTTGCTTCTTGCAGCTGCTGTTGAGAGGAGTCCCTGAAGGCAAACAGACCAATGTGTTTGTTGGCTTTGTACAGTATTGTTGTCTATGTGATGCACAGGTATATGCAATGTATCCATGTATAGTACAAATACTTCAGTTCCACTTAAAATGGGCAGGGATGCATAAAGTCTTTAGTGTTTAAGTTAGCCTTTGTGTCTCACATAGCCTGGATGTTCAGCACAGTATACAGTGGTGCTCATAAGCTTATGATCCCATGCTAAAGTTGACTAAAAAGAGGAATAAAAAAGAAAAGAAAATTGGTGTCCTTAAAGGTTGGATTTTCCAACTTTTTTAATTAAGTAATTAAGATCAATTTCCAAAAGATGATTTTTTTATTTTTTTATTCCTCTTTTTAGTCAGCTTTAGAATGTGTTCATACACTTATGAGCACCACTGTACAGTACACATAGTATATAAAATAAGATAGATTACACCACTGGCCATATAATGACAATAATGTAATTTCAAACACAAATGCAGTCTCCTTTCATGCATACATTTTCAAATAAAGCTCTGCTTTGAGAAAGATCGAATGATATTGTTTAATCTTTATCTTACCTTATGGCCTGCACACTGCTTGCGAAGCTGTCGAGGGCACGTTTGATAAAGACAGCATCGATGTCCTTATTCTGTAGCTTCTGGTACGGTGGGCTGGTCAAATGAACCCAATGAACCCGTCCGGATGGCTTCAAAACATTCTATGAGGTCGTCTCGATTCTCGTAGACAGTGTTCACGACTCTGCTGTTGCTAACCTCATCGTTGTGGCGGCGGACAGCTAGCCTGTATCCCTCATCCAGTTGAGTGGCAATATTCACTCTCACCAAAGCAGACATTCTCAAACAGCTATCAATGTGGGTCTTTGACAGCTCATTTTTCTTAATCTTTTCTGAAAGATGGTGCATGTCGGTTACACCAGTCGCTGTCCAAGCGTTGCTGTCTGCCGTTCATGGTTACGTTACGTTACGTATGACGAAAGCGCGTAAGTGCAAGCCCTCAGACACCCATAGAGAATGTATTGAAAGCTCAGAAATTTGAAAAAAAAATATTTTACATTAGAGGCTATGAGAGACTTCTGGGCGATTTTCAACCTGACTGAAATCGCCCCAAAACGGGCGGGGACATTTGAAGCACGACTTTAGCCTGATTGGACATTTAGTGGCTGGCAGATCAGACGTGAACACTGAACTACTGTTGCCATGATATAATTGATTAGAAAAAGAATCCCTTCCTTTTCCCGTTTGGCAGTGCGTCGCCCATATCGCCCTATTGAACACACCGCCCATGCTAACAGCCACTCAGAATTCTTACCAGCCAATACATTTATTCGCCATAATAATGTTTTCTCGGTTTTGTTTTTCCAGGTTTCAGATTTCCCCCAGTTTGCTTTTCTCCTCCAGGTTTTCACTCTCAAAAGTACACTTTTTAAAATATATATATTTAAATTGGATGTTCTAAGTCCACAACAATGCTTAAACCACAGCATGAGACCACTTTTGAGGTCTGGGGGGACTGGTGTTTGCCAGGCGGTGGTTCTGTACTGCATGTGCAACAGCAGAGTTTGCAAAACAAAAGACCACCTGATTGATATAAATCATCATGATATGTATCATATCATTCTGCCAGGTAAGCCTACTTTGCAGTTAATATTTTAATTTGGAAAGTTGTATGGGAATGCCTTTAGAAATGACTGTTTCAGCATCGCTAACTGGCTACACAAAGTGGTAGACACAGGCATTCCCATGCCATTACGTCTTCTGAAAGTTGTAAGAAATACAAATCACTGATGCATTCTTTAATATTCTTTAATATTATTTACATGTAGGCTTTGGATTGAACGAATCTGCGCTCGCTTTTCTTTCTCTAGGGCACTCATAAACAACTGCAGAGTGAAGCCTATCGTTACAACAATTATTATCTGGGTGATTTTTTTTAACTTGGTCGCACAGCAGGATTTTGTCATGATAATGGCTGGGCACAGAGGAGAGACAGGAGAAGGTCCCCTGAAGATAAATGATGAACCTGGGAGTGTGTGTGTTCAGAGCAGAGATGCCGGATGTGCCTGTTCAAAGGCAAAATTGCCATTGGGGATGGGGGGACATATTCAGAACAGGTCGATTCGTCCCCCACAATCATTTCTTTAAGATCAAAAAAAATATGTATATATGTTTTTAGTTGGGAACTACCTGGAGGTCGGGGGCACTCAGATAGCATAAGCAATGGCAACATTTGCTTTAAAATGGCAAAATGTTCTATCATCATCATGGCAAAATGTGAAGGATAACATGAGATGAGCTATAAAACCGCACATTTTTCTCTCTGCCCGTGGCAAAATGTGTAGAATTGCAGGAAATTAGCTTTAACTGCAAAATGTTCTCAGCCTCATGGCAAAATGTGTTGAATAGCATTATAAAACTGCACATTTGTCTCTCTGCCCCATGGCAAAATGTGTTGAAATGTAGGAAGTAAGCAGTTTTCCAAAAGAACAGCCACCAGCCCCCCCTGAAATATGATTGGCCACACACAGGCGATAATGCTACTGACACGTAACATAAGCAGTACACTAATAGTACAGTGTTTCTCAACTTTTACTGTACCACTGACTGGCAACACATGGTCTTCCTCCTTTTTTAAACATCTCTTTTTAACCAGCTCATGTTTAAGACAAATACAACATGTAAAAACACCACTGGAGATACAACTCACCACTTTAACTGTGCCTCTTTTGCCTACCTGTTGTGCTGTCTGTCTCTGCATCTTCTCTGCTGTCACTGTCACGCCTGCTCCTGCTCCCCCTCCCTGGAGGGACGTTGGCAGGCGCTGGGTCCTCCTGAGCCGCCAGGCGGATGTCTTCGTCCACATCCCAAACGACAGGTGCAATGATGAGAGACGAGGGCAAGATAGGACCCCCCCCCCCCACAGATCCTTTCCTTTCTCTGGTATGGTGCATCCTGGAGAGTACGTCGGCCTTCACATTCTGGGATCCTGGGCGGTAGGACAGAATTAATTGGAAGCGAGTGAGAAATTGGGCCCACCTGGCTTGACAAGAGTTCATCCGTTTCGCTGCCCATATGTGCTCCAAATTCCGGTGGTCAGTAAGAATCCGGAATGGATGGACTGTGTCTCCATTACTCCAGAGCGAGGACCACCGCCAACAGCTCCCTGTCTCCAACTCCATAGTTCCTCTCTGCGGGGGTAAGCTTTATAGAGAAAAAGGCACAGGGATACATTTTCTCTGGCTTACCGTGCCGCTGGGAGAGGACCGCACCCACGCCCTCCTCCGATGCGTCCACATCCAGAATGAAAGGACGAGATGGATCTGGGTGTTTTAGGATGGCCGCTGTGGTGAACTTCTCCTTCAGCCTCTTGAAGGCAGTGTCAGCCTTGGGGTTCCAGGTCAGCTTCTGAGGCCCACCCTTAAGGAGAGAGGTGAGCGGGGCAGCTATGGAGCTGAAGGACCTGATGAAATGCCGGTAGAAGTTAGCGAAGCTCAGGAAGCTCTGTAGACCCTTGATGGTGGTGGGAACTGGCCATGACCTGACGGGTTCCTTCTTCACTCCTTCCATGGACACCCCCTGAGGACTGATCCGGTACCCAGGAAGGCGATGGCCTGTTGGTGAAATTCGCATTTCTCCCCCTTCACCAACAGGCTGTGTTCCCGGAGGCGGAGTAGGACAGCTCGGACGTCCCTGACGTGTTCCTCGAACGTAGCCAAGTAGATCAGGATATCGTCGATGTACACCACCACCTGTCTACTAAGCATGTCCCGGAACACGTCATTGACGAAGGACTGGAACACAGAAGGTGCGTTGACGAGGCCGTAGGGCATGACGCAGTATTCATAGTGGCCTGAGGTAGTGCTGAATGCCGTCTTCCACTCGTCTCCTTCCTGGAGTTGGGTGAGGGTTCCCGCAGAAGTGGGTGATAGCACGGGAACAGGTGGATTGGGGGCACTCGCCGCTCCCTGAGGTGGAACTGGAGCGCTGGGCAGATTATGCAGCGTTTGGAGCACATCCTGCATGGCAGCGTTTAACTGGGCAAGCTGCTGCTGGTGCTGGTCAAGGCACTGGGAAACTCCTGCTGCATCAATTTTTGTTTGGTGTGTGATTCTGTGACGAGTACTGAGTATACGAAGAGGCAGGACGCAGACGCATGTATTAACAAGGTCAAGGTTTACTTAACACTGAGAAAGAGAAATAACAAAGATAGAGTACACGACACGAAGCTTAACAATCACACACAACATCATACAGAACAGTTCAGGGCTAAATAGGGGTGGTGATGAGATGATGAGGTGCAGGTGCGCTGGAGGTGATTAGGGTGCGTTGGGTTTCCATTCCGGTGTTGCCGAGGTGGTGCGCTCAGACCGGTGGCTCAGTAGACCGGCGAATCAGAGTGCCGGAGGGGAGCAACGGGAGGAGACGTGACAGCCACAAATACCTTTAAAAAAAGTTAGGGGCGTGGATCGGAAAACCAGTCAATATCTGGTGTGACCACCATTTGCCTCATGTAGTGCAACACATCTCCATCGCGTAAGGTTGGTCAGGCTTTTGATTGTGGAATGCTGTCTGCACTCATCTTCAATGGCAATGCGAAGTTGCTGGATATTGGCGGAAACTGGAACATGCTGTCGTACAAGTCGATCCAGAGCATCCCAGACATGCTCAATGGGTGACATGTCTGGTGAGTATGCTGGGACATTTTCAGCTTCCAGGAATTGTGTACAGATCCTTGCGACATGGGGCCGTGCAATATCATGCTGAAACATGAGGTGATGGCGGCGGATGAATGGCACGACAATCGGCCTCAGGATCTCGTCATGGTATCTCTGTGCATTCAAATTGCCATTGATAGAATTGTGTTCTTTGTCCATAGCTTATGCCTGCCCATACGATAACCCCACCGCCGCCAATGAGAACTCTGTTCACAACATTGACATCAGCAAACCGCTCACCCACACGACGCCATGTGCCCGGTACAGTTGAAACCGGGATTCATCTGTGAAGAGCACACTTCTCCAGCATGCCAGTGGCCATCGAAAGTGAGCAGTTTGCCCATTGAAGTCGTTTACGACGCCAAACTGCAGTCAGTTCAAGACCCTGGTGAGGATGACGAGCACGCAGATGAGCTTCCCTGAAAAGGTTTCTGACAGTTTGGGCAGAAATTCGTCGGTTGTGCAAACCCACAGTTTAATCCGCTTTCCGGGAGGCTGGTCTCAGACGGTGAAGAAGCCAGATGTGGAGGTCCTGGGATGCTGTAGTTACACGTGGTCTGCCATTGTGAGGCCGGTTGGACGTACTGCCAAATTCTCTAAAACGATGCTAGAGGCGACTTATGGTAGAGAAATTAACATTAAATTCTCTGGCAACAGCTCTGGTGGACATTCCTGCTGTCAGCATGCCAATTGCACTCTCCCTCAACTTGAGACATCTCTGGCATTGTTTTGTGTGACAACACTGCACATTTTGGAGTGGCCTTTTATTGTCCCCAGCACAAGGTGCACCTGTGTAATGATCATGCTGTTTAATCAGCTTCTTATATGCCACAACTGTCAGGTGGATGGATTCTTGGAAAAGGAGAAATGCTCACTAACAGGGATGTAAACAAATTTGTGCACAACATTTGAGAGAAATAAGCTTTTCAGCTCATGAAACATGAGACGAACACTTTACGTGTTGGGTTTATATATTTTTTCAGTGTAAAATCCTAACTACTTATATAGCAAATTACATGTTCCCCCTATCCTACTATTACATGTATAATATAGAGCCAAAATATCAATAAACTTGCAGGACATGTGTCAGTGTGTCTCTCTCGCTCTGTTTATTTCATACCTCCACTGCACTTGACTCTGCTGCAGAGGCAGCTGAGCTGTCTGTGCTGCTAAGTATCACTGGGACCAGAAGACCAGGGGACCACACTGCCTGTGCTGAGCCCAGCAACATCCTATTTATGAATAAATAAAAACTTAGACAAAGAAGAAAATCCCTGAATGAATGCCTTATAGATGACCATTGGCTTATAATACCTTATAACAGCCTAACTACTTATATTGAAAATTAATGTCTGTTATGTGTTTACCCCTGCCTACTTAGCTAAGTGTTTAAATATTAGGCTACATATACATCCAAAATATTAAGAAAGTGGCAGTATCCCTCTCTCTCTCTCTCTCTGTTTTCTTCTATTGAATTTGATATAAAACCTTCTGTGTTTGTCATAGAACGATGGGACTAGTTTCTGTGGATGCAGATAGATTTCCAGCATTGTGCTTCATTTGACAGTGAAGTGACAGGCCCTCAGATGAGCAAATGAAATTATAGGCCGGACTTTCCAGCCTCTAATGGCGTTGGACATGTAATATAATCCGACACAAGAGTCACTGTCACTGCAGTTCATAAACTAAGACTCTTGCCTCGCTGGCTGAAGAGACTCAGAAGCGAATAAAAATGTGTAAAACAATTAGAATACACAGACAGTCCCCAAATTTACCTTTAACAGATTTAGCAATTATTATGCATTTCTTTCAGTATTTCATTGTAATACTTGATGACTTGTATTTAATAAAAAACACTGTATAAATGTCTAATAGATGTCTATTGGTTTATGTGTTATAAAAGCAAATCTAACGACTTTTTAGGCTATTGCACGTTAGTGCCTGTCATATGTGTTCCCCTGAATCCCTCCTTCCCTAATTAAGTTGTGGAGAAATCCTGCACGGAACCTTCACCGTGCGCTGCCACTTTAAGAGCGCACCAGTTGTCAGGAAGGATGAAGTAAATATGGTTATGTTTCACTATATTGGATCACTCCAATATATTGGTACAAGTCCGCGGCGGAGGGATACATCCGAGGTGAGGATTTATAGATTTACTCCCATGTACATGCAGCAAGGTGAGTAGGACGTAGCCAGGCGCAGGAGGTGTGAGAATAGAGTTTATTTGACCAATACAGCAGTCCGCAGCAATGCGTAAACCTAATACAGTGTGACTTAAATGCATACTGGGAAAACAAAACACACGGGTGAATATCTTGGCGATAAAAGTAACATAATGCTCAACACGAGCTAGCGACTCCTCCACATGGAACAATAACGCACAAAGACATGGGGGAGCAGAGGGAATAATTATACAAAGACTGATGAGGGGATATGTACCAGGTGTGTGTGAAAAACAAGACAAAACAAATGGAATGATGAAAAGAGGAGCGGCATTGGCTAGAAGGCCGGTGACGACGAACGCCGAAGCCTGCCCGAACAGGATATAAGGCAGCTTCAGAGGGAGTCGTCACCCAACCTGCCCCCCGCCTGGGCCCCCTCGTGAAACGAGGGGTTAATACGGTAATCAGGATGAGGCAGAAACCTATACGTAACCTCGTTCACTCTCCTCAGGACTTTGAACGGCCCCACAAACCACGGGCCCAGCTTCTGGCAGGACAGGCAGAGGGGCAGGTTCCGGGTCGAGAGCCAGACCCGATCACCCGGTACAAAGACCGGGGCTTGACTGCGGTGGCGGTCAGCGTTGGACTTCTGGCGATGCCCGGCGCGTTGGAGGTGGACGTGGGAGGCGTTCCACATCTGCGCGCCGAAACCAGTCGTCCACCACAGGAGCTTCGGTCTGGCTCTGATGCCACGGTGCCAGGACCGGCTGATACCCTAAAACACATTGAAATGGTGACATGTTAGTGGAGGAGTGGCGGAGAGAGTTCTGGGCATATTCGGCCCATGGCAAGAACACCGACCACTCCCCCGGCCGGTCCTGGCAGTAGGACCGCAGAAACCTACCCACATCCTGATTCACCCCGTTCCACCTGCCCATTGATTCAGGGTGAAAACTAGAGGTCAGGCTGACCGAGACCCCCAGACGTTCCATGAACGCCTTCCAGACCCTAGACGTAAACTGGGGACCCCGGTCAGACACTATGTCCTCTGGCACCCCGTACTGCCGGAAGACGTGAGTAAAAAGGGCTTCCGCAGTTTGCAGGGCCGTGGGGAGACCGGGCAGAGGAAGGAGGTGGCAGGCTTTAGAAAAGCGGTCCACAAAGACCGATGGTGGTGTTACCCTGAGAGAGGGGAAGATCAGTTAGAAAATCGATCGATAGTGGGACCATGGCCGTTGTGGAACTGGTAAGGGATGTAACTTACCAACTGGTGCCTAGGTGCCTTACTTTGGGAGCACACCGAGCAGGAGGAGACATACACCCTCACATCCTTAGCCAAGGTAGGTCACCAGTACTTTCCGGTAAGGCAGTGCACTCTACGGCCGATGCCTGGGTGACCAGAAGAGGGGGACATGTGTGCCCAATAGATAAGACGATCACGGACACTAGACGGCACATACCGAAGCCCAGCTGGGCACTAGGTGGAGATGGCTCTGTGCGTAACGCCCGCTCTATGTCCGCGTCCACTGCCCACACCACTTGCGCCACAATGCAGGAGACCGGGAGTATGGGGGTGTTATCAATGGGCCTCGCCTCTGTGTCATACAGCCGTGACCGTGCGTCTGCCTTCACGTTCTTAGTGCCTGGTATATAGGACAGCGTGAAATCAAACCGGGTGAAGAACAAGGCCCACCTGGCCTGGCGAGGGTTCAGCCTCCTCGCTGCCGGTTGTTCTCCAGGTTACGGTGGTCAGTCCAGACGAGGAAAGGGTGTTTAACCCCCTCGAGCCAGTGCCTCCACGCTGTTAGGGCTCTGACAACAGCCAACAGCTCGCGATCACCAACGTCATAGTTCTGCTCTGCCGGGCTGAGCTTCTTAGAGAAGAAGGCACAGGGGCGGAGCTTGGGTGGCGTGCCCGAGCATTGGGATAGGACAGTGCCTACCCCTACCTCGGACGCGTCCACCCCCACTACAATCGGCAATGAGGGATCGGGATGGACCAATACCGAGGCTGAGGTGAACAGAGCCTTCAGGGTACTGAAAGCCCTGTCAGCCTCAGCAAACCAGCGGAGCCAGGAAGGCCCACCCTTCAACAGAGAGGTGATGGGGGCTGCGACCTTGCCAAAGCCCCGGATAAACCTCTGATAGTAATTGGCAAAGCCAATGAAGTGCTGCACCTCCTTAACCGTTGTTGGAGTCGGCCAATTACGCACGGCTGAAATGTGGTCTCCTTCCATCTCCACAACTGAGGTGGTGATGTGGTATCCGAGGAAGGAGACGGATTGTTGGAAGAACAGACATTTTTCTGCCTTGGCATACAGGTCATGCTCCAATACTCGGCCAAGCACTCTGCGAAGAGACACATGCTCGGAGCGCGTAGTGGAATACACCAGGATGTCATCGATGTAGACCACCACACCGCGACCAAGCATGTCCCGAAACACCTCGTTCACAAAGGACTGGAAGACTGATGGAGCATTCATCAACCCGTACGGCATCACCGGGTATTCAAAATGCCCCGCGGTGGGGCTAAATGCTGTCTTCCATTCGTCCCCTTCCCGAACATGCACCAGGTTGTACGCATTCCTGAGATCTAATTTTGTGAAGAAGCGCGCCCCATGCATTGATTCGATCACAGAGGAAATGAGGGGTAGAGGATAACTATAGCGAATTGTAATTTCATTAAGTGCACGGTAATCAATGCAAGGGCGCAGACCCCCGTCTTTCTTCTTCACGAAAAAGAAACTTGAGGAGGCAGGTGAAATGGAGGGACTTATGAACCCCTGATGCAGGGACTCAGAGACGTATGTTTCCATAGCCTCAGTTTCAGCCTGCGACAGGGGATATACATGACTCCTGGGTGGCACAGCGTCTAAACGGAGGTTTATCGCGCAATCCCCCGAGCGATGGGGTGGTAATTTGGTCGCCTGCATTTTGGAAAAGGCGTGCGCCAAATTGAGGTATAAAGGGGAAATGCTCACGGTTGAGGCATTGTCTGGACTTTCCACCGTGGTCGCACCAACGGAAACAGCTAGACACCTACCCTGACACTCGCGACCACTCCGTGAGAGCCCTCTGCGGCCATGAAAAGGTGGGGTCGTGTAGTTCTAGCCAGGGAAGGCCCAACACAACAGGGAAATCAAGGGACTCAATAATATGAAACATGATTTGCTCATTATGGGTCTCCTGCGTAATCATAGTGACTGGTGCTGTAACCTCCTTAACAAAACCTGACCCTAATGGTCGATTGTCAAGTGCTTTGACAGGCAATGGAATAGACAGGGGAACCAATGTAATACGTAGACTAAGAGCTAAAGACCTGTCCATAAAGTTCCCAGCTGCGCCTGAATCTACCAGCGCCTTACACTGGGGAACTACCGTGTAATCAGGGAAGTTGACGTTGATGGTTAAATGCACAGCATAGGGCTCTGAACGAGTGTGGGTTTGTGCTACCTGGGGAGACGCAAGAGTGCCCTACCTGCCGCCTCCAGAACCAGAAGAACTCTGACGATATCGTGCAGCAGAATGTCCTCTTCTACCACAAGAGTGACACTGGATCTGTCGTCCTCCATTCTCCCGGAACGCTGCACCACCCAGCTCCATCGGAACGTGAGGGGGGGTGAAATGGGCAGGCCCCTTCCAGGACGTCCTCTCAAAGCCAGCAGGTTGTCCAACCGGATGGCCATGTCCACCAGTTGGTCGAAGGTCAGAGTTGTATCCCGGTAGGCTAGCTCCCTTCGGACGTCCTCACGCAGGCTGCATCGGAAATGGTCGATGAGGGACTGCTCGTTCCACCCGGACCCGGCCGCTACGATTCTAAACTCCAGGGCAAAGTCTTGCGCGGTCCTCATCCCCTGCCTTAGATGGAACAGACGCTCGCCCGCCTCTCTTCCTTTGGGGGGATGATCAAAGACTGCACAGAAGAGGCGAGCGAACTCTCCGTATCTGTCCAACGCGTCTCCTCCTTCACTCCAGACCGCGTTGGCCCACTCCAGGGCTTTCCCCGAGAGGCAGGAGACGAGGGTGGACACCTTCTCCCGATCCGATGGAGCAGGGCTGATGGTGTTGAAGTAGAGGTCCAGCTGCAGGAGGAAACCCTGGCAGCGGGAAGCTGTCCCGTCGTATTCCCTCGGTAGAGACAGGTGAATACCCCTGGTTGCTGGTGTGTGGGTGGCTGGATCCGATCGCTCAGCTGGTTCCGCAGGGTTGGACCCCCCCTCTCCAGGCTCTAGATGGCCTGGAGAACCCGATCCGTTGCTTCACCCAAGCTGGCTAACATGGTGGAATGCTCCCGGACCCGCTCAATGACTCCAGGCATATTTCCCGCTCCTGCTGACTCCATGCTGTTTGGATGTGTTATTCTGTAACAAGGTGAGTAGGACGGAGCCAGGCGCAGGAGGTGTGAATCATAGAATAGGGTTTATTAGCCAATACAGTAGTCTGCAGCAATGTGTAAACCAAATACACTGCGACTTAAATGCGTACTGGGAAAACAAAACGGGTGAATATCCTGGCAATAAAAGTAACATAATGCTCAACACGAGCTAGCGACACCTCCACATGGAACAATAACACATAAAGACCTGGGGGAGCAGAGGGAATAATTATACAGAGACTGATGAGGGGATATGTACCAGGTGTGTGGGAAAAACAAGACAAAACAAATGGAATGATGAAAAGAGGAGTGGCATTGGCTAGAAGGCTGGTGACGACAAACGCCTAAGCCTGCCCGAACAAGGAGATGAGGCAGCTTCGGAGGGAATCGTGACAGTACACCTGTGTCACGGCTGGGGTCCGCCCCTATACAGTGGGGGAAAAAGTATTTAGTCAGCCACCAATTGTGCAAGTTCTCCCACTTAAAAAGATGAGAGAGGCCTGTAATTTTCATCATAGGTACACGTCAACTATGACAGACAAAATGAGGAAAAAAAATCCAGAAAATCACATTGTAGGATTTTTAATGAATGTATTTGCTAATTATGGTGGAAAATAAGTATTTGGTCAATAACAAAAGTTTCTCAATACTTTGTTATATACCCTTTGTTGGCAATGACACAGGTCAAACTTTTTCTGTAAGTCTTCACAAGGTTTTCACACACTGTTGCTGGTATTTTGGCCCATTCCTCCATGCAGATCTCCTCTAGAGCAGTGATGTTTTGGGGCTGTCGCTGGGCAACACGGACTTTCAACTCCCTCCAAAGATTTTCTATGGGGTTGAGATCTGGAGACTGGCTAGGCCACTCCAGGACCTTGAAATGCTTCTTACGAAGCCACTCCTTCGTTGCCCGGGCGGTGTGTTTGGGATCATTGTCATGCTGAAAGACCCAGCCACGTTTCATCTTCAATGCCCTTGCTGATGGAAGGAGGTTTTCACTCAAAATCTCACGATACATGGCCCCATTCATTCTTTCCTTTACACGGATCAGTCGTCCTGGTCCCTTTGCAGAAAAACAGCCCCAAAGCATGATGTTTCCACCCCCATGCTTCACAGTAGGTATGGTGTTCTTTGGATGCAACTCAGCATTCTTTGTCCTCCAAACACGACGAGTTGAGTTTTTACCAAAAAGTTCTATTTTTGTTTCATCTGATCATATGACATTCTCCCAATCCTCTTCTGGATCATCCAAATGCACTCTAGCAAACTTCAGACGGGCCTGGACATGTACTGGCTTAAGCAGGGGGACACGTCTGGCACTGCAGGATTTGAGTCCCTGGCGGCGTAGTGTGTTACTGATGGTAGGCTTTGTTACTTTGGTCCCAGCTCTCTGCAGGTCATTCACTAGGTCCCCCTGTGTGGTTCTGGGATTTTTGCTCACCGTTCTTGTGATCATTTGGACCCCACGGGGTGAGATCTTGCGTGGAGCCCCAGATCGAGGGAGATTATCAGTGGTCTTGTATGTCTTCCATTTCCTAATAATTGCTCCCACAGTTGATTTCTTCAAACAAAGCTGCTTACCTATTGCAGATTCAGTCTTCCCAGCCTGGTGCAGATCTACAATTTTGTTTCTGGTGTCCTTTGACAGCTCTTTGGTCTTGGCCATAGTGGAGTTTGGAGTGTGACTGTTTGAGGTTGTGGACAGGTGTCTTTTATACTAATAACAAGTTCAAACAGGTGCCATTAATACAGGTAACGAGTAGAGGACAGAGGAGCCTCTTAAAGAAGAAGTTACAGGTCTGTGAGAGCCAGAAATCTTGCTTGTTTGTAGGTGACCAAATACTTATTTTCCACCATAATTTGCAAATAAATTCATTAAAAATTCTACAATGTGATTTTCTGGACTTTTTCTCCTCAATTTGTCTGTCATAGTTGACGTGTACCTATGATGAAAATTACAGGCCTCTCTCATCTTTTTAAGTGGGAGAACTTGCACAATTGGTGGCTGACTAAATACTTTTTTTCCCCACTGTATACACGGGGGGCCAGTATGAAAAATTTATGAACTCACTAATTGTAAGTCGCTCTGGATAAGAGTATTTGCTAAATTACTAAAATGTCAACAAAAAAAATGTGTTGTTTGATTTCGATTAGTGTAGGAAAGTTTTAAGTCAGATCGCTGTGTACCTCTCAACTACGTGTTTGGAACCTGTTGGGACCGTTCATTCCTTGGTTCTCCATGCACTATTAGCAACATTGTTGTGAAGCTTTTTGTGAGTCTAATTTACAAACGGGGACAGACGGAGGGACGAAGATACTTCCAGCCTTGAGTGCCTACCACAGCTAAGCCTCCTCTTTTTCTCTATTTCTCTCTCTCTTCACTGCTTTACACTGAAGTTTCTTATTTTTTGCACTGCGCTCCCTTTGTTCAGTGCTGCGGTGGAATTTTCGTACTGCCGGAATTATTGACAATTGTGTGTTCGGGCCTGGCGCCTGAACAAAAATCGTTATCTTTACTGCTCTCTAACAATACCGCTACAAAGTGTTAATTAGCCTACTATTTCATATGATACAGCCAAAATATTAACTGGTAGCAGTAGGTTACATCTGTGTCAGTGGCTGTCTTTCTCTGTTTTCTCCCTACCTCGACTGCACTGTCCTCTGCAGCAGCAGCTAATCTGCCTGTGCTAAGCCTAGCATAATTTCTCACAGACAGTCACAACACTTGGGCCTCAATGAAAGAATGGGATGGTGTGGGGGCCTCACCCAAAACGAAATTGGCTGGTATGGGGGCCTCAATGAAAAACATGGCCTGGTCTGGTGTTAGAAATGCCAGGTTTCTGGTTACAGTCTATTTGCGCACTGGTATGGCCTATGTGTGCAAAATTAAGTGGAGTGGTAAGAATCCAATCATACAGCGCCTTGCAAAAGTATTCAGCCCCCTTATCGTTTTTCCTATTTTGTTGCCTTACAACCTGGAATTAGAATGGATTTTGGGGGGGTTTGTATCACAACATGCCTACCACTTTGAAGATGCAAAGTATTTTTTATTGTGAAACAAACAAGAAATAAGACAAAAAAACTGTATCAATATACAATTGTCATTGATATTTCATAACGATGTTAACCAACGTAAATTAAAATGTCCTTGGAATAAATTAAATGTAAGCATACTGATAATCATTTATCATGCAGCTGCCTGGATGCAAAGAAAATGTTGATAGACAACTCTATGTAAAAACAACAAGGAAATAATGTATTCCTTGTAGAATTTGTTCCGTGTGAATTCTGACGTCTGCATAGTGCCTCTAAAAATACATTCGTGAAACAGAGATGTGCTTCCTCCAACAAAAGCACAATTATGCAGAACCCCTCCCCTCCTGATCACATGAATGTGAGTAGTCCACAGTCCAATGTCTCTGCCCCTCCTCCACCCCAACAGCACGACAGCCACTGATAATAACCAAAGTTTATCAGTAATTGTGATATTGGAACACCTACATTATTTCCCCCATTCCCCAGTAGTTTATCAACCCATACATCTCAGATGTGGCCTACTATCTACAGGATGTGTCATCAGGTTTTGTCAGGGTAATATCTGACGTCAGCATACTGTAGGTCTACAGCCAATCACCAACCTAGGAAGCAACATTTATGCTGTTAGTCACATAGGCGTGGTGAAAGAGCTTTTCTACTGTAATAATACTGTATATATGCCATTTAGCAGACACTTTTATCCAGACCAACTGACAGTCATACATGCATACATTTGATGTATGTATGGTCCCGGGAATCTAACCCACTATTTTGGCATTGCAAGCGCCATGCTCTACCAACTGAGCTATATGTGTGTTTGTAACTTTTTCAAATACTGCTACTGTTTAAACTTTTTGTGGCTACATTTCTATTTATTTTATGGTAAAGCAGACAAGCGACAACGGTTAGTACTAAAGACAAAAAAAAAAAACACCCACCCATTCCCTCCCCCCCACCCATCCCCCCCCCCCCCCCCACCCACACAGGACCCTGTTTACTGATCAAGAATTTCCCTGTATTTAGCGCCATCCATCATTCCTTCAATTCTGACCAGTTTCCCTGCCGATTGAAAAACATCCCCACAGCATGATGCTGCCACCACCATGCTCCCTGTTTACTGATCAAGATATCATACCAGTTCTTTTATTTTTTTCAATAATAGTAGATAATAGCTCAACATTTGTCTCTTTAGCACCATTCATATGGGACACAGAAAGTTCCATGTTAGCAATGTCCATAAATGAAAGCACCCATTGACGCCATGGCAGAGAGTGAGGCTCTTGCCAACGTAATGCAACCATCTTTTTAGCTGCTGTAAGTCCGGGCTAGCCATATTCATTTTTCGCGAACCATAAGTTCCGTGGAAGAATCGTCATTTAGCAGAAGTCTTGGTGAAAAGGGAATATTTTCTTTAGTAACAATGGTGGATAAAGACATCGAAACCTGATTCCAGAATAAGAGGCTTCGAGCTAAATGTTTCTTTCAGATGCAAAGACAATCTTCTCTTTGTAAGATCCAGATTGCGCTCTTCCATATATTTGATATATTTTCGCTTCCCTTTGACATAAAAGGGCAGGGCAGACTTTGTAGAGTTATTCATTGACAAACTCTGCAATTCAATAAATTGCAGGAAAACCCACTGCAGGTTCACTGAAAATGTTTACACCATATTATTTAGGACAGATGGTTTCCTGTTAATATCCAATACAATATCCAATGACGATGTCTATGGCAGGAACCTCCAATTGTGTGTGGGTTTTAACATGGTTAACACCATGACAGTGAACATCTGAGTGAACCCGCGGCTTTCCTTTATCTGCAATTTATTGATCTTGGCTCATAGATTTGGAAACCCAAAACATTTGAGTCCAGTTCAAGTATTTTGACATCCATGGGACTACGTAGTGCACTCTAAGTGTGTGGACTGTGTTGACGTTCCATTGGATCAATAGTGGAATTTAAATAGTATAGAGGGCATGATAGCATTGTCAGAGTATGTACAGTATACAGTCCACATCGGATGATAAATAAGTAAGACAGGAACAACAAACAACATTTTTACACAGTGTTCATTCCACTCTTACACAGCATGCAAAATAAGCATGGCGCTTGCTATTATATTTTTTGTCACATACACCGGATAGGTGCAGTGAAATGTTGTTTTACAGGGTCAGCCATAGTAGTACGGCGCCCATGGAGCAAATTAAGGTTAAGTGCCTTGCTCAAGGGCACATCGACTGATTTTTCACATTGTCGGCTCCGGTATTCAATCCAACGACCTTCCGGTTACTGCCCCAATGCTCTAACCGCTAGGCTACCTGATTTGCCTTCCTAAAGCAGATGGCCATCAAGTCCTACCACTAGCAGTTGAGCAGAGTTTGCCACTTATGACCTGAGTCGCATCTCTGATGGGTGGATTTTCATCTCTGATGGGTTCATTTGCATTTAGTATTTGGCACTGCGCCAGTAAGGCCGCTGAGCAAGTCTCCTGACGGAACACCGTTATCATTTTGGAGGACCGCCTGCCTTGCAATTGCTCGTTGCTAACTGGTATGCTGTTAGAAATTTGGCAAGCCTGGATGTGGGGTTGTATTTTCTTACAAGGGGGTGATGAGAGAAAAGTATTGTTAATATAAAATGGTGTGGAGTAGGAATAGATGATGAGTTTGGAGAGAGAGAGGGGGTTACTGTCGGTCAGGTTGGTCGGTCGGTGGGACAGACCACGCTTGCTTAATCAGCTAGTGGCTGACTGAACTCAGCTAATCTCTGGACCCTTCTATTGAGCAACAAGATTGGAGACTGACACGGAGAGAAACAAAAGAGAGGGAGCCAGGAGACAAAGTCAAAGAAGGACAGAGCAGAAAGCAGGAGCAAGAGGGTTGAATTTGAAATAGAGGAGAGAAAATGGGAACAGAAAAGATAAGAAAGTTAAAGACTGATAGAACTATTGTCATGGGTGTGGCCACTTAAAGCAGTGAGGCACGACAGCAGAGACAAAAGCAACTTTTGTCTGGTGGTTTGAGGGGGAGGGTGACAGACTTAGGAAGACGGATGGGGGGTCTGAGGTAAAGGGGTCAATAGAAAGACAGAGAAAGACACTAAGTGGGAGCTTGTTCAAGTAGAGAAGGCCAGAGAACTCACTCATGAGGCAGAGGCAACGGTATGGATAGATAGAAGCTGGCAGGCATAGTAGCATATCAAGGGGGAGAGGGGACAGAGAGGGCCAGGCTGACTCACATCCCCTGCAGTCGGCATGGGGATAAAGGGCAAGGCGGCTTTGGCCATCGTGGTTCTACTGTTATTCCTTGGTTCCATGTGGCTCCGTGAGTAACATATTTGTCTCAAGCTAACACTGAGGGGAGGCTGTGTGTGTGTTTTAGAGAATGTGTGTGACTGTGACTCGAGCTAGCAGCATGTGACTGTCTGTGAGTGGCTGAGCATGTGGCCTGTACAGTAAACATTCCATGTGTTAGCCATATAGTGTAGCTTTATTGATTTACACATGCCTCAGTTGCTTGGGATATATAGAATAATTTCACATGGTGTCTGCTGACCTAGGAATCTATAGAAGTTTTGTTTTCCTCTTGTGGTGGTTAGGCTGCTGTCCAGGGCTGGCCCTAGCCTTTTGGGAGCCCTAAGCGAGATTTGGTTGCGGGGCACCCCACCTCACGAGCAGAACATTTGCGTGGCCCCCCTAACATTTGAGGGGCCCCCCTCTTGACTGCGGAGATACACTTTTTTTTTTTTTTTATACATTTCCTGCAATACTACACATTTTGTCATGGGGAGTAGAGAAAATGTTGCAGTTTTAAATCAGGTTTACAGCAATTCTACACATTATGCCATGGGGTGAGAAGTATTTAGCAATGTTATTTAGATCAATAGGGTGGCCTATTGTCATGCATCTCCCATGATCACAGATGTCTGTCTCATGATATGAGATGGAATGCATGAGTGATCTAATAAGCCTTTATTACTCCCATTGGGTGCACCTTGCCCCTGAGGTCATGACCGTGTGTGACAGCTTGGTAGAATGTTCAGAAAGACAGTCTTTTATCTTCATGATTATAAATGATGTCTGTCTAACAGAGCCAAGTGAGGTTTTGTCGCTATTCTGAAGGATTACATGTTTTGGTTGCACTTTATTTTACAGTAAAAAAAAATACCAGGTATTGACTTAGAAATGACATGATTAATGGTCATTATCGTGTAATAACCTATACATGTACATTACATTTGATTCTTTGGGATTCAAAACATGTACAAGTTGGCACCATTTGGTACTAGTTAGTTATAAATACCAAGTACATACCAGTGGAAACAGTACTGTAGAATAAAGTGCTACTAATGTTTCTATGATTGCATTCTTTAGCAGACCATAGCTACCTCTCCTCCCACTCTATTGACATAGAGATGAGTAAACACATTTCCCCCTGATCTTTGAAAACATTGTATCTTAATCTTAGCAGTCTTCTTTCTCTTTACAGAAGGAAGTTTGGATTACCACTGGGACACTTGTCTTAAAGGTTACAATCAGATAAACAGGGTAAGTCAACAAGAGATGGAACTATGGTAAAATACAATTACAACCTTATTCTTAACCTATTTGCACAGCTGGATTTTATTGGAATGAACTTAATAGGGACCACCAAATGTACTCATATTAACCTCTCCTCTCCCTTTCCCACTGCTCTTCCCCCCCTCCCCATGCCCAGCCTCAACATCTGTCCAATGGCAGTGAGGCTGATAGTGATGAGGATGGGGCCATACTGGGGGTGTGTCCCGGTCAGAAGTTCCAGGTGTCGGAGCTGCTGTCTCACCTGCTGGCCACGCCGGCACCCACCAATGACGTGCTGCTGCAGCCTTATCTGGCCAGCTGGGACGAGCTCATCAAGTAAGCCCATCAGGCAGGACACACAGACACAGAGACCAGACTTCAGCCAGTCAGTACACTCACTGGCTGAATAAAAGGGACATTCACATCTGCTTGGATGAACCAGGGTGAATGAACTCAAAACAGAGTGGTGGATTATTTGGGCTCTGTGTGGTTGCTGATTGTTTCTCTCCTCCTCCTGCTCCTCCATCTGTGACAGGTTCCTGGAGGCTCTTGGTCCGATGGTTGGACTCATATCTCAGGAGATTGAAACCAAAACTTCCATCATCCGTGACCTGGCCCTGCGGGAGGCAGCTAGCAGCGACGAGGGAGAAGTGGGCCTAGCATTGGGGTTGGTGTCTGGGACCAGAGCGCATGGTGGTGGACAGGAGGGGATGGAGGCCTCAGTGGCAGCGCCAGGCAGTGCCTACCTGTCTTTGCGCTCTATGATCCACACTGAGTTGAGCCGGGGCCTGGTGGACTTCCAGCAGACAACAAACTCTGGGTGTCGTACTCTGCTCCGGCTGCACCGGGCTCTGTTGTGGCTGCAGGTCTTCCTGGAGAAGCTGGGGGAGGGGCCTGTGGGCGGCCGGCTGCGGAGCCCCTCGGATCTCTGCCGTGAGGCCTATCAGCACACCCTGGCCCACCACCACTCCTGGTTCGTACGCAGGGCAGCGGAGATAGCCTTCATCGCCATGCCTGAGCGGGGCTTCTTCTACAGGCTGGTGTGTGTGACGAACCAGGAAGAGGCCAGCGTGGTGCTGAACAGGGTGGTCCGGGCCATCGGAGAGGTGTATGACAGAACTCAGGGGGTCCTGGAGGAGCATGGCATGCTGGACCTGCCGTAGGAAAGGAGCGGGGGGGGGGTTATATTTCTGAGGGACCAGCCACATCTGGACATTACAGTAATACTGTTTTCACACTACTGTGCCGAACAAGCTGAGCTGAGCTGTACTACGCTGGCCAGGTTACGCATCCACCACGGTTGGAATCATGCTGGAAAGGACAATGTGAAAATAAAATAGCAAAACCAGCACATTACATTTGAGTCATTTAGCAGACGCTCTTATCCAGAGCGACTTACAGTTAGTGAGTGCATACATTTTCATACTGGCCCCCCGTGGGAAACGAACACACAACCCTGGCGTTGCAAGCGCCATGCTCTACCAACTGAGCTACAGGGGAATTGTTACTGTTCGGGTTAGCATAATAGCATGAATTAGGTCTTACAGTCTATCGCCTGGTGCCTTGTTCCAAATGCTGTACTATCTTTTATCAGGCTAAAGTTCACATGCATGCAAGAACAATGAGCTGCTCAAGAAATCATGAGTGAGTGCTCTCAACAGAGTTTAACAAAAGGGCCAATTTGTATTAGGGGCCATATGACCAAAGTGCTGGTGAAAACAGTCAACTGAAGCAAAATGTCTTCATTTTACAATTAATAAGTCATTGTCATGTCACTGTTTGTTTGTGTGAGATCACATACTGGACTTTTTATGGTGTTGGAAGACCATAGACTGGTTGAAAAACAAGTCTAACTTATTACGTATTGTTGTAAATTCTGAAGATACTGCCAATGTAATTCCATAAGTCAGTGATTGTTGTGTTGTTGTATGTTGATGCGTAATTCGGCATTGCCATCATTGAATCAGAGGCCAATCGCAAGACAAAGGACTTTGTCCATGCCCCACATCGTGATTATGTAATGATTTTATCTGGGATAATTTGTGAAGATCTTCTATGGCTGCTGGACACATCAGATGGACTTTATTCAGGGTAATCCAAACCACATTTACAATGCAGTGATTCACTATGATCTTAGCTACTGTTGTTGTCATGGTTTAAGTACGTATGCATTACTACAAAATTGACACTGTAGAAGGAATCTTTTTGATGTGTTGAAATTTTTTTAATGAATCTGTAACTTAAACAAATGAAGCAATCCCACATGATACATGTTACTGGCCTGGCTACCCAAACTCCTTGCTCCGGCCAAACTGTACGCCACTCCCACAGACATTAGTTTCTTCTCTGCAATGAGTCTGGATCTGAGTACCTCCCGTACGATTTCGAGAATGGAAATACGTTCTAGACCAGGGATGGATAACTTTGATGAGGGTGGGGGCCACAAAAAATCTGAACTCATCAAGGGGGCCGCAGTGGCTCACGGGTCTGCATACCCACATCCATACCTACACATGCAGTCAGAGCCGGCCCTAGTCTTTTGGGGGCCATAAGTAAAATGTTCTTGGGGGGTGTGAGCAAAATATCTAGCGGAGAGAGATTTAGTTTAGAGTTAATTTCCTGCAATTCTACTCATTTTGCCATGGACAGAAATACATTTCTGTTTTAAAGCAAATTCCCTGCAATTCTACACATTTTGCAATAGAGTGTAGAGAAATGTTAATTTTTTATATGATAGCTGAGTGAGAGTTACTAACAAAATCAAGTGGGGCCCCACTGTCGGTAATTAGACCATGATTACTACAAGTTTAGATAGCTGGCTAGACTAACTTACCAACCTAAAATATGTTAGCTTACATGGGCTAATTGAATGCATTGAGAGAAAAACTGCTGATTTTATTTAGTTGGAAATTGAGTCACGGGCCTACAAAAGGGGGTCTGCGGGCCGCATGCGACCACCACTTCCCATCCCTGTTCTAGACCGTCTGATTGGTCCCACAAACCAATGGGTTGGACCAGAGCCAGGACACACGTTGGTAAAGCGACGTTTTGAAAATTAGTCATTGGCTTTGATACTCTGATTGGTTAGAGATGATCCAATTGCTGATGACTTTGTTTTGTATAACACCCCTCATTTTGACATCACCATAAATTACTTCAATGATTGCAGCAAAGATGTCATGGCGACGACGTTGGCTAGCTAAGCTCATGCATAGAAACACGTCATCGGATCTAACAGTCGTCTCACACCGAACTGTGGCAGGTAGCTTAGTGGTTAAGAGCGTTGTGCCAGTAACCGAAAGGTCGCTGGTTCTAATCAAATAAAATAAAATAAAATAAAATTTTATTGGCCACATGCGCCGAATACAACAGGTGCAGACATTACAGTGAAATGCTTACTTACAGCCCTTAACCAACAGTGCTAAAAAAAATAAAACAACAACAAAAAAAGTGTTGAGAAAAAAAAGAGCAGAAGTAAAATATAATAACAGTAGGGAGGCTATATATACAGGGGGGTACCGGTGCAGAGTCAATCTGCGGGGGCACCGGCTAGTTGAGGTAGTTGAAGTAATATGTACATGTGGGTAGAGTTAAAGTGACTATGCATAAATAATTAACAGAGTAGCAGCAGCGTAAAAGGATGGGGTGGGGGGGGCAGTGCAAATAGTCCGTGTAGCCATGATTAGCTGTTCAGGAGTCTTATGGCTTGGGGGTAGAAGCTGTTGAGAAGTCTTTTGGACCTAGACTTGGCACTCCGGTACCGCTTGCCGTGCGGTAGCAGAGAGAACAGTCTATGACTAGGGTGGCTGGAGTCTGACAATTTTGAGGGCCTTCCTCTGACACCGCCTGGTATAGAGGTCCTGGATGGCAGGAAGCTTGGCCCCAGTGATGTACTGGGCCGTACGCACTACCCTCTGTAGTGCCTTGCGGTCGGAGGCCAAGCAGTTGCCATACCAGGCGGTGATGCAACCAGTCAGGATGCTCTCGATGGTGCAGCTGTAGAATTTTTTGAGGATCTGAGGACCCATGCCAAATCTTTTCAGTCTCCTGAGGGGGAATAGGCTTTGTCGTGCCCTCTTCACGACTGTCTTGGTGTGTTTGGACCATGATAGTTCGTTGGTGATGTGGACACCAAGGAACTTGAAGCTCTCAACCTCTTCCACTACAGCCCCGTCGATGAGAATGGGGGCGTGCTCAGTCCTCTTTTTTTTCCTGTAGTCCACAATCATCTCCTTTGTCTTGGTCACGTTGAGGGAGAGGTTGTTGTCCTGGCACCACACGGCCAGGTCTCTGACCTCCTCCCTATAGGCTGTCTCATCGTTGTCGGTGATCAGGCCTACCACTGTTGTGTCGTCGGCAAACTTAATGATGGTGTTGGAGTCGTGCCTGGCCATGCAGTCATGGGTGAACAGAGAGTACAGGAGGGGACTGAGCACGCACCCCTGAGGGGCCCCCGTGTTGAGGATCAGTGTGGCAGATGTGTTGTTACCTACCCTTACCACCTGGGGGCGGCCCGTCGGGAAGTCCAGGATCCAGTTGCAGAGGGAGGTGTTTAGTCCCAGGATCCTTAGCTTAGTGATGAGCTTAGAGGGCACTATGGTGTTGAATGCTGAGCTGTAGTCAATGAATAGCATTCTCACGTAGGTGTTCCTCTTGTCCAGGTGGGAAAGGGCAGTGTGGAGTGCAATATAGATTGCATCATCTGTGGATCTGTTGGGGCGGTATGCAAATTGAGTGGGTCTAGGGTTTCTGGGATAATGCTGTGGATGTGAGCCATGACCAGCCTTTCAAAGCACTTCATGGCTAATCCCCGAGCTGACTAGGTGAAAAATCTGTCGATGTGCCCTTGAGCAAGGCACTTAACCCTAATTGCTCCGGTAAGTCGCTATGGATAAGAGCGTCTGCTAAATGACAAAAAAAAAAAAAATATATATATATATATTAAAAAAAATACCTCAATAAGAAACAATATTGTTGCTTTGATCACATCAGAAGATATCCTCCTCGCAATCTCCAAAATACAACAGTCACAGGACAACTTTGTTTGGACGTCGTAAAGGACCATTTGCCGAAAGTGAAGAGATATAGCTAGCTAACGACCTCCTTTTGCACGTAGAAAAAAAACGGTGGACAGAGACTTGCTAGCTGCGTTAGCTAGCTAGCTGGGATTTCCTACAAGGAATCTGCCTCCCGAAAAAAGCTTCTCCCAAGCGGTTGTGACACCTACTCCCGTTGCCTGCTGCACTGCTGCTTAGATTCCACCTGCCGATCAGTTCACTGTCTGCCCTGGCCTGTTTCCCCCTGTCTGGTACAGGTACCCCCGCCACACTCCCCCCTCTCTCCCGAGCTTTTGCTCGCCTCCAGCACACATGCACTTACAAACACACCGCAGACTCTGGACTGATCGGAATTTTAGGTAGGCTAATTAACTTGTGAAGCTTATTATGTGAGCTTACTCAGAAACGCTTTAATTAAATAGTATAGGCCTCCTATTCTTTTTATCTCATACTTTTATAGCCTACTGGACTCATAGAGAGGTACTCTCTCAAGTTATCTTGTTGGGGCGAGTGACTCTTTGAACTTACAATGGCTAGCCCCAAGTCGTTATATATTTTTTCTTGTGCTATTTGCCTCATGACTCCTGCGTGCTTTGTTGACTATGAACTTGCTTGTTTACCCAACTGTGGGACAGACTATGTTTGTTCCCACACTCCTGACTCTCTATTGGTTACACAGACTCTTGGCCTCCCATCCAATTCTAACCACCTCTCGCCGGCTTTGTATTCATGTTACCTGATGAAATTGCTGTACAATATGATCTTGTTGCCATCTGATGCACATTCAAATGCTGATGATATCTAGAAATGTGAATGTACACCCTGGCCCATCTACTGTTGCTAGCCCCAATTCTGACTTGTGCTCTGATGTCTGTTTCATTGATTTCTGCTCTCATAAAAGCCTGGGTTTTTTGCACATTAACACTAGAAGCTTATTACCTAAAATTGATCAATTGAAAGTGTGGGTTCACAGCTCCAATCCAGATGTGTTGGTCATTACTGAGACGTGGTTAAGAAAGAGTGTTTTGAACACTGATGTTAACCTTTCTGGTTATAACCTTTTTCGGCAAGACAGATCTTCCAAAGGTGGTGGAGTGGCAATCTTTACCAAGGAACACCTTCAGTGCTCGGTTGTCTCCACCAAGTCTATCCCCAAACAATTTGATTTGCTGGTTTTAAGCATTAAACTGTTGACTGTTGCTGGGTGTTATCGTCCACCATCAGCACCGGCCTGTACCCAACCTGCCCTAAGTACTCTCCTGGCCCCTTACACTAAGTCTGAATTTGTCCTGCTAGGTGACCTAAACTGGGACATGCTTAAACCCCCTGACCAAGTCCTAAAGCAATGGGACTCCCTAGATCTTTCTCAGATTATTATAATCCCACAAGGTATGACTCCAAACACCCAGAAAAGGCTACTCTCCTTGATGTTATCCTCACAAATAATCCTGATAGGTATCAGTCTGGTGTTTTCTGTAATGACCTTAGTGATCACTGTTTTACAGCCTGTGTTCGTAATGGCTGCTCAGTGAAATGACCTTTCCTGATTTGTCATGCTAAAAAACTTTCATGAGCAAGCCTTCCTTCATGACCTGTCCTCTGTAAATTGGTATAGAATCAGCTTGATCCCCTCTGTCGAAGACGCTTGGACCTTCTTTTTTGATATTTTCAGTGGTATTGTTAACAAACACACCCCCATAAAGAAAATTAGAATTAAAAACAGGTTCAGCCCCTTGTTCAACCGTGATCTGGCAGAGTTACTCCACCTCAAGAATTCCATTTGGCCTAAGGATTGGCACAAGCTTACTCAGGCTGACTGGCTCTCGTTCAGGCAAATTAGATATAACTGCACTCAGGCTATCCGGAAGGCCAAAGTTAGTTACTTTAAGGAGCAGTTCTCTCTGTGTGGGTCTAACCCCAATAAGTTCTGGAAATGGTTAAAGACCTGGAGAATAAACCCTCCTCTTCACAGCTGCCCATGTCCCTTAATGTTGATGATGTGGTTGTTACTGACAAAGAGCACATGGCTGAGCTCTTTAATCACCACTTCATTAAGTCAGGACTCCTATTCTCAGCCATGCCTCCTTGCCCGTCCAACATGTCCTCATCTTCCACCCCTTCTAATGCGACTAGCCCCAATGCTCCTCCCTATTTTTTCCCCTGCCCCGCTACAAAGTTTCTCCCTGCAGGTAGTCACGGAGTCTGAGGTGCTAAAGGAGTTCCTTAAACTTGACCCCAAAAAAACATCTGGGTCAGATGGTTTAGGTCCTTTCTTCTTTAAGGTTGCAGCCCCTATCATCGTCAAGTCTATCTCTGACCTTTTTAACCTGTCTCTCCTCTCTGGGGAGGTTCCCATTGCTTGGAAGGTGGCCACAGTGTGTATGTTATTTAAAGGGGAGATCAAGCTGATCCTAACTGTTATAGGCCAATTTCTACTTTGCCCTGTTTATCAAAAGTGTTGGAAAAACTTGTCAATAATCAACTGACTAGCTTTCTTGATGTCTATAGTATTCTCTCTGGTATGCAATCTGGTTTCCGCTCAGGTTATGGATGTGTCACTGCAACCTTAAAGGTTCTAAATGATGTCACCATTGCCCTTGATTCTAAGCAATGTTGTGCTGCAATTTTTATTGACTTGGCCAAAGCTTTTAATAGGGTAGACCATTCCATTCTTGTGGGCCGGCTAAGGAGTATTTGGCCTGGTTTGCTAACTACCTCTCTCAAAGAGTGCAGTGTATAAAGTCAGAACATCTGCTGTCTCAGCCACTGCCTGTCACCAAGGGAGTATCCCAAGGCTCGATCCTAGGCCCCATGCTCTTCTCAATTTACATCAACAACATAGCTCAGCCAGTAGGAAGCTCTCTCATCCATTTATATGCAGATGATACAGTCTTATACTCAGCTGGCCCCTCCCCGGATTTTGTGTTAAACGCTCTACAACAAAGCTTTCTTAGTGTCCAACAAGCTTTCTCTGCCCTTAACCTTGTTCTGAACACCTCTAAAACAAAGGTAATGTGGTTTGGTAAGAATAATGCCCCTCTCCCCACCGGTGTGATTACTACCTCTGAGGGTTTAGAGCTTGAGGTAATCACCTCATACAAGTACTTGGGAGTATGGCTAGACGGTACATTGTCCTTCTCTCAGCACATATCAAAGCTACAGGCTAAGGTTAAATCTAGACTTGGTTTCCTCTATCGTAATCGCTACTCTTTCACCCCAGCTGCCAAACTAACCCTGATTCAGATGACTGTAAGGGTTGGTATGAGGTGTGACCCCGGTGCGGTGCAGGATACACAGTAGGCAGTAGGCAGAGATGGTGAAACAAGGATCTTTACTGGTGGTCCCGATGCCAGAATACAAAATAACGGACTTCTCACGATAAAAGAAAGTCGGAGCAAATAAGTCTTCAAAAACCAGCTGACAGACAAAATACGAAATACTACCTAAGACTGAGACAAATAACGAAACAGGGAGAACACTTCTCAAGTACCTGTTTATAGGTCTCTGATCAGACAATGCATAGTACTGCTGGACATAGAGAAACTAGCAGAGAAAACTGAGCAAGGGAACACAGGGAAGTGAGGGCATAAATACACAGGTGAACAGGTAGACACAGGTGACACCAATAAGATAATGATTAGTCCAGACTGTGAGTGAGGAGGTGCCTAAGGTTGTCGGAGGATGACACCTAGTGGGTCGCTCCGGAACTGCGACCCCCTCTTGTAACAGATGACCATCCTACCCGTGCTAGATTACGGAGACGTAATTTATAGACCAGCAGGTAAGGGTGCTCTCGAGCGGCTAGATGTTCTTTACCATTCGGCCATCAGATTTGCCACCAATGCTCCTTATAGGACACATCACTGCACTCTGATACTCCTCTGTACACTGTCATCTCTGTATACCTGTCGCAAGACCCACTGGTTGATGCTTATTTATTAAACCCTCTTAGGCCTCACTCCCCACTACCTGAGATACCTACTGCAGCCCTCATCCTCCACATACAACACCCGTTCTGCCAGTCACATTCTGTTAAAGGTCCCCAAAGCACACACATCCCTGGGTCGCTCCTCTTTTCAGTTCGCTGCAGCTAGCGACTGGAACGCGCTGCAAAAAACACTCAAACTGGACAGTTTTATCTCCATCTCTTCATTCAAAGACTCAATCATGGACACTCGTACTGACAGTTGTGGCTGCTTCGTGTGATGTATTGTTGTCTCTACATTCTTGCCTTTGTGCTGTTGTCTGTGCCCAATAATGTTTGTACCATGTTGTGCTGCTGCCATGTTGTGTTGCTACCATGTTGTTGTCATGTGGTGTTGCTAACATGCTGTGTTGTCATGTGTTGCTGCCATGCTATGTTGTCTTAGGTCTCTCTTTATGTAGTGTTGAAGTGTCTCTCTTGTCGTGATGTGTGTTTTGTCCTATTTTTTGTTTTTAAACCAGCCCCCGTCCCCGCAGGAGGCCTTTTGCCTTTTGGTAGGCCGTTATTGGAAATAAGAATTTGTTCTTAACTGACTTGCCTAGTTAAATATTTTTTTTTAATAAAAGGCACTCCTTCGATATAAAGTAGTTTTTGACCGAAATTAAAATGTGTCAGTTTGTCACTTTCGCGAGGTTGGAGTAAAAACATCTTAAACTACTGTCAATGTCGCGTCAATTCAAATCTGGTATCAGGAACAAAAGAGGTCAACACGACTTCTAAGGTATACTAGTTATTTTAATTAATGCAAAAACCTTCAATGGTAAATATGATGTTTCGTATATACGGGCTCTCTGATATGCCTCGCAGGACATTCCAGAGAACTAACTCATTGCTCTAGAAACAATACCCAAATACTCTGACAGAGGAAGTTTCCCACTTCTCTGCTGGCCAATTAGAGTAAAGACTTGAGCAGTTTAAACTATCTCAGCCAATACGTTGATGCAGGGGGTTGGTCTCATCTCTTCGGCGCCCTTTGTTACACACTCCAGCCAGACACAAGATTATCATAACAACCTGTCATAGTGAGCAGAGCCAGCTCCCTTAGACATCATTCCCATGTCAAAGGAAGACTCATAAATCACAATGAACTATTATAGTCTAGCATTTGAAGACACAATCCTTATCTTCTCTTCACATCAATCACAGCCTTGCCAGGTGTCACAGCCTACATTAGCCCAGTCAAGAATGCATTCTTTCTAAGTTAGTCATCCTATCAGTTTAGAAGAATAATAAATCCCTAATAGTCCCCCTTTTCACACCACATAAGGTGTGATTCAAAAATAAGAAAACACAGATCTTCATTCATTATAATACAAAACAAACAAAAAATCACACTTTTATTAATAGGCCATAATGTTACTAAAAATGCAAACCCTCAGTTCATCTACACCCCACTTGCAAATTGTTACCAGTCACCAAGGAACTTCAAACCATAAAACACAGGATTAATAAAACACAAAACATAAGACTATTAAAACATAAAACACAAACAGAGAAGTATATTTTGGCCCCCTTTAGACACCCTCTAGTGTCACTCCACCAAGCCTGGTAGGTCATATCCTCCATTCCTAGGTTGGAGTCCAGGATTGGGCCTTATCTCACCATCTGTGGGAAATCACCTTCTCCATCTCCTTTCTCACCAAACCTCAGACACAGGAAATAAGACAACATCCACAAAGAACAAGTATACCCATAGAAGCTATAACTTCACCCAGAATAGTTACAACAATAGTTTTCCATTTACCAAATATGTTATCAAACCAACCGTTTATGGAGCTATCAATATCAGAGTTCTCAGCCAGTTTGTTCGTCAGTGTAGTTACTCCCCTGAAGCTCTTTTGTCACTGACCCGTCCGGTGCTATATTGTTTGAGGATGAAAATACAGCACATAGATCCAAACAGAACACAAACTCCGCCCCTCTCAGCCAAAAGCATATCTAACGCTATTCTATTCTGCTTTGTCATTAAGATAGTTGCCGCTGTCTGCTCATCTAATCCCTTTATTGCATCACAAGTGTGGTTTATAAATCTTTGCTGGTTATAGTAAATATAATTTATCCAATCTAAGTTTTTATTAATTGTTGACCAACAAAAAATACTTGATTCAAACTCAACTGCGGTCTGATTCCTAGCTTTGAATTGTTCTGGAACCTCTCGAGGTACTCCTATCCCATCACAGGATCCTTTCATCAAAGGATCCTAGGAGGAGGTCCTACTTTCTATTTGACAACTCACCAGTCTCTGACACGTTTGATTGTTTACATATGTAGTTGAGTTCACAATCAGTTATCACCACACAACCATCAGATGTCAGCACAGGCCTGGTTTTGGGTCCTACAATCCTCTGTCTGCAACAAATAGGAGAGATTAGTCATGTTCTCTTTCAGTTGTGATATTCTCTGTGTAGGAGCAGAGCTAAGATGCCCTACTCTGTATCCTATCTTACTAGTCCTAGAAAAACAATTAGAATCCCCTGAGACTTCAAACGTAGGCAACCTAGGTCGGAATGACTTTGTTATCGGGGATACTGATAGTTCAAGTTACTACAAGACTCTTTCACCACATTCCCAGGTGGTTTGCATGGGGATAAACCTGTTTTTGCGTACTTCAGACATTCAGACAGTACCTACCCTTCTATGGGTCGCACTGCCATTTCTGGTAATTCCCTACCCTCACAACACTACACCTGTCCCCAAACTGTATATGGAGATTTACATATCCCCCACGCTCTCGATATGAGCAACTACATAGTCCCAGGATGTACACGGCGACACACATATAGTGATGTCCTCCCCTAAAGTCCCTAATCTTCCCCTTTCCCTACGTCTAGCTGTCTCCTATGCCTTCATAGACTATGCTCAGGTATCATTTTATCAACTTGTTTTAGGTTAACTACTACTTTTGGCTGATCAGAAGGGTTTGAGTGTGTTAGGAATATGGCCCCCACAATCAGACAGCTACCTACCGTCAGGAGACCTGTGAATCCCCACCCTTGCCCTGAGAACATGTCAGACGCCAACCCATTACTTTACCTTCTACCAAACTCACACAGGGATGATCAGACAGGGTAAGGGAATCTTCGTTAAGGAGGCAACCCCCGAACCATAGTGGTGATCGGATCTTTCTCCTAACTCTGTGTTTGTTCATCAGGTGTAACTGGGTTTACCTTTTTGCAGTGTGTGACATGCACCCAGATTGATCTAATAGGACTTGATAGGGCCCTTCCCAACAGGCCTGCTTCCAGTTTTTCTTCTTTTTAGGGACTGGATCCACACCCAGTCTCCTGGTGTGATAGAGTGGGTCACCTTCTCCTTTAGTTCACCTGTGGGGCACAAAACCTCTGACATACGGGTGTGGTTAATAAACTATCTTCACACATACATGTTGAGCTCTCAATTTCTATTGTTGTTTTTTGTTTTTATTTAATCCTATCATTTTTATTTAATCCTATCATTATTATTTAATCCTATCATTATTATTTAATCCTATCACTATTATTTAATCCTATCATTCCCCCTTTTTGACACATGATTTGCCCATGTGTCAATATTACCACCTTTCTAAACCATTTCTTATGTAATTTATCATCCTATTGCCATGCCTTTCATTTTTTAGATTATCTTTTGCTCCTTTATTGCTCCTCCCACTTCCTTTGTCTTTTATGGAAGCTAAATTCAACTTTCATCCAGTTCAGAATCAATTAGTAATCCAATCAATCAATCTCTTATCTTATAAAAACACTTATGTTTAGTTCAAACTCTGTTCTACCCAGGCTCTCCCGGGCTTGACCTGAAGACTAATTGTTGGACATGACAAGTCTATTTCTTAAGTCACCTAAGTCTTCTGTCTAGCAACAAAGAATAAAATATCTATGTTCATGATTAACCCAGTTATATCTAATAGCCCACCAAAAAACCTCATCATCTTTAAATCACTACCAATGTCATATCCCTCGTTACTCTCTACCATTTGGATAACATCCCTGATGTATGTATGTCTCCTCAGAGTTCCAAATTACTTTACCATGGGCTACCATTGCCTTCCCATAGATAAGATCACTTAATTTACCCGTATGCAGTACATAATGGAGTACGCAAACTTTACAGCACTTTATCATTACCAATAAGCTCATCATTTGTTTTTTGTTTTAACGGTTTTGGCGCTCCAAATATAGCAGTTTTGCTGGATGAGTTTAACATTCTCCCCTCCTGTGTTATAGTGTGTCCTAGGTAAATGACCTCGATCTACCAAAGTTTAAGTTTCTTTCTGCTCACTTTGTGTCCCTGTTCTTCCAGGAAGGTTAACAATTGGATTGTATCCCTCTTACATCCCTCCTGAGTGGGATTAGCCAATATAATATCATCTATATAAACTAACATTTGCATCCTTCCCTATGTTCAAACTTTCCCAAATGTTTAGTTATAGCCTGGGCTTAGATTGTAAGACTTTCTGAAACTAACTGTAAGTCCATGACCATCCTCCAGTCGGCGCTAGGTGCCTCCTTTCTAACAGGAAATAATGGAGAGTTGCATTGTACCACATCTCCAGGAATTATCACCCCTCCCTTAAGTAAATGCTCAAATGTAGGTGTTATCCCTTTTATTGCTTCTGGTTTCATAGTATATTGCTTTTGGTATGGTCTATTATCGGATTGAGGAATCACTTGTACTGGAGCTACCCCCTTTATTAGTCCTACATCTGTTGTCCTTGTGACCATAATTTGAACGGAATTGCTGCTAACTCAGCCTCCTGTTCCTGAGTTAAGAAAATCTCTTCCTGTCATCCGTTAAAACTTATCTCCAGATGGACACTGGGCTGGGTTTTTGCTCTCCCATTCTACTTTATTCTATATCTCCCAGTGGAGTGGCCATACTGATCCCCATTTGGTGTATTCTGCCAGTCAGTAATGTTTTTCCCTTGTTTTATATATTTACCTAGTGATAAACATTCCTCTGAATGTTCTTTCACTAGGACAACATGGGGGCTCCACCTTTCTCTGTACAGCCTCTGGCTCTGTGAACCCATTTTAACCCAATTTGAAAAAACAACAATCACAAATAGCCAGGCCTCACTCAATTTGATAGCTCATTTTTATGACCTAAATTCTGCCTAACTGAGATGAGCTAATCTCTTTCTCCTAGTTATATTCTAAAGATGGTAGTACACACAAAACATGATAGATATTCCCAGTCTTAACCCATCAATAATTGTTTGTATCATTCTAATTCCTCCTAACTAATCCATTAAACAACTCAAAATTCCTCGAGTATACTATGATTATTTAATTGATTACCCTAACTCTGCTACATGTGATCTCATCTCAAATGATCCATTTATCAATTATTTATTCAACTCCCTAGGAAAACCTGTCTTCCCTTCCATTGTTCCTGTCCTCCCTGTATATGTCATATTTGAGTTTTTAGCCAATACAATCACAGTTACATCAAATGTTCCCTCATTTAATGGTATTTTCTTTCTAATATAACTTCCCTAAATGAGATTAAATCCCCTGCCTTCCTCTACTATCCTTATATCATTACTGGATCAATGACAATAACCGTAACAACTATCAACAACAATTGTAATAACTAATTCACATTAAATTGTGTCTTTTTTCTGATTATGCTATAATTGTAGCCTATTTTATCACCCCAGTCCAAAATATAAGTTTATGTAATAAATCCATAACCCACTACAGGCTGGCGCCATTCCCCAGCACAACAGCCAATGCATACTTTCATCCTAACCAAAATAAATTATCGTTTCAAAATGGTCCATCTATCTTGTATTTCCCCGCTAACCCATTTCAGTTCGCTATTCAATGTATTTAACTGTTCTCTCTGATTATGCCCTAATTAATAAAACAAATACTTGCTATCGTTGGTCAGCATACGCTTAATGACATTCTTATCATCTGAACTATAATGTCTCTCACCCTCCCCTTGCTCCTTCGGGGAGAGCGCATGGTACCCTTATTACATATTTTCATAGACTTTTCTAGAATAGTTATATTTAAGCTATCTACTTCAATCTTTCACATTTCTCAATCCACATAGTAATTTAGGTATATAGCCCCATTGCGAAAGCTTTGTCTACTGTCCCTACCTGTGTTCGAACCAGGGACAACGCCAGTCACTTCACACCATCTGCGATGCTCTCAAAGTAACTACTTCCAGTTCATAGAGCAAGTGACGTCACCAAATGGAAATCGCAGTAGCTTTCACCTCAGCAAGAAACTATCTCTCTCTTTGATTCCCTATTGTATAATTTAGTTTTTCTATTTACCCCCTAAACACGCTCGCTACAAATAGTCCATTCAACATTACCAAACCAAATACTCATCGTACCCATTCAATCAACACATCAGCCGTGGAATTTACACTCATAAATGCAGATTGTTACTCCATGCCTTGAAATGATAAATAGATTTTCACCAATAGCATATTACAATGATTTCTTATTTTACCCTCTGACACAAAATGAAGTTCCCTCACTGTACTACGTTAGCTCTACCATGATAATTAGTTCAATTTAACCCTCTATTTGTTTTGTACTATATTATACATTACGTCTAAAACAACATTACTTATGGTCAGTTTATTCCGCCATCATATTATCCAACAACGCCACAATCTTAAACTCATATGGGGCGGCCGACAGTTTAGTGACCAATAGCGCCGCGCCAACAACCGAGAGGTCGCCGGTTCCAATCCCCGAGCCGACCAGGCGAAAAATCTGCCGATGTGCCCTCGAGCAAGGCACTCAACCCCAATCGCTCCTGTAAGTCGCTCTGGATAAGAGCGTCTGCTAAATGACTCAAATGTAATGTAAAAGAACAACACCTCATAAGGAGTGCCCAGCAGGAGTCCAATTCCTATCAGAAAACATACATACAAACATTCAGACACTCCCAATCTCTCCCAGGGGGAAAAAGTTCTTCTTCACCCTGAGTGAGATTGTTGTTCCCATAAGGGTTTCTTCATTGTGTTGTCAGGATTGGTTCTCGCTGCTCAAATCAGCCCTGACTTCTGTCAGTGATCTAGAAGGAGTGGGGGCTGGTGTGCAATGAGTTAGATGGTGTCAGTGTGCGCCTAATTTACCTCTGACCTGGACTGAGTGTGAAGTAACCTCCTTCACTTCGTACGATCCAGTCCACCTGGGTTCCAGCCACTTTCTCTTGTGGACTTTAACCCTCACCCAGCCTCCCACGTTTACCTTCAGTGTCAGCGTACTTCCCGACAGCTCCCCCTCTTGGGCCTTCTGCGCCTGAGAAGAGAGTGCTGCAGAAAATTCCGTCAATTTCTTCACATAATCAGTCATTTCTATCTGTTGTACATCAAGGGCGGGCATATGACCTCCCTCCCTTGGTGGACCTGGCATTACTCTCCCTGTCATTCGTTGTTCTATGTATTCATTGAATTTGGGTATGTTTATGTTTGGTCCTGCCATCTTGCTTTCTCTATCTTGGATGTATTATCGGTAGCAAATACAGACTTATCTCATGTATGACACCCTCGCATATAAAAAGGCTAATTTATATAATTTGTAATGCAATTATTATCATAAGAATCAGAATTCCAGTCACATATACCAATGCAGTAATCTCTACACACAGCACACACCACGCTTTAGTTATCTCACGCTTGTTCTAGAATCATGCACAACTTCAATATCAGTCTCCCCAGTCCCCGGTTCCTGAAACCCTAGGTCAAATTCACTCAATTCCACAGATTGGTGTTCGGTCTCATAAGTCTCACTATAACTTCCCATCATCCATTACACGTTATAATACATAAAAACACAGACACGTTAAAATATAAACACAGCAAAACAAAACTGCCAATTAGAATACAATACCTTAAAAAATTGAGGTTACCAGAGCGTCCTAAAACATAGTCTCAGTTCAACTGCCACCCTTCACACAACCTTATACTTATGTGAAGTCACAGAAGCAACTGGATCCCTATCAAAGGATTTTCTTTAGACAACTCAATCACTAGGAAAGACTTAATCTCAGCTTAATTGTACCTTTCACACAACCATTTATATGGAACGTTTTAAGTGTGAAATCACAGAGATAACTGGCATCCCCGGGAATTTAATACCTCTGGTCAATTTTCGGTGATTCTCCCCCACCTAATTAGTTAAAGTTGGTGCATATTTATATTTAAACGATAAACCGAATTATTTCAGTCTAATTGTTTAACCAGTATTTTGCACGGTCAAACATCAAACATTAAATCAAATAATAAACCAAATAGCCCAAACCAAGCACCTAAAACCAGTATTATTCTATGTCAAACATCAAACCTCAAATCAAATACTAAACCGAATTGGTTCGACACAACTATTCAAAAGCAGTATTATGCTATTTCAAACACCAAACGTTATATTTCAATATATCAGTTCAAACGTTTTAATTCAGTCACACAATTAATCACTTTAGTTTTATGTTCCCAATTGTTTTTAACGGGTTATATGGTTTAAGCAACCACAAATCCAACAGTTATTCCCAAATTATACCGTTTGGACAGCCACAGACGTCTTATGATTCCCAATTTGTTTTCTATCAAGATATACAGGTTTATCATTCACACTTTCATGCATACGACAACACTCGCACTGTTTAACTTTCTATAGTACCTCCTATGGGTGTCTTTTGTTAACGTTTGCACAATTTAAACCTTATTTCCTATTTGTAATTCTCATTATTTACTGTTTTAAAATATTCTTTGTATTCACAGCCAAAAATGGTACACAGTTAAGCGTAGTATACAGTTATCACCCAGCAAAAATAGTGCACAGTTATCGCCCTCACTCACAATACACAGTCATAATCCTATCATACAGTCAAATATGTCACACAGTCATCAATTACACCCATGTTCCACACACAATCTATTTGGGCACACAGCCTCTTCTATTTTATTCAAGACACTGTGCTGAACCTAGCCGCAACCCTTAGTTACGGACCTTGCCAGTCACCAGTATTATCTAAAATTTCCCGAACCTTAGCCGTATCCTCGTAGTTACGGACCTTGCCGGTGTAATTCTTCGAACCTAGTCGTACTGTCGTAGTTACGAACCTTGTCGATAGCAATTACTTAAGCCAATTATTCCCTGTATCTTCGAACCTAGCCGTACCCTCGCAGTTACGGACCTTGCCGATAGATGTCAGTATTTTCTCCGAACCCAGCCGTACCCTCGTAGTTACGGACCTTGCCGGTAGAACAAATACTCTCTGGTACCATGGTTTTTTAAACATCACATTTAGCAAAGGTTTGCATGTCACAATATTGTGCTTGTCTACTCATAATAGTTTCATAATTTAGTTAACTTACATCAGACAGGTGTTTCACAAAATTAATTTGGATAAAGCCAATTTGCAGATTTTTGGTTATTTAACAACAGGTATCTGCTTACCTTTATAGAAGCCCGGGCAGTTTGTGAAACACACGGTTCGATTAAAGAGTTGACCAAATGGGCCGGACATTTACCCAGCGAAGTCCCTTCTACCAGATCACGTCGGGGTCACCAATTGTCAATGTCGCGTCAATTCAAATCTGGTATCAGGAACAAAAGAGGTCAACACGACTTCTAAGGTATACTAGTTATTTTAATTAATGCAAAAACCTTCAATGGTAAATATGATGTTTCGTATATACGGGCTCTCTGATATGCCTCGCAGGACATTCCAGAGAACTAACTCATTGCTCTAGAAACAATACCCAAATACTCTGACAGAGGAAGTTTCCCACTTCTCTGCTGGCCAATTAGAGTAAAGACTTGAGCAGTTTAAACTATCTCAGCCAATACGTTGATGCAGGGGGTTGGTCTCATCTCTTCGGCGCCCTTTGTTACACACTCCAGCCAGACACAAGATTATCATAACAACCTGTCATAGTGAGCAGAGCCAGCTCCCTTAGACATCATTCCCATGTCAAAGGAAGACTCATAAATCACAATGAACTATTATAGTCTAGCATTTGAAGACACAATCCTTATCTTCTCTTCACATCAATCACAGCCTTGCCAGGTGTCACAGCCTACATTAGCCCAGTCAAGAATGCATTCTTTCTAAGTTAGTCATCCTATCAGTTTAGAAGAATAATAAATCCCTAATACTACTTAAGACATTGGCTCACATCTAGGTTGTGCCTTTAGATGTCGAGAAAATTAACAACTAAGGAAGAATTTTTCACTTCTCGTTGACTTTTCAAAACCCAAACCCCGGCCTGGTCTGTTTCACAAGCGTTCCCGGAAGTCTCGCGATGTTGCGCCTGTGGGTTTTAGAAACTGTGATTGCAGTCTGACTGAGGTATGTGGTGAACAAGAGCAGCGGAAGAATTCAGTTTGAGTCGTCAGGCAGACATGTTCCATCCGGGGCCTTTGATCTTATGTTGCAGTACTACAGTATCTCCACTAGAGGTCATAGTGCTCTACTACAGAAGCACATCACTTTCACTGAACCCTGAATGCTTATAATAGTGAGTGGCAAAGTCATTTATATGAACATTTGTGACAAAATCACTTCTACGCCACACGCACTTACCTTACTCCCTTCGCTTGGACACACATGCTGCGAATTGCATAATGCCACCATTGAAGAGATTTTTCAATGTAAGCTACAATGACTTTTTGACATAAAAATATATTTTTAGAATTAATTGTAATTTAAAAAACTAGATGAACCACTAAGTGTCTTACAGTAATGTTACGGTTAGATAAAAAAATATGTATATATTCATGAGATTGAATATGGAGTTCCATAAAGCATTCTGAGGAAATTAACTGAGGGTTAATGTGCACATGTGGAAGCAAGCCTAATCAGGATTGCAGAGCACCATGTGCATAAGTAGAAGGTGTGTGTGTGTGTGTGTGTGTGTGTGTGTGTGTGTGTGTGTGTGTGTGTGTGTGTGTGTGTGTGTGTGTGTGTGTGTGTGTGTGTGAGAGAGAGAGAGAGAGAGAGAAAAAAAACTGGTGCATGCCCAGTATGTCAGCCACTTGTGTTATACTTGATCACACTATTTTAAACCCACAAATACCTCTAATGCTATGTAATCCTTGCTCTCTCTTCCTATCGTCCTCCACTGGATCCCAATCTCAGAAAGGATGGACTGAAGGGGGGAGAGAGAGAGAGAGAGAGAGTCAAGTTCTGTTGTAATCTTGTAAAGTGGTCAGAGCAGGGTGAATGAGTCAGAACCACTATGACATTTTAACAACATGAAGCGCTGTCCAATCTGAGAACAGACAGTCAGACTCTAGCACATTAACGTATCTTGTATCTTTATGAAGAAAGTGCAAAATGTAGTGGTTTTGGTTGATTTGTCTCGAGGTTCATACTATACATTATAACACAGGTGATCGACAGTACAGGCCAATGTCTTCCATGAAAGGTATTTATGCTTGGGGTACTTGGCTAGATGCCATGTCCAGAGGTCAAGCTAGGTAGGTGGCCACAGTATGCCAGAGGAGCAGAAAGCAAGATACATGAGTGTTGAAGGAACTGCATAGGGATTATCATGGTGAATGAGATTACATTAGATTACATCCATCTGCCTGATGGTACCACTTGACTCCACCACTCCCTTACTTCCTTTTTCCCCAGAGCCTCACCCTATTGGGCAGCTTCGTCGTTATACAAAACTAGTTTGTATCAGCCAATCATTGTTTGATTACTGTTGACATTACAAAACTCATTGTGGAAGTATTTGTCCATTGACTTGTGAATGATTCTGTTACAGACGTCTCCTTTTACTCAAACTGTCAAGACTTAGAATACATAAACTTCCTCTTATGTCAGTGTTATGTCATCCTGTAGACTAGAGGGTATTCTTTTGGACCGTCTTAGACTCAATCTGTTTGTCTGAATGACTGATTGACTGACTAAAGAAGGACAGATGATCGCAGATAGGCACTGAAATGTGAAACATAATCTGAGGTGAAATTATATGAAATGATGACAGGGAACAATAATAGACATATCTGCTTGTTTCCTTCAATCACATTTATTGATTTCTCTAATTTTTTACAATGAACATCAGCAAAAAAATTATATACAAACAATAATATACATAAAGATAATAGAATTATCAGCCATTTTCATTTTGGGTGAGAGACTATCCCAAAGTGTTTCAAAGGATTTCTGCCTTAGATGATTTTTAATAAGCTGTCTGATTCAAGATTTTCAGGGACATAACGTTTTTTGCTTCAGAAGTGAGTTTGAAACACTAGTTTGCCACATGCAGTGGTCACAGGCAAGTATTGTGCTTTTTGGGGATAAATCCTTTGCAGTTACTGTAAATATGCAGCTTTCTATTGAATCAGTGTAACAGAAAAGGATACCCTTCTTCATCTCATAATCTTGGGGCCCATATAAAGACATGCACTGTTCATCTAAAAGAGTAGCCAGTAGAGAATGACTGAGAAAGAGTGCTGCTTTCAACAGGGCAACCATTCAATACTGCAAGGTTGAAAACAAGATAGAGAAAGAATGGGTCAGACTGAAAATAAACAAAAAATTGTCCTTGGTATGTGTTTAACCGTCAAATTTTCTTTAGTCTCACTCAGAATTCTGAGATTACAGGTCGAAAATCTACCAGGTAGCACCCCTGTCTTATTACAGTACAAAGCTAATACATTCTTTCCGCTTTACAACAAAATAACAATAAAAATACTTTATCTCTTTTTGAAAACAAAAACTTTATGTTTATATTGTTCATTCTTGAAGACGCGCATGAGCAAACATAACTATATATGTGAACGTAATATTTCCATGTTCTTTCTCTCTTCTTCCTCACACTCTTGATGATTCATGTTACTATACATTTGTTATAAAAACAAATAAAGAGAGTCGCACACTCTATGTATGAACAGTCTGCGACTCTCTTTATTAGTTTTTATAGCTTACAGTTTATTCACCGTTAGTCAGCACCTCTACACTAAATAATGTTCTCTGGTTGTGCGCCAGCTCATGCTTTTTATTAGACTATACATTTGTTAGCCATTCCAAGAATAAAAACATCATACAGCCACACATGAAATAAATATATTGCTTTTTGAAGACATCTCTAAATGATCATATAAAAACAGATACATGGAGATATTATTAAATATAATTTGGTGACACTGGGGAATAACACGATCTGTCCACCAGGAGGCACTGTTGTCATTTAGTGAAACCTGCTCCTTCTGTGTGTATCATTATGTAAGAATAGGACGGTTCATTAAATGACATTCATACATCATTCTGAAACACGTTTTAAATGAAACCCTTTCTCTTACAGAGATCTGTGGTCTGGTAGTTGCAGCACGATTTTTTACATACTATTAAAATTCTCATGAATATCTTTGGTTATACGGAATGTGGCAGGACTAATCTTGCATGTAGAAAATATAAGCATTAATTTTGCAATTGGAATATATCCACATATATGTAAGTGCGTGGCTACACACACCATGGATTCACACCATGGATAGTATACACATCTACTTGTAGATTGAATTGTGAATGGAATGGGCTCATGGGGCAAATTGTCTTGTGGTACAACATGGCAATATATGGGTCACATGGATAAAACCCTAATAATATTATAGAGTGTAAAGTAACTGTGGAACTAAGCATTCCATAGCCTTTCCTCATCTGACATATTTTAACAGAAAGCGTGGATGATTCTGTGTGTATGTGTGCTTGTGAGAGAGAAAGAGTACGAAATTGGGAGGGTTGACACAAGGTGGAACTACAAAGAGAGGATAAAGTAGAGTACCTGCTCTGGATTATTTGACCAGATTAAGAGATTACAGTGAAATTAAGCGAGACAGACTGAGTGGAGCAGGAATGCTAAGGAGTAGGTAGCACTAGAACTGCTCGCTCCATTGTCTCACAATGTCAAAAACAACAACTATTGGTAGGCTACATGCAGCATGCATGTTTAGCATGGAGTCAATTTACTTTGTTCAATCAATCCTATATACCTCAACATGTATTATACAGTACATCTATCAAACAAAACGTAGTATTACTGTCAGTCTTGATGATGACATTACTGAGGAACCACTTCAACCAAAATTAATGAGAATGTATTGATATGCAATACTGACTGAGAGACGAATAGGCCCTAAAAGTCAACCCAATCGTTAATTTGAGTGAACAGATGCTAGTGTTCTAAAAGTGTTGCTATGACGTCGTAGCAGGATCAGTCACATTGGCACAATGTCACAGCAAAGGCGAGGTGCCTGGGTTCAGCAGCGCTCGCTCAGATCCACAGATTCCTCAACTGATGGATGGGCTTTTCTCATTATGTGTACCTAATCAAGTCAGCAGTACATTCAGGGCATCTGTGCAACAGCACATTGACCACCATGCTACAGCAAATTCATAAATGCTCTTGCACATGCTCTATTGTAGATGTTTAAAGTTATAGTACAGCCTCCAACTCCAGGGTTGGTTGGTCTGTTTAACACTCTCCTTTTTAAAGCAATGTAATGGCAGAGAATCCTACCAAAATTAAAATAAATCAAACAAATGACCGTTATCACCAAAACAGCCCTACAGACATTCTGGTCAATGTAATCAGAAATGTTGGAGTCAGCCTTCAAACTGAGATGCACTGTCACAGCACTAACAAGCCATGTACAAACTGATTAAGTTGGTAAGAGATTTTTGAATAAAAGTTTTAAAAAACATAGAAACAAAACAAACTCTCTCTATTTGTCCTTATCCACAGTACCATAAGCATCTCGTCTTCACAAGAAAAACACAAACCAGTGCAAATCAATACAAAATAAAAGAACAGCATCTATTTACAACATGTGTGCACTGTAAGAACAATGTATATTCATTTTATGGAAGACTGATCCAATTTATAACTATGATGTGCAATTCAAGTGTTTATGACAAAAGAGTCCTGTTTAATGTAAAGAATGTGTATGATTTGTTACTAATGAATATTGCATATGCAACTTCCCGACCTACAGTATATTTTTCTTGCAAATAGAATTTTGTCATACAAAGACATACAGTACACACACATGCAAACATACACATAATCAAAGTTGTTGACCTCTATAACTCCCCATGTTGGAGATGCTATCTTCTTATAGCTCACATTTTATTCACACAATGGCTGTGTGGGGGGGGGCTAAACTGGATGATTACTGCAGAGTGCAGTGTGGTCCCTCCTGGTGGCCAGTGGTTTAACATAACCTCATTTATAATTCCCACATAACAGAGCAGAGAGCTGGGACGTGAAGCCTCCTGCCCTCTTAGCACACTAAAGACAATACACACATGCAAAATGACTCCGTCTCTGCATTCATCCACCAAAATGTTTTTTTCATGATACGTTTTAGCTGTTGGACTATTCAAGTGCAACAAAATAGACATACTGATATAAGGATATGATATATAAATAGATATACATGTTTTGTATTGTATTTTGTGTATATTCGTACATAAAGGGGAACTCTAGAGGCAGGCAGCAAGGAAGGAGCCACAGTAAACTGGTAAGAGGTGTTGCTTCCATCTTGCAAACTTTGAAATCATACGTGTTTCTGTCCTCTATATCACCTAGTTAGTCATGCAGTGTAAATAGACTTCAAGTCAAACTAATTTACAGAAAAGAATCAGTCCCAAAGCTCACACACAGAAAAAGAGACAGAATTACCACCCTTTTTACTGCACCATTCTGACAGCATCACTCCACTGGACATACAATGCCCGACATCTAGGGTAAATGGTGCAGTAAATGGAAGTTATAAACATTTACATTTACATTTTAGTCATTTAGCAGACGCTCTTATCCAGAGCGACTTACAGTTAGTGAATACATATATATATTTTTTTATACTGGCCCCCCGTGGGAATCGAACCCACAACCCTGGCGTTGCAAACGCCATGCTCTATCAACTGAGCTACATCCCTGCCGGCCATTCCCTCCCCTACCCTGGACGACGCTGGGCCAATTGTGCGCCGCCCCATGAGTCTCCCGGTCGCGGCCGGCTTCGACAGAGCCTGGATTTGAACCAGGATCTCTAGTGGCACAGTTAGCACTGCGATGCAGTGCCTTAGACCACTGCACCACTCGGGAGACTAACATATTCTATTCGTCAAACAGAGGGTGTTAATTCTGTTATCTGTTTCTGTATGTGTGTGTGTACCTGTGCACAGAATGTGGGTGGGAATGTTTGTGAAAGAAAGAGAATGTAAATCTAGTTTCTAGTGTTGATCCTCAGTTTGAAAGACACTTTTCCAGCAAACTTGTCTCTTTCACTCCCAGGAGGAATGTTGTTGGAGATGATCCTGCACTCGATATTGATGTCTTCATTGAGGGTGATGTTGAGGAACTTGATGGCAACCAGAGGCTGGGAGTAGTTCACCTGAAACAAGACAATAGTTCAATTTTTAAGATATTGTTACATAAGCTATCAGCATTCTTTTTCAGCAACATTTTATCTAAAATGTATTGAAAGCACAGGCAGATTAATGCGTAATAACAATGTAATAACATTGGATCACTAAGATTTTTTATTCTAACCATAAAAATAGGTTTATAAGTGATGCTTCCTGAGTGTTGCCAGGTTGGTATCAGGAGATTCTCACCTGAGCTTTCTTGCCATAGTAAGGGTAGTACATGAGGTTGAAGGTGCCATTTTCAGGGTAGTACGCCACCTCTCCAATCTTATCAGAGTCTTCTTTCTGCAGGGGCAGAGGATCAAGGTCATTAGTTAGAGCATGTTCTGTCTGAAGTGTGTGGGCGAGCAGGGAAGGTCTGCCCAATCTGAAGGAGTGGACGAGCTTTGAAAGGACACCATGACAATTAGAGTAGAAATGTATCTTTGCATTTACTGCATGTCTATCTACATACTGTACTTGTGGACTTGCAATAGTAAACTACTATTTATTTACATTTATTTTAGACATTGAGTCTACCTGTACATGCTATGCAACAAAGTTATTGTATCTCTCTAGCTTGGAATATAAAAAGATGAGGGTACCAGTGTATCACTAGCAACTATACACTACATATCTACTCTCTATCTGTCACTAAGATCACTACAGTGGCACCCTTACCCATTCATCTTTGCCAACTTTGTACCTCTGAGAGTGGAAGGACAGAATGGATGGTAACAGAAAAGAAGAGAACAACGTTATGAAAGGATGAAATGACATTGTTCACGCCACACAGACAAGCAAAGAAAAACACAGATATAAAGGAAGGTAATGGGTGACATAGATGAGAACAAGAGACATGATGGGTTCATTCTGAGAGGGGACGTAAGGGGGGACGGACGGACTGAAAGAGCGAGAGAGAGGCTCACCTTCGCTCCACAAGTGACAAATGGAGCCTGGCCATCCTTTCCTGGCAACATCCCAATGACCTAGAGGGACAGACAGACCTGTGTTAACCTGGCAGTTCCACCACCATCCCCACTTCATCCCTCCTTAAAGCGGATCCATTCAACTGAGCACTGTTGTGATTTTGAAGTCGATCAAACTATTTCAAAACTTTTCCAATGTTGTTTGTACTTAAATTGTATGGTCGCTTCCAGGCTCCCAACAATTTCCTGCTCCATTCCCCTCTCCCTTACATCTCCAAGCAACACCCCAAGTTCCTCCCTCCCCAGCCCCCCTCCCCTCTCTGCTTCTCCCATACCCGGTTCAACTTGATGATGATGCATGGCTTGCCAGCCTGGTATCCATAGGTACGGTCATCGAGGCCAGAGCATTCTTGTAGAAGGGTTCGGTTGAACTGGCAGGAGCGCTTGGGGTTGTTCTTCACATCACCACTGTCTGCCTGAATAAAATACTGGTCCGGTGTGCACTCGTCATTCTTCTCAGCCTGCAGAGAGATGTTGTAGGCTGGATGGGAGAGAAATACAGTTTAACATGTTGTTTTCCCCATGACTTTACGTGAGAGACAGACAGACAGACCGAGAGGCAGAGACAAGCTGACAGACAGACAGACTCACGGGAGAGGAAGTTGTCCAGGGTCTTGGCATACATGTCCCAGCTCTCAGTGTTGTGGGTGTTGTAGATGATCTCCATGGCCTCTCCCCTGGGTCTGATCATCATGCCTGGTGAAAAGAGAGAAAGAAGATGGGGGGTTTAGCCTTCATCATATGTATACAATACTATGTGTGATTGTTTGGGGTGTTCACGACTATATAGTAGTGGTTGTCTAAATGTTAGTTTGTAATGTGAGGTTTAACTTGATCAAAACCTCAATGTGGTATTAGTGTATAATACCTGGTGTACCAAGCCTGTCTTGCCAGGTGGGTTTGTGGTCATCCAAGGTCTGCAGCATGACGTACATGGTGAGGCAGAACATGCCTGCTAGGAAGATGTAGAACACTAGGTAGAAGAGTAGGATGAGGCCTGAGGAGGGAGACACAACCAGCACACAGATACAGCATTAACATCATACAAGATCAAAGGAAACGCAACATTCAACGAAATATGGCTATGTCCAAAATGGCACCCTATTAACTATACAGTGGGGCCATTTCAGATTATGGCCCTTCCATATTCCCCACTTATATGGAATAGGGTGCCATTTAAGATATTGCCCTATGTAAAAACAAAGCCTGAAAAGCTGAATAGTGAAAAGGTCATGTAGAGTAGGTGTTATATTGTCTAAGATCCAAGACAACACTTTATTTGGCCACTCTCTCTGTATTTATCGCACCATGCCACTCTCTCTGTCGTTATCACACTATACCGTACCAACGATTAAACGTAAAAAGACACAGGAGCTGAGGAGTAATCCTCTTTACCGCAAACCAGAAGCCTCTACTTCCTTCTATAGTATCTCTCTCTCTCTCTCTCTCCTGCTCTCTCTCTCTCTCTCCCGCTCTCTCAATTCAATTCAATTTAAGGGGCTTTATTGTCTCTCTCTCTCTCTCTCTCTCTCTCTCAAACATACACATTTCTATAAATAGAAATATAAAAATGTGTTTAATGGATATTGACTATCTATCTATTAATGGAAACATTAATTGGACATGCACACTTCTCCATAGATGTCTGCAATCACACTACCGACCACACACAACCTGCACACAAACACACACGCCCTTCCCCCAGTCTTAAACAGGGCTGATTAATATAGGGTTGAATGTCTGGTCTTTGATCAAATTAATTATCAAGTAACACCAACAATGGGGGAGAGAGCCGAGAAGAAGGGGAGGGTGAAAGAGAGGGAGGAAGGAGTGGTGACAGAAGGGAAGAGGGGAGGAGGAGAGAAGCCCCCTGGAGATGAGGTCAGGGGGTCAGGGGATTTGGAGACATGTACAGTATCCCACTTACACAAACAGTATAGAGACCATACCGACACTGTAACATATCAGTATAGCCAGGGCCCAAAGTGAAAGGCTATTGTTTAAACCATTCTGTTGGATTGACAACATAAAATCACCTCAGCTGTTACAAACATTAGACCTTCTCGGTGAGTGAGAGTGAATGTGTGAGTGTGACTCTGCCAGTCCCCAGGGTGGGGGATCTACGTTGAAATGTAACCTCATAGAGAGGAGCGTAAGAAGAAAGGAGAGGAGTGCAGAGCGGCATCCTGTGGGGTGAGATGGGAAGGGGTGCTCTGGCACACTGTGTACGAAGGAAAAACCCTGCTGAGTCATCACAGATCGTGTACAGGCCCTGGATCTAACCCTGGCTCTGGTCTAACCAATGCAGTGAGGGACTACCATCAGGGAGGAGATTATTTATTTGACTTTATGGGGCGTCATGGTGACCAGATCCCCCCCCCCCCCCTTTTGGGGAGACAGACTGAGTGTTGTGTACAGACCCAGAGAGAGGGTCAAGAGGAGTGTAGAGAGGGTCACCTTTCGCCTGGCCACACCAGGAGGGTGTCCAGTTTACTGACCTCTCATCACCATGCCCTTTCACTCTTCCTCCGCCTCACTTTTTTCATCCCCCCATCACAGAGAGAGTTGAAAGCAAATGATAAAATGACGGGACAGAATAGGCCGGCAGCGTCCTGTGCTTTCCCTCATACAATGGCAACATGGACGTCTTTTAAAAGGGGATAGTATTCAAACATCAATGAATACTATGAATGCTGTTTTGAATCTGGGTTATCAAACAGAGGCTTTGAATGGAAAATATGGTAAGCATAAAAGAATATGTATGCGCTGTGGCCGTTTTAATATTCATGTACTGTTGAAATTGCCAAGGGATCTAAGAACTATTTCCATAATTGTGCAACACACACACACACACACACACACACACACACTTGCATATCCACAAGGAACAGTAGTGCCGCCCTGATTGGGCTGAATTTCTACCCCAGCTAATTTCAGCAGTGTGCGCTATCAGTGAAAAAGTTGCAATTACATTAACTAGGGTCCTTTGTGCATGAGATTGGTGTGGTTCCTCTATAAGGCTCTTTGTTCTGTGGGCTGTGGAGGAGGTCAGGGCTGATTAAAGGACAGATGCATGCAGACTAGACGTACGATCTTAATTTGATCACCATGTTGTAGGAGAAATGTAAAACTTGGAGTGTATTTGAGGTTTAAAAAGGCTTCTGAAGTTTGTAATTTCCACTTTTACATTTCAGGCATGATTTCCCGTTATGGAAAATGTATCAACCCTACAAAAATGTCCATTAATTATCCACATAATAATTCACATTTCCTGTTGCTGCAGGATTATTTTCCTGCTGTAGAAAACTGGCTCTAATTATGATCCTACATGTGTAGCACCTGGATACCTGGATCACCTAGGCCCAGCCAGGTAATGAGGTATGTACTAAGTTAATGGACCAAGTATAGGCTATACACATTTAGGCTCACTACAGAAATAGCCTAACTAACTAGCCTTAGAGAGCGCAGCTTAACCAGGCCACCAGTCCTCAAAGCACCTGGGATGCACTGAGCTGGATGAAGGAGTGCATTCTGGGAGAATAGCTGCAAAGGAAACTATAGTCAGTGATCACCCCACTCAGTAGGCCTACCACTTACATTTCTCTCCATTATAGTAGAAAGGGCACTATAGCGTTCCTTGTGGAAATGTGAAATGCAAGGGGTGTGTAGGGGTGTGTGTGTGTGTGTGTGTGTGTGTGTGTGTGTGTGTGCGCAGGGCCCCCCTACCTCGCGGGCAAAATATTTTAGTGGCCCTCCTCTTTACAGAAGTTTAGCAATTTTATATAATTCTACTCATTTTGCCATGAGGCACAGAGAACATTTTTGCAGTTTTTTGCTATTCTACAAATTTTTCCAAGACTTATGCCATGTTAATGATATCTGAGTGAGAGTGACTAACAAGATCAATGGGGGCCCCGTGGAGGTCAGGGCCCCTGGGCACATGCACTGCATGCCCGGTCGGTATTCGGCCATGATTACTACAAGTTTAGATAGCTGGCTAGACTAATTTACCAATCTATAAATTGTTAGCTGACATGGCTAATTTAGTGTCAGTGACTGACATAGCAAGAGAAAAACTGCTGATGCACAACCAAATTTCTAAATTGCACCTTGTGTATTCTACTATTTTAACTCTCAACAGTAAGTTGAGGCCACGACTTAGTTCTTAAAAACATAAATAATAATTATATTTTTTGTTGTTGTCTTTTTTGGGGGGGTCAGGGGTCCCCTAGTGGCTGGGGACCCTAAGTGACCGCTTGTCTCGCTTATGCCTGGAGCCGGCCCTGTGTGTGTTTGTGTGTGTGTGTGTGTGTGTGTGTGTGTGTGTGCATAGGTTAGGCTGGGGCGGTATACTGTATACCGGGGTATTTGGAAAATGCCACAGCATAGTTTTTCAATACCGTCAACTATTTATTTTAAGATAATACATTTGAATATTTGTAGCTACTTTTTAAGTTCATACTTGCAGTCAACTTGTGCAATACATTAGGAGATAAAGCAGATTGCATTCTTCATTTCACCTGTCACATTATTTTACATGATGAAGCTTACCATAGTTCCCCAGAACAGTGGAGCCAGTCACGTGTTTGTTTGTAAATAGCACAACGGGAGAAAGCTGGAGCTGGTGAGTCCATAGCATTCTATATCTATCGGTGAGTCTCTGTTGTGCGGTGCACATGAGGTGATTAAGTTACACTAGTATGCAATTCAATACTAAATGTTTGCCATCAGATATCTTAGAACGGCTGTCTGCCGTGTTTGAGAAGTCAAAGAGCTCTTGGTGTACAACTGCCATTTCTTCCCTGTGCGTCCTACTAGCGTTTTTTCTTCTTCTCCTCTGTTCTTCTCCCATCTGCTCCATGTACACATGCTGCTCTTTCTTCAGAAACGCATGCATCACAACTTTGTTCATTTGCACAATTTCTCTCATTCACTTTCGCTTGTACAGTGCATTTGGAAAGTATTCAGACCCCTTGACATTTTTGTTACGTTACAGTCTTATTCTAAAATGGATTACATCGTTTTTTCCCCTCATCAATCTACACAATACCCCATAATGACAAAGCAAAAACAGGTTGTTAGAAATGTTTGCACATTTATTACAAATAAAAAACTGAAACCGCAATTCATTACATAAGTATTCAGACCCTTTCCTCAGTACTTTGTTGACGCACCTTTGGCAGCGATTACAACCTCCAGTCTTCTTGGGTATGATGCTACAAGCTTGGCACACCTGTATTTGGGGAGTTTCTCCCATTCTTCTCTGCAGATCCTCTCAAGATCTGTCAGGTTGGATGGGGAGTGTCACTGCACAGCTATTTTCAGGTCTCTCCAGAGGGTTCAAGTTCGGGCTCTGGCGACCCACTCAAGGACATTCAGAGACTTGTCCCGAAGCCACTCCTGCGTTGTCTTGGCTGTGTGCTTAGGGTCGTTGTCCTGTTGGAAGGTGAACCTTCGCCACAGTCTGAGGTCCTGAGCGCTCTAGAGCAGGTTTTCATCAAGGATCTCTCTGTACTTTGCTCTGTTCATCTTTCCTTCGATCCTGACTAGTCTCCCAGTCCCTGATGCTGAAAAACATCCCCACAGCATGATGCTGCCACCACCATGCTTCACCGTAGGGATGGTGCCAGGTTTCCTCCAGATGTGACTCTTGGCATTCAGGCCAAAGAGTTCAATCTTGATTTCATCAGACCAGAGAGTCTTGTTTCTCATGGTCTTAGAGTCCTTTAGGTGCCTGATTGGTGGAGTGCTAAAGAGAGGTTGTCCTTCTGGAAGGTTCTCCCATCTCCACAGAGGAACTCTGGAGCTCTGTCAGAGTGACCATCGGGTTCTTGGTCACCTCCCTGACCAAGGCCCTTCTCCCCCGATTGCTCAGTTTGGCCGGGCAGCCAGCTCTAGGAAGAGGTGGTTCCAAACTTCTTCCATTTAAGAATGATGGAGGCCACTGTGTTCTTGTGGACCTTCAATGCTGCAGACATGTTTTGGTACCCTTCCCCAGATCTGTGCCTCGACACAATCCTGTCTCGGAGCTCTACGGACCATTCCTTTGACCTCACGGCTCGGTTTTTGCTCTGACATACACTGTCAACTGTGGGACCTTATATAGACAGGTGTGCCTTTCACAATCATGTCCAATCAATTGAATTTACCACAGGTGGACACCAATCAAGTTGTAGAAACATCTCAAGGATGATCAATGGAAACAGGATGCACCTGAGATCAATTTTGAGTCTCATAGCAAAGGGTCTGAATACTTATGTAAATAAGGTATGTGCAAAAAAAATCTAAAAACCTGTTTTCGCTTTGTCATTATGGGGTATTGTGTGTAGATTGATAAGAAAAATAAACAATGTAATCCATTTTAGAATAAGGCTGTAACGTAACAAAATGTGGAAAAAGTCAAGGGCTCTGAATAATTTCCGAATGCACTGTATATGTCCACACTCACTGAAAATTAGATTCGGTAGCTATAAGCTATGCTTGTATAACTTTATGACCTGGATTTGTCTGTCTTTGTAATTAGTTTATGTTCGTTTTAGCTCGTTAGCATTTAGCTAACAGCGTCTATGTGATTTCACTATTACTTGTGTTAATTTTGGTAGCATTCTGGTAATAGATGCCCAATGGGCTTTTATTTTGCGTTTTTAGCGCTCCCTTGTGTGCTATGCTGGTAATACCGTAAATCCTGGGATGGCAAAAGGACAGTATGGTGGTATGAAAATCTGGATACCGCCCAAACCTAGCATAGGCGCCTGAGTAATGGAGCAAATGCAGCCGCTGCACCCCCACTTTCAAAATAGGGGCGCAAAGTATGTTTTAGCACCCCCACTTTTTTTTTTACCAGAAAAGTATAATGATCCATTGGGTAATTTGTCATTTTTCAATGATTAGTAATGTTTTGAGCTAGTTTGTATTAAAATAGATATGTCCATTTTTTATAGAATAATTAACAGATTGCATTTTGCACCACCTCCCCCGTCGCCTCAAGATGAATGGTTTTGCCCACTGGAAAGTTTTGCTTCCCTACTGAGCGCCATTGTTTTGACTCAGTGCAGTTAGAAAGCACTAGTTGCACAACTGGTGTTTAAAATGAAAAGGCACCTGCAAAAGAAATGTTTTATGTATTTTGTTGTGCTGTTACATTTGTATCATTGTTTCATGACCTATGCACTCAGGGTGTTGCTACATTGCATTTGAGAGACGTGTTACCACAAGCAAATTTTGTAATTTCACTTTGTCTGTAAGAACCATGATGAGCACGGGCATGTCTGATTAGGCTTTTTTGTTTCGCAGCCTCTGGGACAATCTCAATTGATCGCGTCCTCTCTCCTCGCCTCAGAGGAGATCTTGCTTTCTCATCCAATTGGTTTTGAGAAGGAGAGAGGACACGAGGAGAATGCAATTGAGATTCTCCCACTGAGATTCTCCCACTGACTCTGAGTAGCCTTTCATCAGCCTACCAAAGGTTGCAACTTTTCAGAAAACTGCATGTCCGGTAGAATGGTGTTAAAAGCTGTTTACAGGCATTTAACACCATTCTGAATTTTTGCCATCTATTTTCCCAACATCAATCAGTTAAATCACATTGTTACAATGTTTTGTAACAGTCCTGGCTGAGTCTCACATGTGACCGTACAGTGGCGGCTTCGCAGTTACAATGTAGCCAAGCTGTCTCTGTATGCGCCTATGCGCAAAATGAAAAAATACCGGATATTTGTCACTCAATAAAACAGCTCTGCTTTGCTTGGTAAGTAATATTGAACAAATAAGCCATTTCTACCCTCGCTGCATCAAATATGTATGCTGCTGAGACAAATTTTAAAAAATGTCCTGGTGACACTGTGACAGCGCTTAAAAATAAATAAAGTCAATGTCGGAGGTAGGGATGGGCATGAGTCTCGACAGACCTCAAAACTCGATCTTTAACCAGAGATCACATTTGTTTTATTGTCTTGAAGAAAACGTTAATTTGCTTTGACTCTAGTGTTCCATGTGCATTTGCGGAGCACAGTCATACAGTGGATTCGGAAAGTATTCAGACCCCTTGACTTTTCCCACATTTTGTTACGTTACAGCCTTATTCTAAATTGGATTAAATAAATACAAATCCTCATCAATCTATACACAATACCCCATAATGACAACAGGTTTTTTGAAATTTTTGCAAATGTATAAAAAAAAAAACAGCTGAAATACCTTATTTACATAAGTATTCAGACCCTTTGCTATGAGACTTGAAATTAAGCTCAGGTGCATCCTGTTTCCATTGATCATCCTTGAGATGGAGTCCACCTGTGGTAAATTCAATTGATTGGACATGATTGGGAAAGGCACACACCTGTCTTTATAAGGTCCCACAGTTGACAGTGCATGTCAGAGCAAAAACCAAGCCATGAGGTCGAAGGAATTGTCCGTAGAGCTCCGAGACATGATTGTGTTGAGGCACAGATCTGGGGAAGGGTACCAAAAAATGTCTGCAGCATTGAAGGTCTTAAATGGAAGAAGTTTGGAACCACGAAGACTCTTCCTAGAGCTGGCCGCCTGGCCAAACTGAGCAATCGCGGTAGAAGGGCCTTGGTCAGGGAGGTGACCAAGAACCCGATGGTCTCTCTGACAGAGCTCCAGAATTCCTCTGTGGAGATGGCAGAAACTTCCAGAAGGACAACCACCTCTGCAGCACTCCACCAATCAGGCCTTTATGGTAGAGTGACCAGACGGAAGCCATTCCTCAGTAAATGGCACATGACAGCCCGCTTGGAGTTTTCCAAAAGGCACCTAAAGGATTCAGACCATGAGAAACAAGATTCTCTGGTCTGATGAAACCCTTCTCCAGAGCACTCACGACCTCAGACTGGGGCGAAGGTTCACCTTCCAACAGGAATATTTTCCCCCCCCATTTTTTCCCCCACCTTTATTTAACCAGGTAAGCCAGTTGAGAACAAGTTCTCATTTACAACTGCGACCTGGCCAAGATAAAGGATGACCCTAAGCACACAGCCAAGACAAACCAGGAGTGGCTTCGGAACAAGTCTCTGAATGTCCTTGAGTGGCCCAGCCAGAGCCTGGACATGAACCCGATCGAACATCTCTGGAGAGACCTGAAAATAGCTGTCCAGCGACGCTCCCCATCCAACCCCACAGAGCTTGAGAGGATCTAAAAAGAAGAATGGGAGAAACTCCCCAAATACAGCTGTGCCAAGCTTGTAGCGTCATACCCAAGAAGACTTGAAGCTGTAATCGCTGCCAAAGGTGCTTCAACAAAGTACTGAGTAAAGGGTCTGAATACTTATGTAAATCAATCACATTTATTTATAAAGCCCTTTTTACATCAGCAGATGACACAGTGCTATACAGAAACCCATCCTACAACCCCAAACAGCAAGCAATGCAGATGTAGAAGCACAGTGATATTTTGCTTTGTCATTATGGGGTATTGTGTGTAGATTGATGAGAAAAAACAACAACAATTTCATAAATTTTAGAATAAGGCTGTAACGTAACAAATTGTGGAAAGAGTCAAGGGGTCTGAATACTTTCCGAATGCACTGTAGGCTTCTACAAGCAAGCGCCACTGCTGAGGTTACTGCCTTGAAGAATCGGTTCCAAGATATAATATAACCAGTTGATATTATGGTTTCAATAAATCAATCTTAAACGGCACTTGTTTTTTTATTGACTGAATATATATGGGGCAATTTAGCGATAAGGATTTGTTATCTGTAATGGTTATGATAAATTAGGCATTGATGCGCACTGTTGGCATATAGATAAATGCACACAATTTATCTTTATTTTATTTGCAGGAAATGGTTAAAACAATTCACAAAAAAATATACAAAAATGTTTTACACCCCCACTTTCAGATAAAGTCAGGTGCCCATGTGTGTGTGTGTGTGTGTGTGTGTGTGTGTGTGTGTGTGTCTTTGTGTGTGATTGAGTATGGTGGGTGACATCTCAAGTCATAGCATTTACATTCATGAGAGATTACATTTGAAACAATTCTGATTACATTTAGTGTAATCAATTAAAGGGAATGTTCTGAAGTTAATGTACAGATTGATTTGACGTCTACAACTGATACTTGGCCGGTCAGCCTATGAAGTCATTAGATTAGGATTAAATCCTGCACTGATTTACTCACACTAAGCGATGGGAAGGGCTGGGGGGTTGGAGGTGACACAAATAGAATGTGGCGCTCGGCTTTACCCAGATTAAAACGCCTCAATGTCATTAGAAAAGAGCCATATGCCATAAGACTGCTAAATAACTAACAGAACGGCTACACGGACTATCTGTATTTAATTCTATGCATACTCACACTCATGCACACTGACACTCCAACACACACATAACATGCACACACATTTATACTGACTCTACACACATGCACACACGCTCATATACAATCATAATTTATGCTGCTGCTACTTTGTTTATCATATATCCTGATACCTTGTCACCTTACCCCTATACATATCTACCTCTATCACTACAGTATCCCTGCATATTGTAAATACAGTATTGGAACTGACTCTGTATATAGCTTCTTACTTTCTCGTGTTCTTCTTATTTCTTATTTTTATTTATTGTGTGTTTGTTCTACCTTATGTTATTTTTAGCGCTACATTGATATTGATTACTGCATTGTTCAGTTTGGAGAAAGAAAGGCATTTCACTATACTTCTGCACTTGACATTAAAAATGTAAAAGTTAATATGTGCATAATTATTTCCATGAACATTTGAAATAGTTGCAGGTCGGGCATTTATGACGTTACGGTCATCGTTTAAAATCTCGGATGTTAGACTACATTACCATATCTTATTGCAAATCTTGGTTGTGCGATTATCGTGCTGATCTTGACACTTAGCAGATATAATGTATCAAAATAATTCTTCACTGAAACAAAACGTGCATTGTAATATTGATTGCAACCTAATAGCATGTAGTTAAATCATTACCACAAACCCACTACTTTTGCGTTTTGCATAGCCTATTCGAGTTAATAATAGGTCTAGGCTTGTCAACGCTGAGGCTATTTGAAGTAACAACTGGCCCTCAAATCTCGCTCTGCGCCAGAAGACAGGTTAAAGTAACGCAAATTCAATCTAAAGAGGCCCACTGTAGCCTTTAAAAAGTACAACAGAGAATAGTATTTTAAATGGTGGGCAATGGCATATTCATTTCATTTAAAATACACTACATGACCAAAAGTATGTGGACACCTGCTCGTCGAACATCTCATTCCAGAATCATGGGCATTAATATGGAGTTGGTCCCCCCTTTGCTGCTATAACAGCCTCCACTCTTCTGGGAAGACTTTCCACTAGACGTTGGAACATTGCTGTGGGGACTTGCTTCCATTCAGCCACAAGAGCATTAGTGGGGTCGGCCATTGATGTTGGGCGATTAGGCCTGGCTTGCAGTTGGCGTTCCAATTCATCCCAAAAGTGTTCAATGGGGTTGAGGTCAGGGCTCTGTGCAGGCCAGTCAAGTTCTTCCACACCGATCTCGACAAACCATTTCTGTAGGGACCTTGCTTTGTGTACGGGGGCATTGTCATGCTGAAACAGGAAAGGGCCTTCCCCAAACTGTTGCCACAAAGTTGGAAGCACAGAATCGTCTAGAATGTCATTGTATGCTGTAGCTTAAGATTTCCCTTCACTGGAACTAACAGGCCCAGCCCGAACCATGAAAAACAGACCCAGACCATTATTCCTCCTCCATATGATGGTGCCAGGTTGAAAGTCACTGAGCTCTCCAGTACAGGCCATTCTACTGCCAATGTTTGTCTATGGAGATTGCATGGCTGGGTGCTCGATTTTATACACCTGTCAGCAACGGGTGTGGCTGAAATAGCCCAATCCACTAATTTGAAGGGGTGTCCACATACTTTTGTATATATAGTGTAGTTCCACTGCCTCAACCCTTATGTCCCAACCTGGTCTCAGATCATTTCGGATTATTCTGTACGTAAATCTGATACACTCCATGTATTATGACATGTTATGTTTCGAATGGTATGCATTGATTTGTGGAAGTCCATCATCCATTTCGTAGAATATGTGACGAATTTGCTAAATGAAAAATATATTACCAATATGCAAAACATATTTTTCCAATTTGGTGTTGCTAACATTAGGTAGGCTAGGGGTTAGGGGTTAAGTTTAGGGTTAAGGTTAGGAGTTAGGTTAAAGGATTAACGTTAGGGTTAGATGAAGGGTTAGCTTAAAGGATTAAGGTTAGGGGAAGGGTTAGCTAACATGCTAAGTAGTTGCAAAGTAGCTAAAAAGTAGTAAGTAGTTGCAAAGTGTCTAATTAGCTAAAAATTGTCCATGATGAGATTTGAACATGCAATCTTTGGGTTGCTAGATGTTTGCGTTATAGGTCCACCCATCCAGACGTTCAAGTTATACGCCCACCCATCCACCCTCCTTTTCCCACACCCATCCACCCTCCTTTGCCTTAAGTAACCTTATGTCTTATGTAACCATACCAAATGTAACATATCATATTAATTTAAGTATCCCGGATTTACCGTTGACCGTTTATGTTACGTCTAGTCTATGAGACCAGGCTGTATGTCCAGACGCATTGCGCAGAAAACTCAGTGACATAAATTAATAAATATAAAATAATAATGCAGGCAAAATTTCGCCAGCTCACACAAGCTCATACTACACATAATGGCACATTTGAGTTTCAGCACGTCCTTGCACTGGACAGCAACCAATCTTATTAACTGATGCTCGGGTGAGGCGGAAGCTTTAAATTGCGCATTATAGGCTATGCTACAATGTGTTCACAAACTGTACATTTCCGCCTGGTCACATTCGTACGTGTACAACCAGCATAATTAAAGGACGCCCATGACATCATTGTAAAGCCTGTAGCTAACTAGGTGCTGCGGACTTGCTAATTTAAAAATAAAATAACTTTGACCATTTATTTCAAACTATGAAGCCGAGGTGGTAAAATGCTAATTAAATGCAATAACTGCATGCAGGCGGGTGTCCCGTGCCACTACAAAAACAGACAAGTTTGCTGAGTTCTTATATAGTGTGAGTGGGAACATTATCATTGCGTTTTTGCTTTGCTTCTTCTCCACTGTAGTGTATTTTGGAGGCTAGGACTGGAACTATATCGTGCACATTAACTGGTTGGATAGCCAGCCAGTCATGAAATTGGCTGCTAAGTAAAGTTACTACTAGTAGCTAGCTAATATCGATGAGACTAAATTAAAAAGAGGAGCGTTTGTCAAGTGTCATGACTCATGCATGTTATGTATACATAACTAGCTATATAGCTTGTGACAAGGCAGAAACAGTTTCACTCTTCATCTGCATAAATTAAAAAAATATTGATGAGAAAACGACATCACCACTTTGTGCAAGTTAAAGACCCGAGCCAGCTAGCTGTTGAACATTTTGAACATGACAACTTTCAAGCAACACAAAGACAGCAAGTTAGCGAACTATTTTCGAATTCGGCATTTGTTTCACAACCCATCTAAGGTTGCAAGCTAGCTTCATCTAGCCGGCATAATACTTTAAGCCTTGTTTGTCGATCAGTAATGCTAGCTATCTATGCCATACCAACCTGCCTAGCAGCCGACTAAACTGTGTGAAATTGCGGGCTATTCTTTGGGGTGCTGAAATCTGTAGTTTTTGATAAAAACGTAATTTTGTGTGACGTCGGAGCTCCAGTCCGCCCACACTAGTCGCTGCTCAACTCCATCATAAATCGTAGAGTTGAGTTTAATCCGCTAGCTGCCCATCCAACCAGCTAGCAATGGGCAGCTAGCTAGCTAAATATTTATAGTACAGAAAATACATTATTCAAGTCTAAATTGAATATCAGTAGTGCTGTAGTAAATTATCTATTATAAAGCCAGTTAAAATCGCATGAATACTTTATAAACCTACAAATATAGCATGTTAATTTAAAGCAAAACACATGTAACTGAATGGGTTTTCCGACGTTCTGAAGCTTTCTTTACCCTTCGTGGTTGTTGCTAAACTAAACTAAACAATGGGCCCCACGTCATTGATGACACAAACCTGTCTTCCTCCATGGTGTTAGAGGTAGAGGGGCCATATGTGCTGCATTGCTGCAGGCGACCATCACTAGGTAAACGACTAGACTCACCCCAGCTGCTCGCTGTCCTGCCACAAAATTCCCGCGTCCTAGGGTTCCATATGAAGTCCTTCCAAGTGCTCTTCTCAGCATCCTTTGCCATTTTGCTAGATTTTTGTACTCCACGGACTGTTACCTGGCTTTATAGCCTAATGTAGTAGGTCGTTAGGGTGATATGTGAAATATCTAGCTGTGAGGTTGGCCTACACTGCAAAACCTGTTACAGGGTTGCTCTGGAAACAAACGGGTGCCAATTCCTCAGATAGAAAGCAGAAAGACGCTTTCGAGCACACAAATGAAGAGCTGCTTTGAAAGAAAAGGATGAAAATCCGGCAGCTCCGTGCTACGGTTTCTAATTACAGTTAATGTATAATAAACGACGGTGGTGTTGACACTACACTCAGTACAAACCCAGCATCTGCCCTACCACAACTTCTAGTCCGCATTCCGCAGTTTTGATGAGTGATGCAGAGATGAAGTGATACTGCAGTAAAGTGCTCTCTCTTCATCTCTCTCTCTCTCTCTCACTCGCTACCAGTCTCTCCCTCGCTCACCGTCACTCAAGCCTCACCCCCCTACCCATCCCTCTCTAACCAATCATATGCCCCCTGTAACCTGTGTTTCTCAGTTAACGTCAGAGCAAGGACTTGAGTGACAAGCATTCCAGCTAATTATATTAGCACTGGAGATTCCTCCTGCAGCCTGTGCATGTGTCTGAAGACAGTGGTGCCACAGATAGATATCACATTTTTGGTGGTACTGCTCATAGATGAGGCTCTTGAACATAGCTCATAGTCACATCCATCTGAATGAAATGTCTCCACCATCAACATCCCCTTCCTGAAACCCACACTGTTGAAAAATGCAGATTCCTCTAAGGATGTATTTATTATGTTGCGGTTAATTCCCCTGCAGTCCTCTAAACCTGGCTGTCATGAGGGAAGGAAGGAGGAGGAAGGAGGGACATATGGAGCTGACTCACACAATATCAATATGATGCTTATTTGCACAACTGGCAACTGGATGTCTATGATAATGTAGCTTACTGTAGAAGAGGCTAGCCAATTTAGGGAAAAGCAGGGTGATCTGATAATACGCAGAGTCAGTATATAGCCTGTCCAGATCTTTTGCCTTAGCTAAATTGATCCCTGCATTGCTTGGCAGTGGTGTCTGGTCTCCCAGTCAGTCTAATGGCAATGCAGGGTCAAGTCTAAAGGCTGATGGATTACTCTGCAGTACTCCTGGTGCCATATGACGTGGCCTGTTCTGCCACTGGCATCCATCCGCATGTCAATGTGTGCATGTATGTGCGTGAGAGCGTACATACGTGTGTGTGTGTGTGTGTACATACAGTATACTGCATTGATGAATCTCAGAGACTGGTAACCAGTACAGTTGATGAGAATGGTGCCCTCACTTGGAGATCTAAGATATTACAACACGTGTGTGTCTGGGCGGTGTCACTGGGTTCATAGCCTTGCAGCAGAATCCTGTTAAGAGGGCATTCTGACTGTCTGCAATGGTTTTAACCAGAGACAATCTTCTACATTCACCACTACTTATCTTACCAATGATAGCAGATATGAAACCTAAAACATAAGAAATGTGAAGATATAATGCAAAGCAAATATATTTTGTTAGTAAGCTTCTGTATGTCATGACATGAAACATAAAGACATGCAAAAATCCTGTTCATTATATAAAATTTATTTAATGACGATATCAATGCGAATATAGCACTACAGTGATTTCCAAAGTACACCGTATCTTACCATATCAATATAGTATGGCACTCATATACTGGCCACTGTTTAGTTGACACGCAAAGCTGACAGCTTCTGTAAACTAGTTAGTAAATTATGCATAAGTTATCAATTGTTGTGATGAATTAAAAAATATGATAACTTGGTATATCTGAAATACAATTGGGCACACTTTTCAATGGATTTGGGATAGAACCCTAACTCTGACATGTTTTCAATGTAAGGAATCCCTGCATGCATTGCAGTTCCCTTCTCCCCCTCAACATGGTCTTCATCACTGTTTGTTTGTTTTAAACTATAGTCAAATGGGTGATAATAACCTGGACCATTAAAACAGACTGTTGAAGTAGTAAAAAGTGAATCAGTGACTTAGTAATAATGGTGCAATGTCACCTCAACATTTTGGAGACTTTTCCACGGGGTGGAACTGGAAATGTACAGGTTGGTGCTAACCAGTAAAACAACAACATCAACCAGGAGACATTCAAGTGCCAGAATACAAGTACAGAGGGATTGACTCATCAAAGTACAAACTTCATATCTTTTAGTAAATAAAAACAAGTATGTAACAACCACAATAGTAGTAATATTAGATATGGTCATGAATACTGAAATTGTAATTGTAATTTAATTAACAACAACATTAGTAGTAGTAGTTTGAGATAGCAGCAAAGTATTTCAGACAATGTCCAAACAATGATCAAACTGAGTTGTTCAAACCTGTACATAAATACAATGTATGTAGAAAAAGGCATAAATACAACAACTGTATGTACTGCATAAAGGGAATATTGCACAAATATGATACGACAATTGTGAGACAGTGCCTTTGTCTTGAGGGCTTGTAATTGATTGGTAGAATCGTACAGTAATGTGTGTGTAGACCAATTGCAACAGATAAAGTAACTCATTCTTTATTATTATTATTATTATTTATTTTTTTACAATTGAACAAATGTACGTTTTTACATTATATGCTACATTATATTTATTGATTACAAGTATGAAAGTGGAAACAATTGCTACATTTTCAATACAGTTGTACATCTATTTACAGTAGTATATAGGGGTTTTGTTTCTCGTAAGCATATGCTATGTTTTTGTGCAGGTTCTTCCAGCATTCTGTTTGAGGTGTGTGTGTGATGATGTTACACTGCCCTATCAACTGCAGCATTTCCTACTGTCTGTGTTGATAGGTGTGTCAGTGCTTTGTTTTGTGGGGTGGGATGATCATCAATATGCAACAGTGAGTCCACATGACCAGTGGTGTTTTTTTTTTGCCAGTGATGTATTTTGTACAATTAATCTGTGTCCGCTTGTATTGCATTTTAGTGTACATACATGTGCCATCTGTCATAATAAGATATGTTTTAATGATTCCCCCAGCAACACTTTAATATTTTTACACAACCACAACATAACATTTCAACAGGACTTTTCATGTTGTATGTAGTTATATAATGGCATCTTCAAGAATAATGTTAAAATCTCACATGACCATCTCCACACAATTAATTGATATGGTTTTAAACAGTACTGTATGTCTGATCAATGACATGCAGGATATGACACGTTAACTGTGACTTTGAGTTCAAGTCTGAGATATGTTTTGGCCGGCTGACACGTTTTAACATTGTTACTCCCACATTGGGAACATATTGCTATAAAATTTCAGAAACTTTGAGAAAGTCTGTATATTTACATTACAAATATAAAAACAGTTAGGTGGTATTTCCCTCCTCAATCATGATTACTTCATCTCCACAACAACAATCTACTTATACCCAGACATCAAGGCAAACCAAACCATCTCATATGCACTCAACATGTTTCAATGTTTCTATAATAGTAAGAATCCCTTAACATGTTTCAATGTTTCTATAATAGTAAGAATCCCTTATCCCATCTCATTTTTATGAAAGGCTAGAGAGTATAAGTGTGTGTGTTTTAAGTGTCTGTAACCAGGTTTCCATCCAACCTTTTCATGCGAGTAAAGTACCAAAAAATCTCATGACAGGCCTGATGGAATCAGAAAATGTCTCGGTAAACTTTCCAAATGTCGACAAAACAAAATATGCTAGACAAGGTGGGATCTTTTTGTGTCTGTAAAATTAATGTCGGTGGAAACGCTTTTATGCGCAAATATTGATATAATAACCATCATATCGAAGTAAACTTGAAGTCACGCGATGACATGTTGTGTGGTCCTCACACTACGACTCGTCGGGAAAGCATGCAGTTTATTAGGCTACAGATGAAAAAACTTCACAGGGTGGTGAACGTGCAAGGTGATGAGCTTGATGGCCCTTTCCAATAAATATCAATGGCCTTATTCGGGTGACATGATCATCGATGCTTGGCTGCCGTTACTTTAAGCTTTAAACTTGGGGAAATTAGGCCAAATTAGTTAAACCAGTGTTGCTCTTATAGTATAAATCCTCCCCTTTTTTATTTTGTCTCAACGAATGCTGAGTCGACTGGGGTTTAAGATATTAATAAAGAGTCAAGGAAGGGCTTTTAGAATACTACATTTAAAGTGTAAGAAATCACATTTAAAGTGTAAAATATCACACAGTACTGACGGATTGTACGTATGTCTCTTCTTGGTTTCATGTTTGATTGGTATATCCCTCAACTGAATCTTCCCCATTTTTTCCATCTCTACAAAGTCATACTTTAAATCCCTCTTGGCAAAATAACATTTATGTTTCAGTTGTTCCTTATCTCTCTGGCCCACACACCTCTAAACATCTCAGTAACCTTGAAGACCTTGTATCAGCTCCACATAAAGTTTATCTTACCATGTGAGAGCACAAAACTCTCATCTTACTCTCATGCATATTCTCTCTCTTCTGTGGTCAGCGGTGATCACACTGTCACTCCTAAGAGAGAAAACAGTTCTCCATCCTTTTTCCCTTTGTAGAGAGTGATTCCCACCATCTCTCTCCACTTGTAAACTTCTTGTGTCTCACCACAATAGTGCCCAATAGTACTTATTTAGTACATAGTACTTGCCCCTATCTTTCTACTGTACCTCTGCTGCCCCACCACGGCCCCCTCAGATGGCAGTGTCCCACACCACGGCCTGGGGCCTCTGGCAGGGGGGCGTACCAGTCTTGCGGGGTTCAGGGGTCCGTCTCCAGCTGGGCAGGATGGGCATACTGTCCTGCTTACACAGGCTCTTGTCCGGGCGCCGGTGGGCCTTGATCTCTTTGCATAGGCAGCGCTTCCTCTCGATGACCTCCAGCAGCTTGCCATCCCTCTGGGTCTGGGCTGCGGATGCGGCGGCACCCCCAGTGGTGGGAGGCTGTCCCTGGGCTAGCTGGGCCAGGTGCTGGAACTGCAGCTGGAGGTGGTGCTGCTGCTGCAGCTGCTGGAGCTGTTGCTGTAACTGCAGCTGCTGCTGATGTAGCTGGAGCTGCTGCTGCTGTCTAGACAGACTAGGACTGCAGGGTGTCTGGGAGGAGTGGGAAAGCCCATGCAACTGGACAGAGAGAGGGACAGAGAGGGAGAAAGGAGGGGAGTTAAAGGAAGATGCATGATTTGGGGATTTGTATCAGTACATTACGTTAAATTTAACCTGGGGTATGCATGAATACTGCATCCATGTTGTATCCCTGTAAACACTGAATCCTTGTTGTAGCACTGAATCCCTGAACAGCTCCTACCCCCAAGCCATAAGAGTGCTAAATAAGACTGCTAAATAGCTCATCAAATTGCTACCCGGACTACCTGCATTGACCCTTTTTTGCACTAACTCTCTTGCACTGACTCTATGCACACACACTGGACTCTACCCACACACTCACACATACTTACACTGACACCCCAATACACACATACGCCCACACACACATAACATGCGCACACATGCATACTGATGCCACACTCACACACACCTACACACTTTCACACTCACCACATACACTACCGGTCAAATGTTTTAGAACACCTACTCATTCAAGGGTTTTTCTTTATTTTTACTATTTTTACTATCATCAAGGCAAAGGGTGGCTGTTTGAATATATTTTGATTTGTTTAACACTTTTTTGGGTTACTACATGATTCCATATGTGTCATTTCATAGTTTTGATGTCTTCACTATTATTCTACAATGTAGAAAATAGTAAAAATAAAGAAAAACCCTTGAATGAGTAGGTGTTCTAAAACCTTTGACCGGTAGTGTACGCTGCTGCTACTGTCTATTATCTATCCTGTTGCCTAGTCACTTGACCTTTACCTATATGTACATACTGTAGCTACCTCAATTACCTTATACCCCTGCACACCGACTTGATACTGGTACTCCCTGTATATAGCCATGTTATTTTTACTCATTATTGTTATTCGTTATTCACTGTGTATTTATTCCTTGTGTCACTATTTCTATTTTTTATTTTATCTTTATCTTTAACTCTGCATTGTTGGAAAAGGACCCGTAAATAAGCATTTCACTGTTAGTCTACACCTGTTTTTTTCTACAAATATAATTTCATTTTACTTGAGCATTGAAGACCAAGCCCAGCAACCACTACATCGTCAATAAGAATATGTTGCACCATAGCCTGCCACTAGATGGAGTGTGACACCATATTCGAGCATGTGGCTCCCCATTGTGTGCGAAGGAGGGTCAGGCAGCACACGCAGACAGTCTCTGCAGCACAGCACAGCACACTTGAACTGCGTCAGCATTTGAGGTGCAGCCAAGTGACTGGGCAAAACGCAACGCTATTGGACAGCGGCTCACTGCTCCAAAACACTGTAGAGAAGCATACTCCTTACATCTCTGCATCTCCGCATACGTCAGTTAGAGCATCGCTCTCCCCTGGACTTATTATTTAAGGCTGCTGGCCACAACCTTATTCTGCTCACTGAACATATCTCCACACTATAAATAGCTCAGGAGGAGGGTTGTTGCTATCAGCACAGGGAAAAATAACAATGGCCATATTCTTCATAATAATTCCAATACTACTACTTGTACAAATGATAGTAATCACAGTAATACCAAAGATCATCGTCATTATAATAATAGGTATTATTCACCTGACTCAGTGCCTCTCGATGAGGCAGGCTGCTCTGCCTCTGAACGTCGCATCCACTCACCTGCTTCACCCCAGAGGTGGATGATGAGCGGCCGAATCGACCCAGTTCTGGAACACAGAAAAAAACAAGCACTGTTCATACACCTGTCTATAACCACAAATCAATTATGGTTATTGTGCAGTTCATGTTGTCAGGGAGAACAGCTGTGCATATCGAATGCATTGCATTCTTACATGTGTATATGTACAACCGTTGGTACATGTGGGGGAGGTATTATGTGCATAAGTATGTGTATATGTGTGTATATATAGCTCTAGTACTGCATACCATCCTTTCCCCTATGCTGCCACTGATGATCTTAAACCATAACACAATGATGATGTGAGTGTGGATTTAAGAAATCCAGGTAATAGGATCTTCAGATAAATCTGCTGATGTGGTCTCTTTTCTAACGCGCTTTTTGTGTGCAAGTGAAATCATTGACATACTTTAGAGCACTTTCCCTTAGAAAGATTCTGCTAGAAGGAATCTGTGCTAGGTGTCTTAGTGCTTACCTCCATTGCGATAGGCTGGGAAAGTTTGGCAGGGGAGAGGGAGACCCCCTCTAGGCAAGGCTCGGAACCCCAAGGACCCCCCCTCCATCCCGGCCAGGGACTCACTGTGGCCCAGCCCCCTCCCTCCAGTGAAGCGTACTGGGATCCCAGAGTGGCCTCCTCCTCCTCCACCTCCTCCTCGATGCCCTGGGACCAGCTCCTCCTTGTCCACCCTCAGGAGGGCATCGGCACTGCCATTCCATGCACGCCCTTCATCCTCTTGAGAGGGGAATGACAGAAGGGAATTGTTGAGTAAACATACAATGTTTGTCTATTGACTGTATAGTAACAGATTACACTTAACTTACAGTCTAATAGTCTGATTATCCCTCTAAGGGATGAGAGGAACTTCTGATAAAATTCAATATTCAATTCTAACCCATGATGCCCCCCAGCACATGTTAACTTACTTTCTCTCGCTGTCTCTCGGCTGCCGTGGCTGAAGGAGAGTTTCCTCTGCATGGGCCAGTAGGACCCGTCGTCTCCAAAGCCACTGCTGTCCCAGGGCATGAACGCAGCCTTCCCCTGAACGGGCCCAGGCACCGTGCTGCTTTTGGAGGCCACATCACTGTGACCCTGGTGGTGCAAGGAGGGCAGATGAGACCCTCCTCGCAGGCTGTCGTACGCCGGGGGTCTCCGGAAGTCCACTGAGGGGTAGGTCCAGAGCAGGGGGCTGTCTGAGGAGGGGGGCTTGTAGGCAGGCAGGCCATGAGGGGTGTGGGAGCGTTGGAGGTGGGGGCGAGAGTGAGGGCGAGAGTGAGAGGAGGTGGAGGAGGACTGGATTGGGGTTGAACTGGTGCTGGTCTGGGATGAATGGCTGTTGGTGATGGGAGTGCTCTCAGCCTGAGAGGAGGTAGAGTGGGACCCTGTTTCTCTGTCCCTGTCACGGTCTCGCTCTCTGTCTCTCTCCCTGTGTCTCTCTCTGTCACTGTCCCTGTCTCTGTCTCTTTCTCTGTCTCTGTGATTGTCCCTGTGACCATCTCTTTCCCTCTCTCTGTCCCTGTCCCTCTCTCTGTCCCTTTCCCTGTCTCCTTTGTCTGACTTCAAGCAGAAGCTCACAGACTTGCCCTCCTTGCCAGAGCCCTGGGTCTGGGTCTGGGCAGTGGACTTGGAGGAGGTTTCTGAGCCATTCTTGTTGTTGGTGTTGGGGTTGGGCGAGTCTCCTCTATCTGGCTTGCGGTAGTGGTGGTAGTGTGAGGGGCGGTGGTGGGGGTGGTGGTGCTGGTGGGAGTAGGGGGAGGTGGACTTGGAGGAAGGGGGCAGTGGTGTGGAGTGGCTCCTGGCCCTTAGCCCCGGTGCAGGGTCAAGCTGGCTGTCTCTGTCTCTGTCTCTGTCTCTGTCTCTGTCTCTGTCTCTGTCTCTGTCTCTGCTCTGCTTGTCTCTCTCCTTAGACTCCTTACAGCCTGACAGGGGCATGGGGAGGTTGGAGGAGGGGGTGGTAGTGGCGGAGGAGGTGCTGGATGGAGTTGTCATACTGGAGGAGGTCTGGATGCTGATGGTTCCCAGTTTGGCAGCAGCAGCTTTGTGTTGGACCCCAACCCCGCTAGAGGCAGCAGCTGGCTGGGGGAAGGCGAGCAGCGGAGGCCGGTGCTGCAGCAGGTTGGGGAAGGGGGCCGGGATCTTACTGTTGGACTCTGTCTCTGATTTGTTCCCCTGGAGGAGATAGGGGGTAGGGGCTCGTGGGGGTTGTGGGCTGGAGGAGAGTGGCTGGGGAACAGGGGTAGAGGAGGTGGAGGAGGGGAGGGGCGAGGAGTGGGAGATGGACACTGTGGCTTTAGGTTTGGAACAGGAGGGGGAGGAGGAGGAGGGGCGAGGTAGAGGGGCAGAGATGCCAGAGGAGGAGTGGTGGTGTTTGGAGGATTTGAGTCTCTCGTGTTTGAGAGGGAGGCGTTTGTGTCCCTCTCTGTCCTCTGGCAGCGGGTACTTCATCTCCTCATAGATGGCCTCGCTCTGGTCTGAGTCTGAGTCAGGCGTGGTGGCGACAGGAGTGACAGGATGAGGGGTGGCAGTCTGGCTCTCCCTGGTGAACACCTGTCCCACCATCTCTATGTAGACAGGCTCATCGTCCCCCTCCTCCCCCTGGGGCTGACCCTCACCCCCCTGGAAGGGCAGAGGCGTGGCAGGAGGGGGCACGCGGGGTGGTGGGGGGTCAAACGATAGCTGAGTGCTGGGACTTCGTTTGGGCTTCAGAGGCGGCACCTTCTTGGACATGTCCCCTGAGTCCGACTTCTTCATTGCTGCAGGGGAAAGAGACAGAGCAATGAACTAGAGATATTTCAATCATCACAACAGGGACAATAATAATAACCCACATTTCCAAATTTCCCCACTTCACTGCCCTCATAACTGTTGCCATAGCCTACCATTCTTCTTCTCTGAGTGTTTGGCCTGCGAGTGATTGGGCAGGGGCGGCGGAGGGGTGTCCGGGAGGGCGTGAGGTGCTCTGGGGTCTGAGGAGGAGGAGCTGAGGCGGGTGCTGGGGTGTCGTTTGGGTTTGGTAGGGGGGCAGCGGCCGCCGTGCTGTGACTGGGTGTCAGAGTAATCCTCCCCGTTCTCCAGACCTGTGTCTCTAGCGCCCACGGCGTGGCAGGACTGGGAGCGGGGGGCCATAGCAGAGGCACAGGAGTGAGGGGACAGATCCTGGGAGGCAGGCATGGTCATGAAGCCCATGCGGAAGTGGCGTCGGAAGGACGCCAGGTCACGGACCTTGCCCACCGTGGCTGAGGAGGGGTCCTTCTGGCTGGAGCTGGAAAACACAGGAAGAACAGCATTCCCTCATTCAGCACTTAATCACGTCTCAGTGAAGGACCTTCATTTATTTCCCCATTGTGTTGCCCCTCCCCTTTACTTCCTTGCTCCCTTTTTCTTTTTCTCTTCAAAAACATTATTTAAATAGCTTCAGTCCTCTACTCCTCTTCCTCTGTCTGTCTGTCACTCACACACTCACACACACACACTGCTGCTCATGCATGGATGGCACAAGGAGCGTAGTTTCCCATTGGAGAGTGAGTGATGAGAGATTGGGTGAGGCAGTGCAGCAGCTGTGCGTGCCAGTATTGTGTGTGGAGGAGGGACTCTTCCATTTCCACCCCTCCACATCTGCTCCCCTAGCTCACAAACACATTCAATAAGGAAATTACTTCCCCTAAAATCGAACTCCCCAAAATCTAGCTACTCCTCTCTGACTATGGAAATTACTTCCCCTAAAATCGAACTCCCCAAAATCTAGCTACTCCTCTCTGACTATAATCTCCCTGTATGTACGTCACTGTGTCACTGGGTTTCTCTAACTCATTCTTTATCTGTTTTATTACCTTGTCTCTACACTACACTCATCATGACCTCTGCCAAGCATTTGATCTGTTTCCATGGCAACTGACTTGCCTGTTTATTGGTTTAGTGGTTTGTCTTAAAACCCATGAAATTGCACATGGTATTGCTTGCCAATGTACAGTACTAAACATACTGCAAACAAGCACACAAAAGAACTGCAATTTCTTTGGCTATTTATTGCCTGAAAAAAGGTGTGGCAGTGCAGCATAAAAATTCCAACTGGAGTTTTCTTCGATGAAAGTAAATATATCGGAGTTGAATGTATAAAGTACTGTACTGTTCCTTTGATTAAACAGATGACTCAATTCTTATTTTAGTCATTTAGCAGACGTTCTTATCCAGAGCGACTTACAGGAGCAATTAGGGTTAAGTGCCTTGCTCAAGGGCACATCGACAGATTTTTTCACCTAGTCGGCTCGGGGATTAGAACCAGCGACCTTTCGGTTACTGGCACAACGCTCTTAACCACTAAGCTACCTGCCGCCCCCATTTGCTTATTTGCTCTCTAAAGCCAACTTTACTTTCAAAAACTTGATATGGATAATCCCTGAAGGTCTTTTGAAGGTCATCATGACCGCATCCAAACTACCATCATGCATGAACGCCACAGATTCAGAACATCTTTGGTTTCCTAATAAGTGAAACCAAAATCAATATCTCACCAATAAAGCTACTGATTGATTCAATTGGAGCAGGATCCATACAACAGTGTACCTTGATGAGCAATAACATGGGATGGGGAGCTGCAGCTGACATGGTCCAAATCTGGAGTTATTACATATAGAATATACAGTATAGCTCTGTAAATGAACCTTTATAAAGGTGACTCAGCCGTAACAACAGTGGCTATAGTCTGTAGAAAAACACTGTGCATAACTATTACCATGAAAAGAGCTGAAATGATACTGCTACAACCATCTAGAAGGAAATGATTGGCTGTCTGGCACAGTACATAAAAAGACGAGTGTCAGCTATGGCTCGTGACCTTTTCAACCTGTTTCTCTGATTCCTATTACACATGAGGTATCTATTGATCCTGTTCCACTGTGGAGAGGAGAGGTGAGGAAGGAAAGAGGGGATGAAGGGGTGGGATCTGACTTCTCTAGCAGGACCGGAGGAATGGATCTGGAGGCAACGACCGCCTTTTTGTTTCCCTGCTGGGAACGAGTGGGAGCTGAGTGTGTGGGTGCACACATCTGTGTGTGTGTCTGGTGTGTGTGTGTGTGTGTGAGAGAGAGAGAGAGAGAGAGAGAGAGAGAGAGAGAGAGAGAGAGAGAGAGAGAAAGAGAGAGAGAGAGAGAGAGAGAGAGAGAGAGAGAGAGAGAGAGAGAGAGAGAGAGAGAGCCTGGGTAACTGGGTCTCTACGTGTGTGAGGAGAGGAGGAGGAGATGTTGTGCTTCCGAGCATGCAATCAAAGGCCTCATTTAGGAGGTTATTGCATGTGAGCGATCCCTGAGTGCATGTTGCCTTGTTTGTTTGAGGTAGAGGAAGCAAGAGCAATAAAACGTAACAAACTACACACCCAAATGTAGGCCTTGTTTTTAGGTCACAATGTGAGCGTGCACCTTCCTATTGAGAGGAGGGAAGCTAGCGCAGGCAGCGGAAACTGCACTGAGCATGTTCATCATGGAGAACAGAGATGCAACTGTTTTCTGTCTCATTGCATTATGTGAAGAAAAGCCAAGAGCAGAGCTGTGTGTGTGTGTGTGTGTGTGTGTGTGTGTGTGTGTGTCTTTAAGTGTGCCTGTGGGTATATGTGTGTGTGCGCCTGCGGGTGTGGAAGTGTTTGTGCTTGCCATAATCTACATAGACACCAATGGGCCACATTGTCCCTATAATAAAGGCCATAAAGCTCCTCTCTTCCCATCTTCTGTTCCTCTCATCTCTTGTTTCTCTACTTCCTTTCTACATGCCCCCACTCCCCTTAGGATGACAATTAAGAGGTTACACATAAAATATGAACAATAAAACTCTTCCACATCAGTTCAGAGATTTACAATTGAACTGAACTGAATAATCTAATTCCATCTCTTCAGTTCACCTCTCCTCACCTCTTCTTATTGCCCTCCTGGTCCTTGTGCCTCCAGTCCAGTCGGCTCTTACGATACAGCAGGTTCATGTCGCCGCGGGGACACTGCTCCTCCTCGCAGCCAATCACAGCGCAATGTAGCCGCTTGCCCCTCCTCTCTATGTCACGCAAGAAATGCTCCACCGCCACATCCTGGGCAGAGCCAGAGCTCATGGTATAGAAGACCAATAGGGTGAAGGGGATGGATGTCACTGCAGACCAAGCTTGAATCACCTAGACATGGAGAAGATGGGGACATTGTCATTGTTAATAGTCATCTACTATATGTTGAGCTGACATGACAGAGCCATGTCCAGTTGTCCTCTTACACAGTTTTCATGTCGACATGCTGTATGTAGGGCAGCAGCAGTTACAACATGGTTATAGTACCTGGCTCCTTCTCTTCCATATAGGTGAACAGGCCAGGAGGGATTCCTCCAGACATAATGATGTGCTCAGAGACAGGGTAGGACTAACGAGGAGTGAAAGTTAAAACCCAGAGATGCAGCATTATGAACCATGTCTGACAAAATATCTGACCAAAACATGTGAAAACATCCAAATAAACGGACTATGCAATGCAGGAAACGTAGCTAATAAGGCTCCTTGTGTCATGGACATACTTTCCTCCAGGCTAAAACAAAGGTAGCCAGGTACCCAGGTAGCCAGGCAGCAAGGCAGCCAGGCAGCCAGGTAGCCAGGCAGCCAGGTAGCAAGGTAGCTAGGTACGGTATGTTTACCCAGCCCACTGTGTTGTTTACCCCAACGCCCAACCTACAATGGATCACATGAAAACACTATTTATATGTTCATTATCCAATTATGACTATCTGAGTAAGCACGGTAACTCAGCTGCAGTGTTGCTCTCTGGCTGGGGGCCTTGGGGTGGCCTAGCTTGGGCTGTCTGCTACCCAGGCAGTAATGTGGTTTGTCATATGTAGCGCACGCAGGGCTTCCTGCACACGCTATTCACCCCATGAAGAGTCAGGCTTGTTGTGGGGAAGATATTTGAGGGCCCAACAGTGTTGTGTGCGTTGGAGTATGTATGCGAGCGCGGCGCTGCAATTGGCTAAGAAAAGCGCAGCTGTCAGCTGGTGTGTGAGTGTTCAAGTGCTTTTGGTGGTTTAACTTATGCTGCATGGGACACTCTTTCCTTGCTATTGGTTTTGGTTTAAACATCATTGCATACACGGGATGAAACGCATGCCAACATACAATGTAGACAAATTCATTAGTGGTCTACTACTACTACACATTCAAGTATGCACTCAATGAACCCACCCATACATAACTTTATCAACCTTCTCCAACAGCAAAGGGAATTCTCAAAACTGACTCTATTAGGTTATACATAAATTATTGTATGTCTGTCTCTGTACTTTGTTGTTCTGTTGAACTACCTGTTTTTACCGATTGGCATTCTATAAATAAGAGACCAATTTAATGTCTGTAACCAATAACAATCTAAACCTCAATCTGATTCCAGTAAATGGAAGTGTGCAGACTGCAGAGCCATAAACAATATGGCTCTGAGAGCACAGGGTTCTCTACAGTGAGAGATGACATCATACTGAGAGCGGTGTCATCCCATCATGGTTCTGACATGGCCCTGTGTGTCACCCTGTGTGCCATCGTAGCTCCCACTATTCCTATTGTCCAGTGCCCTGGCCTCCCCACACACAATGGCCTGCTGCATTGCTGCGGCCTGGCCGCCCTGCGTGGCGTGGGGTGGGGTGGCGTGTAGTGTGACTCAGTGTTAATTAGGTTAGGGAGCTGAGACTGTGTAGGTTGGCCTTCTGTTAACAGGGCCGTCGGTTTGGGCTTCCAAGATCTGGCAGCTGAGCAGGCAGCCCTACAATTGTCGCATTACAGCTGTGGGGAAGTGTGCAATTACACAGGCTGATGAGGATAAGGACACTGCTTGGGAGACGGTTCATCAGGTTCACTAGTCCACTATACAGCACACTTCCTCTACTCCTAGAGCATGTCCTTATCCATCCATAGAAATTGAAATAATTTTGCCAAAATTGGGCTATACAAAATATTTTCCCCCAAAATTATATTACTCCTGTCTGAACAGACATAAATTAAATAATTCAAAAAACTACACCAGAGAGCATAATTTAGCTACAGAGGATCAATAGCTTCTAAAAAAAGCTGTGGATTAAAGTTTTATCACAAGCCGCAATTTGGGCAGCACACGTGCCAAATATAGAACAGCTTGTTGCATTGTGGCCATAGATATCACCCATAGAAGGCTTTTGGAACCTCTAACCCTGGCACTTTGACTGTTAAACTCATGGGTACACTAGCAATGGCTGCCAGTCCTGACTTGAATGGGAACAGCTATCTATGGATTATATTTCTATGGTTGGTTGCGGCTGTCAGTTTGCCTTTCACAAATATCAAAATACAATTGTGAGAAAGATGTAGGCCTACCGTTTGGAAAGCAAATGCCTACTGTAGAAGCTAACGATTGATTTATCAACAACATTTGAGGGAATGTTTGCCAAAGTAGCTTATCACCAGTGAGTAGCCTATGCTTCATCTTCAGCATTGGGTGAGTCAGTGTCACTGTACACACAGTGTATATATATATATATATATATATATATATATATATATATATATATATATATATATATATACAGTGGGGGAAAAAAGTATTTAGTCAGCCACCAATTGTGCAAGTTCTCCCACTTAAAAAGATGAGCGAGGCCTGTAATTTTCATCATAGGTACACGTCAACTATGACGGACAAATTTAGAAAAATTAATCCAGAAAATCACATTGTAGGATTTTTTATGAATTTATTTGCAAATTATGGTGGAAAATAAGTATTTGGTCACCTACAAACAAGCAAGATTTCTGGCTCTCACAGACCTGTAACTTCTTCTTTAAGAGGCTCCTCTGTCCTCCACTCGTTACCTGTATTAATGGCACCTGTTTGAACTTGTTATCAGTATAAAATACACCTGTCCACAACCTCAAACAGTCACACTCCAAACTCCACTATGGCCAAGACCAAAGAGCTGTCAAAGGACACCAGAAACAAAATTGTAGACCTGCACCAGGCTGGGAAGACTGAATCTGCAGTAGGTAAGCAGCTTTGTTTGAAGAAATCAACTGTGGGAGCAATTATTAGGAAATGGAAGACATACAAGACCACTGATAATCTCCCTCGGTCTGGGGCTCCACGCAAGATCTCACCCTGTGGGGTCAAAATGATCACAAGAACGGTGAGCAAAAATCCCAGAACCACACGGGGGGACCTGGTGAATGACCTGCAGAGAGCTGGGACCAAAGTAACAAAGCCTACCATCAGTAACACACTACGCCGCCAGGGACTCAAATCCTGCAGTGCAAGACGTGTCCCCTTGCTTAAGCCAGTACATGTCCAGGCCCGTCTGAAGTTTGCTAGAGTGCATTTGGATGATCCAGAAGAGGATTGGGAGAATGTCATATGGTCAGATGAAACCAAAATGTAACTTTTTGGTAAAAACTCAACTCGTCGTGTTTGGAGGACAAAGAATGCTGAGTTGCATCCAAAGAACACCATACCTACTGTGAAGCATGGGGGTGGAAACATCATGCTTTGGGGCTGTTTTTCTGCAAAGGGACCAGGACGACTGATCCGTGTAAAGGAAAGAATGAATGGGGCCATGTATCGTGAGATTTTGAGTGAAAACCTCCTTCCATCAGCAAGGGCATTGAAGATGAAACGTGGCTGGGTCTTTCAGCATGACAATGATCCCAAACACACCGCCCGGGCAACGAAGGAGTGGCTTCGTAAGAAGCATTTCAAGGTCCTGGAGTGGCCTAGCCAGTCTCCAGATCTCAACCCCATAGAAAATCTTTGGAGGGAGTTGAAAGTCCGTGCTGCCCAGCGACAGCCCCAAAACATCACTGCTCTAGAGGAGATCTGCATGGAGGAATGGGCCAAAATACCAGCAACAGTGTGTGAAAACCTTGTGAAGACTTACAGAAAAAGTTTGACCTGTGTCATTGCCAACAAAGGGTATATAACAAAGTATTGAGAAACTTTTGTTATTGACCAAATACTTATTTTCCACCATAATTTGCAAATAAATTCATAAAAAATCCTACAATGTGATTTTCAGGAATTTTTTTTCTCATTTTGTCTGTCATAGTTGACGTGTACCTATGATGAAAATTACAGGCCTCTCTCATCTTTTTAAGTGGGAGAACTTGCACAATTGGTGGCTGACTAAATACTTTTTTCCCCCACTGTATATATATATATATATATATATATATATATATACACTACCGTTCAAAAGTTTGGGGTCACTTAGAAATGTCCTTGTTTTCGAAAGAAAAGCAATTTTTTTGTCCATTAAAATAACATAAAATCCCGTGTAGCTCAGTTGGTAGAGCATGGTGTTTGCAACGCCAGGGTTGTGGGTTAGTTTCCCACGGGGGACCAGTATGAAAAAAAAAATGTTATGCACTCACTAACTGTAAGTCGCTCTGGATAAGAATCTTGTTTCTCATGGTCTGAGAGTCTTTAGGTGCCTTTTGGCAAACTCCAAGCGGGCTGTCATGTGCCTTTTAATGAAGAGTGGCTTCCGTCTGGCCACTCTACCATAAAGGCCTGATTGGTGGAGTGCTGCTGAGATGGTTGTCCTTCTGGAAGTTTCTCCCATCTCCACAGAGGAACTCTAGAGCTGTGTCAGAGTGACCATCCCGTGTAGCTCAGTTGGTAGAGCATGGTGTTTGCAACGCCAGGGTTGTGGGTTAGTTTCCCACGGGGGACCAGTATGAAAAAAAAAAATGTTATGCACTCACTAACTGTAAGTCGCTCTGGATAAGAACGTCTGCTAAAATGACTAAAATGTCAAATGTAAATCAGAAATACAGTGTAGACATTGTTAATGTTGTAAATGGCTATTGTAGCTGGAAACGGCTGATTTCTTATGTAATATCTACATAGGCGTACAGAGGCCCATTATCAGCAACCATCAGTCCTGTGTTCCAATGGCACGTTGTATTTGCTAATCCAAGTTTATCATTTAAAAGGCTAATTGATCATTAGAAAACCCTTTTCCAATTATGTTAGCACAGCAGTCTGAGATGGGCAGTCTGAGATATGGCTTTTTCTTTGCAACTCAGTTTCTTGGCAATTTCTCGCATGGAATAGCCTTCATTTCTCAGAACAAGAATAGACTGATGAGTTTCAGAAGAAAGTTCTTTGTTTCTGGCCATTTTAAGCCTGTAATCGAACCCACAATTGCTGATGCTCCAGATACTCAACTAGTCTCAAGAAGGCCAGTTTTATTGCTTCTTTAATCAGCACAACTGTTTTCAGCTGTGCTAACAAAATTGCAAAAGGGTTTTCTAATGATCAATTAGCCTTTTAAAATGATAAACTTGGATTAGCAAACACCACCATGCTTCACCGTAGGGATGGTGCCAGCTTTCCTCCAGACGTGATGCTTGGCGTTCAGGCCAAAGAGTTCAATCTTGGTTTCATCAGACCAGAGAATCTTGTTTCTCATGGTCTGAGAGTCTTTAGGTGCCTTTTGGCAAACTCCAAGCGGGCTGTCATGTGCCTTTTAATGAAGAGTGGCTTCCGTCTGGCCACTCTACCATAAAGGCCTGATTGGTGGAGTGCTGCTGAGATGGTTGTCCTTCTGGAAGTTTCTCCCATCTCCACAGAGGAACTCTAGAGCTGTGTCAGAGTGACCATCAGGTTTTTGGTCACCTCCCTGACCAAGGCCCTTCTCCCCCAGTTTCTCAGTTTGGCCGGGCGGCCAGCTCTAGGAAGCGTCTTGGTGGTTCCAAACATCTTCCATTTCAGAATGATGAAGGCCATTGTGTTCTTGGGGACCTTCAATGCTGCAGACATTTTTTGGTTCCCTTCCCCAGATCTGTGCCTTGACACAATCCTGTCTCGGAGCTCTACGGACAATTCCTTCGACCTCATGGCTTAGTTTTTGCTCTGACATGCACTGTCAACTGTGGGACCTTATATAGACAGGTGTGTGCCTTTCCAAATTATGTCCAATCCAATCAATTGAATTTACCACAGGTGGACTCCAATCAAGTTGTAGAAACATCTCAAGGATGATCAATGGAAACAGGATGCAACTGAGCTCAATTTCGAGTCTTATAGCAAAGGGTCTGAATACTTATGTAAATAAGGTATTTCTTATTTTCTATGTTGTATACATTTGCAAAAATGTCTAAAAACTTGTTTTCGCTTTGTCATTATGCGGTATTGTGTGTAGATTGATGAGGGAAAAACTTTTTTTAATCCATTTTAGAATGAGGCTGTAACGTAACAAAATGTGGAAAAAGTCAAGGGGTCTGAATACTTTCCGAAGGCACTGTATATATATATATATATATATATATATATATATATATATATATATATATATATATATCAGGCTTTCCATTAGGAAAATGTGGCACCGGACATGTGACTGGGAATATTTAAATTTATCTGACATTTGAGAAATCTACCGGTCATCCATATACTATACATTGGGTGCGTAACCCATTAGGCCGTCCACCCACGCAGCCAGTGCCGTCAATAAATGTGGGATATTGGCCATATGAGCCACATTTACATGTCCTTAAAAACTGCTTATAACAAATTACTAAAATACTATTTGTAGTGTTTCGATGTGTAGCATATGCAAAACATTATAGCCTATTGTTTTATTGGTTTTTACTTTCCTAAAAACAATAATTGTCCACCTCAGCTGTCTGAGATTTGAGTGCTAAATGCATCAGGGCATTGCATGCATAGAGGCCTTTAGGCCTTCCACTGTATGATATTAATATTTAAAATATAAAGGAAGAGAAGCTTAGGCCTAGCCCCAGAGAAAGAGAGAGATATGCTGGCGGCATGCTACGACACCAACATGCATTTATTTATCGTTGTCAGATAGGCTACTGCTGTCTGCTATAAAGATATAGGCGTACAGAAGAAGATACATTCTTTATTTTTTTGTAGCCCATTCCAGCCTTGTGCAGGTCTACAATTTTATCCCTGATGTCCTTACACAGCTCTCTGGTCTTGGCCATTGTGGAGAGGTTGAAGTCTGTTTGATTGAGTGTGTGGACAGGTGTCTTTTATACAGGTAACGAGTTCAAACAGGTGCAGTTAATACAGGTAATGAGTGGAGAACAGGAGGGCTTCTTAAAGAAAAACTAACAGGTCTGTGAGAGCCGGAATTCTTACTGGTTGGTAGGTGATCAAATCATGCAATAAAATGCAAATTAATTACTTAAAAATCATACAATGTGATTTTCTGGATTTTTGTTTTAGATTCCATCTCTCACAGTTGAAGTGTACCTATGATAAAAATTACAGACCTCTACATGCTTTGTAAGTAGGAAAACCTGCAAAATCGGCAGTGTATCAAATACTTGTTTTCCCCACTGTAACTCTGGGTCTTCCTTTCCTGTGGCGGTCCTCATGAGAGCCAGTTTCATCATAGCGCTTGATGGTTTTTATGACTGCACTTGAAGAAACTTTAAAGTTCTTGAAATTTTCCGGATTGACTGACCTTCATGTCTTAAAGTAATGATGGACTGTCGTTTCTCTTCGCTTATTTGAGCTGTTCTTGCCATAATATGGACTTGGTCTTTTACCAAATAGGGCTATCTTCTGTATACCACCCCTACCTTATCACAACACAACTGATTGGCTCAAACGCATTAAGAAGGAAAGAAATTCCACAAATTAACTTTGAACCTTTTGATGTCTTCACTATTATACTACAATGTAGAAAATAGTAAAAATAAAGAAAACCCCTTGAATGAGTAGGTGTGTCCAAACTTTTGACTGGTACTGTAGATTATAGGAGTAACTCTGGTAGGCCTAAAACATTCATCCTCACCTCAAGTTCAACTGTCGGAGTCAGTTGGATTGTCGGTGCACACTGCCTTCATATTATAGGCCTGCAGTATAATAGGCTAATAGCCACACCACACCAAACATTCACAAAAGTTTCTAAACTTTATTAGTGTAATATCAAAAGTAAGTCAAGCCATTGTTTATTGGGAAAATGTGAGCAGGATATTATATCACGGCAAACAAAACATTACATTTGGAACTTAATTTGGTGAAAGAAAATGGCTCAACAGAATGAAACAAAAACAAAACACTTGCTAACTGGTTTAAACTTTCACAAAAGTTTTGAACAGGCTATATTGCAGCAATTACCAAGAAGGGCTAGTGCTTACTGTACCCAACAAATGACAGCAATAGGCTAATGATATTGAAAGGCCTACTTCTAAGCTATCTTAATCTAAATAAGGAGCACACAATTAAAAAGACAGATCAAACTTAATTTAGCCAACAAAATGTCTCAACAGAATGAAACAAAACACGTTTTGCATATTTAAAGAACTGGTTTAGATTAATAAATAGTCCTACAATAATAACAATGATATACAATAATAATAATGATAGAACAAATACGAAAAAATAAATAAAGTAGCCTGCATTTGGCCATTTGTGTGGTATTAAAAAATATTCTGCTAATGTCTTCTAGCATGTAAATGATGTAGAATTACATGAAATGTGATTATAAAAGGCACAAAAAATTATCTGACCCTGCAAAGAAAAATGACCCCATGTGTGGAAATCCTAAAAACATGTCTGCTCAACTGTATGCCACTACGCAAATACGATTATAGATGCATGCAATGCTTTATTATAAAGGGGATGTTTTTTACCCCCCACCCTCCAGCACCTCCAACTCAAAACATCTTCCATCAGCTATGTCCTTAACAGAGCCTCAATTAATATGGAGGCAACAGCATCGCTCAAATAGACGTCCCAGTTTTAATCAGGTCTTACATGTGCTATAAGCATACACATGCACACAGTCACACATGCATGCACACAGGCACGGATGCTCACTTGCGTGCGCTCACACGCACTCTCTCTCACTCTCTCTCACACACACACACACACACACACACACACACACACACACACACACACACACACACACACACACACACACACACACACACACACACACACACACTACATAGGCTATTTTGTGTATGCAGCCCACAATGTAGATATGCAACCAAAGCCCAAACACTGACACATTAAATCAGCAATTTGGGGATTGTAAAAGCAGCTTAAGAGGCATTTACTGGGTCAGAAGTCATTAAAATCCACCTCTTTAGAGCTAGGAGGCAGATGGAGGCGTGATTCACATAACTGGATCTGCATGCAAGGCTGCAGAGAATTGAGCCATTCATGCACATAAGCAAACAAAACACACAGACACACACACACACACACACACATACACACACACACACACACACACACACTGTGACACATGGACACAAACAAAACCCTTTGAGCTATAACCCCAAATGCTCACTGATTAAAATGTAGAGGACTGCCACAGTAAATTATGTGAGAAAAATATGTGAAAATGAGATATGCCCACAATTTTAACTAATCAAACAATAATTACTGTGAGAATTAGCTCTGATTGTAAAAATAAAATAAAAAAGGAGTGGCTAACCATTATAGGCCTACAGTATATTGAGGATCTGTGGTGTCAAAGGACTGTGGCTGTTTCTACATTTCCTATTTAAACTCAACCTTGGATGACTTCTGGATGCAGGCTTTGCATTCACTGCCATCTGGATTGTTTGTGGGAGACAGTGCTCTCGAGACAGTGAGCCCTACATCATCAACACCTTCTCCCCCTCCTCCTGTCTCCCTCGTTTCTGTCTCCCTCCTCCCCCATCCTGCCACCCAGTGGTGGCAGAGAGAGCACCTGGTGTCTGTCACTCCACATTGCTGGCCTGTTACAGGGCTCCACCACACTGCCACACCGTCACACCATACAGCACCGAATCACATGGTGTGGTATCATGGCCTGACCCCTGTGGCCGTGCTGTGCCGCACGCATCCATACTGTCACCATCACCACACTCTGACACGCCCGGCTGTACACTATGGCAGTCCAGCACACTGCAGCCACTCAGTCAGGGAGAGAATGACCGAGAGGGAGGGAGAGAGAGAATGGGTGAGGGGGAAGGGAGAGAGATAGAGATTGAAAGAGATACAGAGAGTGAGAGAGAGAGAGCGAAAAGAGAGAGGGAGAGGTAGAGAGGGGAGGAGTGGGCGAGGGAGAGAGAGACAGGGGAGGAGTGGGGAGGAGGGGAGAGATAAACGGTCCTCAAGAGTAGGATGGGTAGAGATGCATAGACAGGGAGATAGAAAAGGAGAGGAAGGGATAGGGAGGGAGGGAGGAAGACAGCTCAAGCAGGAGCTTGAGGGAGAGAGGAGAGGAGGTATGGGGAAGGATGAATAGAGAGAGAGAGAGAGAGAGAGAGAGAGAGAGAGAGAGAGAGAGAGAGAGAGAGAGAGAGAGAGAGAGAGAGAGAGAGAGAGAGAGAGAGAGAGAGAGAGAGCAGGGTAGAGATAAACAAGAAAACTAAATGGGGACAGAGAGAAATAGTGAGACAGCGAAAGGGAGCGAGGGGATAAGTAAATGGAGAAAAGAGGAGGCAATATATAAACAGTGAAAAGAGAGAAGGAGCTGGACTGTAAGAATGGGGGAGGGCTGCATGTGAAACCAGCAAGTCTTTCACACCAGTCACTGCGTGTGTGGTCTCCTAGCAACACTGTCTGCTACTTGTCTCTCCCCAACCGCTAAATATTCACAAAGGGGGATGTTAGTGCTGTCGTTCATGATTATCTGAATGGGAAAGTCAAATTTTACCCAGCTTAATTAG